>NW_022436980.1:13792384-14011882 GCF_009761245.1 Sapajus apella
ATATATATATATATATATATATATATATATATATATAATTGCACTTTAGGTTCAGGGGTACATGTGCAGAACATGCAGGATTGTTGCATAGGTACATACATGGCAATGTGGTTTGCTGCCTCCATCCCCGCATCATCTATATCTGGCATTTCGCCCCATGTTATCCTTCCCCAACCTCCCTGCCTCCTGCTGTCTCTCCCCTATTCCCCCCACAACAGACCCCCGTATGTGATGCTCCTCTCTGTGTGTCCATGTGTTCTCATTGTTCAACACCAACCTATGAGTGAAAACATGCAGTGTTTGATTTTCTGTTCTTGTGTCAGTTTGCCGAGAATGATGGTTTCCAGATTCATCCATGTCCCTACAAAAGACACAAACTCAACCTTTTTAATGGCTGCATAGTATTCCATGGTGCATATGTGCCACATTTTCCTTGTCCAGTCTATCATCAATGAGCATTTGGGTTGGTTCCAGGTCTTTGCTATTGTAAACAGTGCCAAAATGAACATATGTGTGCATGTGTCTTTATAATAGAATGATTTGCAATCCTTTGGATATATACCCAGTAATGGGATTGCTGGGTCAAATGGAATTTCTATTTCTAGGTCCTTGAGGAATTGCCATATTGGCTTCTACAATGGTTGAACTAATTTACACTCTCACCAACAGTGTAAAAGTGTCCCTATTTCTCCACATCTTCTCCAGGATCTGTTGTCTCCAGATTTTTTAATGATCACCATTCTAACTGGTGGGAGATGGTATCTCAATGTGGTTTTGATTTGCATTTCTCTAATGACCAGTGAAGATGAGCAATTTTTTATATGTTTGTTGGCCTCATATATGTCTTCTTTTGAAAGGTGTCTGTTAATGTCCTTCAACCACTTTTGAATGGGTTTGTTTTGTTCTTGTAAATCTGTTTTAGTTCTTTGTAGATTCTGGTTATTAGCCCTTTGTCAGATGGGTAGATTATAAAAATTTTTTCCCATTCTATTGGTTGCCACTTCACTCTAATGATTGTTTCTTTTGCTGTACAGAAGCTGTGGAGTTTAATTAGATCCCATTTGTCTATTTTGGCCTTTGTTGCTGATGCTTTTGGTGTTTGTCATGAAGTCCTTGCCTATGCCTATGTCCTGAATGGTTATGCCTAGGTTTTCTTCTAGGGTTTTTATGGTGTTAGGTCTTATGTTTAAGTCTTTAATCCATCTGGAGTTAATTTTAGTATAAGGTGTAGGGAAGGGATCCAGTTTCTGCTTTCTGCACATGGCTAGCCATTTTTCCCAACACCATTTATTAAACAGGGAATCCTTTCCCCATTGCTTGTTTTTGTCAGGTTTGTCAAAGATCAGCCAGTTGTAGATGTCACACTTTACTTTCTTATCTGCTTTCCATTAGAGAATACTGATGTTGATTGTGCACATGTAAGATGCCTTTGTTATTTTCAATAGTGGACATGTATTGAACTGCATATTTGCTCATCTGATCACATTTAACACAAGAATTTCAACATGAACACTTGAAAACAGGATGTCATCCGTGGCTATAAATTACCACACCCTAATGGAGCTTGAACCTCTTTAGATAAGGATGTAATGCCCTAAACTAATTTTTTCTCTTTGTATATTATACACCCTTAGAATTTTTTCCTTCAGACTATTAATTAATTGTTATTCAATGCCACTTAGTACTATGCTCATCTTCTTACTGAGCTCCACAGCCCGTTTTTGTCTTAAATTTGCAGGCGTAATGGAAGAAGAAGATTCCATAAAAAGATGATATTGGTGGAAATCATCAGGGGAAGTATAGGGAATATAATTAGCACTAATGTAAAGTGATTGGAAACAAATTTTCATTTGCTTGTTTATTTGTTCATTCATTTAGTTAGTATTTATTGAAGAATTGTTTTTGTCATACAGAGTTCTAGGTGCTGGGGATAAAGTAGTGGAGAACAAACAGTAAAGATTAATGCCGTCTCAGCGTTTATACTCATTGACAGAGATCCTAGTTTAAGTCTGACACATGTATTTATGATATTTCATCAAATCACAGAGTTGCATCTGAATTCAGATTTATTTAGAGTGTATGTATTTTTCATTGACCTTTTGCACTCATTTTCCTTTTGATCTTCTATTGGTATCTAGTGTGGAGAAATGCCACGCGTTTTTGAAAAATAAATGCTTCACTAATGGTAACAGATTCATTCTTCATATTGCTAAAATTATCTGTTAAAAACATAAGTTTAATTGCTTATTACTCATTATCTTTTAATGATTTGTCATTGATTTTAGGATAAAAGTAAAATGTTTGTTATGGCTTCTTGGCCTGGCATGTCTTCCTGCTTCTCCCACTACCGTGTATCATGCTATTTACCCCCTCACTCTTGGTTCTGCTTATTTTGATTCTTGGTTGTTTCAGTTCTAAAACTTGCAATGCTTCAATCCAATATGGGCCCTATTAGCTCAGCCTCAGTAGTCCTCCTTCTCCTGATTGCAACTTCAAGCCCTCTGCCCTAATATCCTGCTCATCCTTCAAAATCATCTCATATATCTATTCTCTAGGAATCATTGTCTGAGGCCCTACTTAATCAAATCTATTAAAAGTTCTCATAGCAGCCTGTCTGCTTCACATTGCTTATCACATTTGAAATCAATAGTCATTTATCATTTGTTTCTGTAAGTAGACCATAAGTTCCATGTGGACGGGGACTATTCTTTTTCATGATGGTTATTTTATTCTCAGAAGTTAGCATAGGTTTGCCTGGGGCAGTGGCTCATACCTGTAATTCCAGCACTCTGGGAGGTCAAGGTGGGAGGATTACTTGAGCTTAGAAGTTTGAGACCAGCCTGGGCAACATGGTGAAACCCTGTCTCTACAAAAAATACAAAAATTAGCTGAGATGGTGGTTTGCATCTGTAATCTCTGCTACTTGGGAGACAGAGGTGGAAAGATTGCTTGAACCCAGAAGATTGAACCTGCACTGAGCCATAACTGCACCACTGAACTCCAGTCTAGGTGACAGATTGAGACCCTGTCTCAGGAAAAAAAAAAAAAAAAAAGAATAGCATATGTTACAATACATTACAATACATTCAAGATACTCAGAAAATATATTTTTTGACAAAGTAATTAATCCAGTTTTTCAGAAAACCTGGTATATGCAAAACAGTATGTCTGTGTATTAAAGTAGCATATTAAAGTTTCCACAGATCAGAATGGACTCAGTCATATTTTCTCTTGAATGGGAAAATAAGAGAGGTCTAACTTCAGAAAAATGATGAAACGCACATTAAAATATGGTCTTGTGTGAAAGATGAAATGAGATTCATAGGAGAAGTTCTTCGGTATTTGTTGAGTTTTCTGATATTGACTTGCCCAACCTGAACTACAGTGTAAACCGAGTGTCCCCTGATAAAATGATCACTCAGCCTTTGTTCCTTTCATTTTGTTTTACTTTCAAAAAACCCTCTGGATAGCTATCAAAACTACAAAGTGGAAATTGGTTAGCTTCATTGAACACCATGTTCTGCTGCAAAGGCCTCGTATCAAGGCCCTTGTCATTTTACATTCTTTTAATAGTTTTCCCAACTTCGAAATTTTAGAGTTGTAGATAGCCAAAGGCTTCCATCCTAAATCCCTCAAGATGTAATTCTTTGATATATTAAAATCCCAGTGTTCCAGCAGCCACAGGAATATAAACTTTTCTCTGATTCTTCATCCCAAGACTCTGATGAAATCACACTGATGAAACCAGGAAGGCCTTTGGCGACATACACTGGCCCTCTGGGCTTTGAGCAAGGGTGGAATTTCTTTGCCTTGGCTGGTACTATCTTATGTGCTAGTTGTAATTTGAAATTCAAATGGCAATAAAAGTTTTCCAGTTTTCACTGAAATCAAAAGAATAAGACAGAAAACCATAAAGTAATTTTCTCATTGGAAACAATGTTATAAAAGAACAAATTATTATTGCTTTGATGCATTTTGTTTATGAATATGGAAGCCTGTGGGTAGAGTTTGCAGTTTGCATATCTAGTTTAAAAAGCTATAAACTTTACATAGATGGGACTTGTTATAGATTTTGGAACAAAATATGCACATTTTAACATATGCCACAGGTATTACACCAAGAAGCTTTTCCTCTTGTTTTATTGGTAAAATCTCCTTCTTTCATATTTGATAGATTTTCTACTAAAAACACGTTCGTTTTGTTGAATTGTTAGTCTAGAAATGCAGCATTAGATATTTTGATGACTAAAAAAATAGTATTTCTTATCAACAACTCTAAATATTTTTCTTTTTAATTTATAAAGTAATATTCTATGTCACCTTCATTTAGATTTGTATAGGGAATGTATTACCTGCTCAATAGGTAGCATTTGATTTTGTATAATTTATGTTCTGTGTATCCTAGTTTAATTGAGGTTTGAAGTAATTTGTGTATGATCAGCTAGGTCAGAATCCTTTTCATTTTAATGCTGACATGGGACGGTCATATCAAGAATTATGTAATGACCTCACAGAACTGGAAAAAGAGGTCAGTAATTATAATTACGTTGTAAGATCTATATACTTCTTTATTTAGTAAATTGACCTCTAACTCATGTCAGGAAATCATTTACATCCTCTGTTAGAGCTTGCAGACAGTAAATCTTGCTGTCAGTATTTCTTTAGCTGAATTAGCATTCCAGTGCTTTCTATTTTTAGTTTTGTGATGTAGCATTTGGAGCTTTGTGTAATTTAATTGTCAAAACTTGACCATTTCTTTAATTTGTTACTGGGCAGTTCATCAGGCAATTCTGTAAAGCATTATTATGAAAAGAGTTCTAGCCCTGCAGAACCTCTCCTGAAGCCAAATTCCATTTAGGAATAAGACTGTTATACATTTAACCATGTAATGGAAAACAGCCTTGCATGGGAGTTTCTTGTGTAATAATAACAGAGCTAAAATAAGTGGAAATTGAAAAATTACCATTTACCAGGTACTGCCATGATCTCTAATCCTCACAGCCACCATAAAGCGCAGCTGTGATATTAAAACAGTCTCCATTTTACATCTGAAACACAGAAATAGGCACAGATTTCTTAAGTAACTCAGCTATAGTCACTTGGGTAGAAGACAGAAGAGCCTACCATTGAAGCTGATGGGTCCATGACATACATCTTCTTTCATTTCTTTGTCTTAAATTTTATGACATTTATTTTTGGTATGGTAGTTTGTTTCTCCTCTCATCAAGCAGTGTTTTGGTTTATTTTATTATGAGGCCAAATGTGAACCATTTCTTAGATGTCAAGTTAAAAATTTTTGCTCCTTGGAAATATATTAAGAACTTTGTTAAGTTACAATCAAAAGTATTTTTTAATCTTCTTTCATATCGAAAGACAATCATGACCTTTATTAAACTTTTTAAAGTCTTTATATCTAGATCAGCAAATGTGAATTTCAGACAAATGTGCCGTGGAAGGCATTCTAATAGCCCCTCAAAGATGTTCATATCTAATCTCTGGTACCAGTGAATATGTTAGGTTACTTAGGAAAAGAGACTTTACAGCTGTTATTAAATTGATGACCTGTAGATGGGAAGATTATCTACGAGTGGGCCTAGTGTAAACACAGAATCCTTACAAGAATTAAATACCAGCACAAGAGGAGGTCAGAGTCAGAGAGGGATTCAACTGCTGCCTTTGAAAATGGGGGAAGGACCCTGGAGCCAAGGAATGCAGGCAGCCTCTAGAAACAGAAAAATAAAAAGAACCTGATTCTCCTTCAGAGCCCCCGAAAGGAATGCAGCCCTGCCAACACCTTGATTGTATACCTAGTAAGCCCTGTTTCAAACTTCAGACTTCCAGAAAGGGAAGATAATATATTTTTATTGTTTTCAGTAATAAGCTATAGTAATACATGAAACTAATACAAATGCAATTGATTTAATTTTAATTCTAGATGTGAAATCAGGTTTCAATTTCAGCCTTTACTACTCAGTGGGAGCCCAGAAATTCTATGTAGATTATTAAGACCAGCAATGTGACTGAATGGGGGTGCTGGGAGAGTATACTAAGTTGTCTTCATATAGCAAATTACTTTTCTTTTTTTAATTGAAATGAAGCCACTGTTTCTTTCCCCTATGTATTTATTTACTAATTTGTGCTTTGATTGTGCCTTACTAGCTTCTTGATTTGAGGGAAAGTAAAATCATACCTAAGTTTCTTCCTTCCTAAAGAGTGTGTAAGTATATAACTTGGTAATGTATGAACTCCCAATAAATGAGGATACAGTAGGCTGCCTGAAATTGATAGTGATTCTAAAATGTATGTCATATTCTTAAAAAATTCTAAAAGTATGTCATACCTGACTCTAGGATTGTTGTGAGTATCTAGAGAGGCAATCAGTCATAAAACATGATATGAACTCTGAAGTACTATGAATCTTTTAGTTTCATTTCTACTTTATCAATAAACTGTATACAAAATATCAAAACATATATCCATGGAGCAAACGACACTTAATCTAGTGATCAAATGGTCACTGTTAATGATTCCTGTCTTCGTCACCAATTTTGTCCCTGAACACTTAGGCCTAGAAAGTTTCCTTTGACCATCTCACTGGGCTCTTTTGCTGGGTCTTAGGTCCTGCTTCCTTAGGATCTGGGAAAGCGGGCCAGAGGCTGTTTTATCAAGGGCAGTCCTCCCTTGTTGATTCCTAATTCTCTGAAGTTAAAAAAAAAAAAAAAAAAAAAAAAAAAAAGAGCTTCCTCTGAGTCTCAATTGTGACTCGTTTTTATGCTGCTCAGTAGAAAGGACGACAACTACCATTCTATTTACGACCTCCATGAGATCAATTGTTTTTTGGCTCCCACTATGCGTGAGAACATGTGATATCTGTCTTTCTGTGCCTGACAGTTCGCCTAATAGAATGCCCTCCAGTTCTATCCATGTTGCTGCAAACAAGAGGCCTACATTCTTTTCAATGGCTGAATAATATTTTCTGGTGTGTATGTACCACATTTTCTCTACCCATTCATCCATCGATGGACACTTTGGGATTGGTTAAGGAGTACAAAAATACAGTTAGGAAGAATATGATCTACTGTTTGGTGGCACAATAGGGCAATTATAGTTAACAGTCATTTATTGCATTTTTTTTACATTCATATTACATGGTTTATTTTTTGAAAAATTACTTAAAAGCTTTTTTCCCTAAACAACGTAAATCCTCTTGTATAAAATCAAATGTGCCAAAGCCACTGATTTGTTCTATTGGATTAGTTAACAATAATACAAAATTCCTTCAAAAAAACACCCAATAATTATTCTATATTCAATGCTGTCTTACTATGAGTGGAAAGTTGATCATGAAAAATGATGTTTTTGTTTAATAGGGGAAAAATTGTTTTGTGGGAGAAAAATATTGGTTCATCTAAATACTGAATTGCATGTTTTGAAATATCTAGAAGCGAAGATGAGATGGGGCCAAGACTCCTCATAGGGAACTGCTGCTGCCCGCACTGAAGCATAAGAATAAAGGAAAATACTGAGTTTCTTCAAGGGAAATTTCAGGCACTTACTTAGCTAGCCTTGAGAAGTAAGTGATCAACCTGATAAACAAGAAGGTAATAGTAGCTTTTGTTTTTGCTTTAAGAAACGGAATAGCCATGGAAATTAGAGTCACTAGCTATTTGGTTCCCTATAGAAACTAAAGATAACATCTTAATAAAAGTCCTCGTGTTGTTTCTCAGAAACCCAGATCCCCAGCAGATGGACCCACTGGCACGCAGACCTCAGATAAGGGGGAAGTAAGGACTGGAGTCTTGACCACTGTTCTTTGTTCTAAATTTCTCCCTTAGGGGCCTAGAAGAAGTCATACCCACAGGACAGCCCTACCATTTCTTTCTGCTGACCCCAAATTTTTAAATAAAGCTTTTCTCCCTTAATTGCAAATTAGAAAGTTTGAATCTATGACCAGTAAGCCCCCACTTCAAGATATCCCGCTTTTTTAGGACAATCCAATGTCTAGCCTCTAGGTATTGATTTATGACTTTGCCTGCAACCTCTGTCTTCCTGCCATTAAATATCCTTACATGTAAGCCAGCAGGAAGGTCAAGTCTTAAGCATGAGCTGCCTGATTCTCCTTGCTTGGCACCCTGAAAACAAATGCTTTTGAGGGACTGTGTTAGGGGAACTTCCTGGGTCGGCTAGAGCTTTGTTTCCAGTGCAGGACATTTTCCGCCTCTGGTTCCTAGAGGCTTTGTTCAAGGGAAAGGACTTTTCCCACCTCTGGTCCCTGGAAGCGCAGGCTCAGTGACTCAGGGTTTTAAATCAGTAACCAATCCGGTAAAGGATTCAAGGATCAATTAATGCAGAGGAAGTTTGAAAAAATCCCTCTCATTGGACAAGAACAGGAATGGGGCGGGAATAACTCAGGGGTATAAGATCCAGCCGTTCAAGCCTGCAGCAGCACCTCCTCCAAGTCTCCTTCCACTGTGTGGAATCTGTCCTTTTGCTCTGCCTAATAAACTGCGCTACCACACACTTTTTGGGTCCATGAGTTCTATTTGAGCTATAACACTCACCGCAACAGCGACGCCCTCTTCCCCATTCCTGTGAGTCAAAGAGGCCAAGAACTTGAGTTCTGGAGAATCTGGTTGCAGCTAATCTGGTTACACTTTCCTTTCTCCTGCTGCAAAACTTCGGTGTTGGATGTTTGCACCAGGCAAGTGGATGTCAGTTCGTTTCGGTAACAAAAGATTTGGAATGTTCCCAACAAAAAGAAATGATAGGTTTTTGAGGTGATGGATAACCCAGTTAACCAGATTTGATCATTAGCCATTGTATACTTGTATCAAAATATCATATGCACCCCATTATTTGCACAAGTATTACATATCTATAAAAATTAAAAATAATTAAAGAACATCAACTGTGGAATGTGATAGACCAAAATTGCATTTGCGCTTTCTCAGTAACTAGCTGCGTAACCTCGTGTAAATTGTCTTAACCTTTCTGAACCTTAGTTTTCTAATCCATAAAATGTGGATCATAATGCCTACCTTGCAGGGTTTCTGTGATGTTTAATTGAGATAACTTATGTAATGCATCTAGGATAGGGCCTTGCTTGGCCTTAGTAGGCATGCAAATATGGCCTATATTTTGCAAAAGTGTTCAGGGATTTGAAGCACTAGAAACAATGTTGAATTAGTTTTCAACATTGAAAACTGTTTCTCCAGAGCCTTACTTTTACTAATTCTATGTAAGTTCAAAGGGTAAAATTAAGAACATAGAATTAACAATGTATGCTTTTAATCTTACAAGAAGCATTTTTTTCTTTTTGTTTTTTTGTGGTATTATGGAGATACAATGGTCAGAGTTCAAAGAACTGGTCTAAATTTCAAGAAAGACCAAGACTCCCTTGTCAAGCACAGTTGCATTGTTAATGAGCATTTCAATTTGCCTTGCCACATAACCATTTTGTCTATTGTGAGATTAACTTCAATTAAAGTCTTTTGTGGCTATGCTCCTTCTTAGATTTTTCCCTCTAATTGGTCTTCATGCATTTCTTTTGCATTAGCACTAATTTACTTGTGCCTATGATTGTAGTTAGAACTAAGCTGAACTTTTGAATTTTAGCTCTGTGTCTTTTCAACTTGGCTATTTTAGAAATTTATTATTAACCCAGAGAAAGCAAACCCCTGTAAAAATTTATATGTTGGTTATAACTGACTTGGTTCCTTTCCTAGAGCTGAAAGGATTAGAGAAACTCAACATCTGAAATATTGATTTTTCAGGATTCTTCATTTTCTCTCTCACAGGAAATGAAAGCTTCCTGGGCAAGAGAAAATGCACTGCAGTGTTGTACAAGTCTCTAATATTGATTGTGGTTAAGGATTATAAAGTATTGACTACATGGATTTAAGTCCCATGGACAACGAACACTCATACTTCTGCCTTGAAGTGAGAGAGAGGAGAAATAGAAGTGGGTCACTGAAGGTTGTGAAAAGTGCCGATTAGTGACCCTAGTCTTTAATTCCTGTAAAGAAAGGTAGGCAAAACCTAAAGGGCCCTGCAGATCGGATTCATAGGACTTTGGGGTACCATGAAACAAGGTGCAACTGCCGCTTTACTTCTTAAAGATAACAGGTGTTCAGGAACCACGAGGAGGGGAAACTAAATATGAAAAAAGATTATATAGAAATCAAGGAGATGTTATCAAGATGACCAGAGTGCAAAGCAGTAAGACGGGGTGTTTACTGGGATCTTGGGAATTGCAATTCAGGAGACCAGGTGCAACTAGAAGGCAAGTTGTGTCCCAAAGAAAGGAAAAAGAATAGGAACTTTTAAGAATGCTAAAAGTGATCATCTAAGTATTTTGAAAGAATTATCACTGGTGAAGGTGGCTGGCTTAGTACCTGACTCCACAGTTCATTGGTTGTCACTGTTCAGGAGTTGTAGCACTGGCAAAAGTCAGCTGTTTTCCAGGATGTTGTATCATGGTAGTTTGGCCCAGTTCAAAGGTGTACGGCAAGTTCCTGCTGAGACAAGCAAGTAAAAAGGGGTCCCCAGAGAATCGCCAAGTAGCCTGCACACTGGGGGGATGGGGTGTGGAAATTCACGCCATTGCGGTGGGGAGAAGCCTGGCCTCTCCTGTTCCTGGGTATTAACTTGGGATTAAATCCGTGAGGTTGAGAGCCTGTTAGCAGGACTCTATCTCACTTTGCTGAGCTGTATTTCCTTTTTCCTTTTCACCTAATAAATCCCACTCCTTACCCTTCTATGTGTCTATGAGCCTAATCTTTCCTGGTCATGCGACAAGAACTTGTTTTTTTTTTTTTTTTCCTACAGCACTGCTTTACAAGGTTGCAGGTCATACAGGTGGTCTTCCTAGAATGGTTTATTGACCCCATTTTAGAACTCTTAACCAGAATGACAACATTTTGTACATTTCACAGAGAACAGAATGTTCTCAAATATAGACAAAGAAAAAGTGATGTCTTTATAAAGAGAAGCAATTTTCAGCTTCTGAAATACATAATTGGCCCTCCAAGTGTGCAAGCCATTACAAGTAATATATGGACATGTGTTTATAACATTGAAATGAGGGTGGATAACAATGAAAAGACATTCTTAATTTGTTGGCATAAATAATTTCCCACACCATGTTTTTTTTTTTTTCATTTATACCTTCTCAATTAGGAGATAATAGTTTATACTATACTTTTAAATAGGTAATGTATAGGCTTTTCAACTTGTTTACCTATAATATCCCTGTATTATAACTTGTATATGTTTACAATGTCACTGTAATATCATTTGTAATATAATGTGAGGTCCTATTTAAATAAAATAAGATATAGAGAAAAGGAACAAGATGGGATTTTTAAATTGATGAGAACCTCATTCAGTACCCTTGTTCTACAGTTGGAGAAGTCTGTATGAAGTAGTAAAGAGGAAGTAAGGCGAGTGGCAGAGCTGTCACTAGAGTTCAGGCTTTGGAATCTACAATCCAATGCCCTTTGACTCCACTTAATTGGAAATACTTCAGTGTAAGCATAGAAATTTTTGTGATGTGTTTAAAAACATGCATTAATTGAGCATGATTATTATGTTTCAGACACTGCTCTCTGTGAGCATTGTAGACAAAGATCCCTGCCCTCCTAAAGCTTAGATCCTAATGGGAAGAGATGAACAATGAACATATAAGCATGTAAATATGTTATGTGTCAGATGATGATGAGTGCTATGGAGAATGATAAAGTCTTAAAGGGAAGAAGGAAAATTTTGAGTAAAATCTGAGCAAATTGAGGCCTTTAGAGGAAATATATTTCGGAGAGAACAACAAAAGTTTCCAAAGAAAAAAAAAGTACTTGGTAAGTTTGAGCAATTGCAAGGAGATCTGTATAACTGGAGCAGCATGCGTAAGAGGAAGAATGAAAAGAGATGGAGAAAGAGACAACACAGGGCTAGATTATATGGAAATTTATAGGCAATTTTAAGGAAATTTGGGGCTTTGGTTGATGATACTTTGTTTTATGTGTCAATTTGAGTAGGTTATAGTACCTAATTATTAATCAAACACTAATCTAGATACTATTGTAGAGGTATTCTGTAGATGTGATTAACATCTACAGTCATCTGACTTTAAGTATAGGAGATTATACTTGAACATTTTGAAACAGGAGACTTCCCTGTTCCCTGACTCCCCTCTCAGGATGTGTGACAGGTTGGTTGCTCATCTGTTTGGCAGCCACTGCTCAACCCCCTTACAAGATGGGAAGCATGCAGATGGGCAGGTGCAGGAGCAGGGCAAGTGTGTTTGATGTCCAGCCCTACAGTGGCATCTAGGGGTGTAGATCTCTGACTCTCAAAGTCCCAGTAGGTGTGCTACTGTGTTCTTTTTGCTCTGCCATCCACAGAAAGCTTAAGTGTTAACCAGTGCCCTCTTGGTACCTGGGTTATTGTCTGGTGTCCAGGAAGAATCAGGTTACATATAGACTTGAAGGATGGTGAATACGGGGATTTTATTGGGTGATGGAAGTGGCTCTTAGTGGGATGGATGGGAAGCTGGAAAGGGGATGGAGTGGGAAGGTGATCTTCGTCTGGAGTTTGGCTGTCCCATGTCAACTTCCTCTCCAACTGTGTCCAGCTTACCTCCTTTCGACATTCACACTCCTCTCCTTCTCTGCTGAGCTGCTTTTCTGCCTCTCTGTTCTTCTAAACATCTGAACATCTGCTTGTCTGATCATGGAGCCTGGGGTTTACATGGGTACAGAACGGGGAAGTATGGTGGGTCAAAGGGCAACACTCAGTCTTGAAAACAGAAATGCCTGTTCCCATTTAGGGCCATAGGTTTCCAGGCCTAGGGGTGGGGCCTTTGCTGGGGAACTGCCCTCTTCTACCCAGTAGGTCCCTGTCTCCTGTTCATATCAATATAGTGGGGGTCTAGGATGAAAAGGCCTTAAGAGAAAAACTGAGATTTCCTGGAGGAGAAGAAATTCTGCCTCAAAACTGCAACATTGATTTTTGCTTGATTTCCAGTGCACCAGATTGTCCTTTAGATTTCAGTCTTACCAGCCCCCATAATCACATGACCCAGTTTCTTAAAGTCTCTCTCTGTGTCATCTATTCATCTATCTATCTATCTATTGCCCTACTGGTTCAGTTTTCTGGAAAACCCTGAGTGGTACAAGTAAGATGGGAAACTCTTCTAGGGTTTTGACCAGAGAAGAAATAGGATATTGCTTAGGTAAAGAATAAGGTGTGGAGGTTCAAGGATGGAAGCAAGTGACTAGTTAAGAGTGCTATAAAAACTCAAGGGAGGAGTGATGGCAGTTTTGCATTAGGGTAGTAGCAATGGAGGTCATGAAAATTTCAGATTCTGAATACATTTGAAGTTAAGTCAACAGGATTTGCTGATGGTTTTATGGTGAGTGTGAGAACAAGAAGTAACAACATTTACTCTAAGATTTTTAGCTGCAAATAGAAAAATGAGATTGCCATGAAGTGAATTGGGGGTTTTAATATATCAATTTTCATGAAGGGAGTAGACCAAGGTTCAGTTTGTCTGTGGCAAATTTGAAATTCCCATTAAACATCCAACTGTAGGTGGGGAATAAGCAGTTGGACAAAACATTCTGAAGTTTTGTGAGAGATCTAGACATGAGGTACAATATGGATATGAATATAGATAATATTGTAGCTTTGAGAGTAGGTGAGATATTTTTATAAGTGTATAGATAGAAAAGATAATATCCCGAGACTTGAAACTGAATATTCCAACATTGGAAATATGTAAGATGGGGAGAAAACAGCAAGAGACCAAGATGAGGCAACTAATGTGATGAGAAAAGAACCAAGGAAGAGGGAGACCTAGAAAATAGGTGAAGAAGGTATTTGTGAAAATATCAACTATGACAAATTCTGTTTATAGATTAAGATGAGCACTGAAAATTGATTGTTGATACCCTTCACCAGAGCTGTTTCGGTGTAGTAGAAATGAAAGCTTTTTGGTGAGGAAGAGAAAAGAGAAAGCAGACAGAGATATGCTATATTCTAGTAGACAGAGATATCCTATATGCTTTTAGGAAGTTTTTTCTGTTGAAAGGTGAGACGTCAACCACCACCTGAGGAGGTCTGTCCTGCAGACCCTGACTCAACGACGGATGAATGAATGCACTCTCACACCATTACAGTGACTCAAGTGGTCAAGGGTTGGTCATCAGCTGCTTTCAGAGAGCGACTGCAGCCAATCGACCTAGACTCCCTCCACACTCACATTTATTCAGTATCAATTTCACAACAGAGGGTCTAAATCAACACGCTTGTAGATAATTAACATGGTTAAAAGAATGGTTTTATGAATGATAAAAGCTTTAGGTTCCAGGCCCAGAATAAATACTATTATTGGGTAATTCCCCCTTGAACTCCCCGAGAGGGCATTTCAGCACAAAGTATACATGAGTGAACAGAGTAGAGACAAAGAGATGTGGGGTAAACAGACTTAAACTGGGAAAGCCTTTTATCATCCCTGTATTCTCCCTAACTTAATGGACCATCTGCCTTCAACCTGTCCCAATGAAACCATTCAGCCTTCCAAAAGGTTTGAGATTAATCTATAACTTTTCCTAATATTTCTCTAATATTTTGCCAGCCACCCTGAGTGAATTCCAACAGAAAGGAAGATAAAATATCACATTTCTATATTGATGTGGATGATTTAGTGGGGAGTAAAATTGAGGGCAGAAGAAAGGGGAGCATTGCTGAAGCTACATCCTTATGGAAATGAGAGGGGAAGGGAACCAGAACTTCGGTGGGAGATTTGGCTTATGGAGGAGAGAAGGCATTCATCTATGCCAGTGGGAATGGCAGCAATCATCTAAAGGTTCAAATGTAAGCAAGTTGCAGATACGGAGATGGGAGCATCTATAAAATCTTCTGATGGCCTTGCTCTTCTAAACGAAAGAAAATAAGACCATAAGCTGAGAGTGAGCATACATAAGGAGGTGTTAAAATTTGAGCCAACAGAAGACTGGTGTAGTCATCCAAGTGTGGAAAGCAAAAATACAAGGAAAATGTGGCAGATAGCAGGAGTGTAGGCTTCTTGCAGAGCTGTTGGCTTCTGTCTTTACTACTGAAGATGAATGTGGAAAATTGGTACATTTTGCTTCAAATGGATATACCTTATTTTGCTGATTTGTAAGGAAACAGCAAATTGAAGCCAGAATTAGAATGAGTTCTGGTAACTGCAATTAAAGGTAAAATTTTCTCAGATTTGTTATACCTCTAAAAATTGTGTTAATTTCTAAACTGCCACTAAAACTTTATGGTCATGTATTTAAGCCCAATATGATAGAACTAAACCTCAAAATAGCAATTAGGATCCGTTCCAAACCCCAAGCCAGAAGTTGGTTTGGGAGATGTTGGTGACAGGAAGCCAATATCACAAAAGACATCAGAAGACATTAAGTCTCATTCAGCCTCATGATGGTGAAAATGTCATTTGACATTATTAAGTCTAAAACTATATTTCTGGGAACAGTTTGTATTGGGAATTTTTACATTCACATGCATAAAACTGTATAGGAGGTTTGGGGAAAAGGTATCCTTAGTTACCATATTTTCCAGTGATAGGATGTCAATACTCTCAAATATGAGAGTCATCAAAGAACAAGTTTTGGCAGCAATCTTTGAAGATAATGCTTCCTTTAGTACATTGCCAAACTTCTCCTTTAAAAAATGAAAGAACAACTTATAATTATTTGTGACACTTGTGAAATGATAATGGAAGCTTTGAATAGTTTTGCTCAGAATTCACACCTATTCAATTCCACACAGAGTTGTTAAAATAAATGAGAAATACAGCCTCAAGAACAAAGATGCATGAATTCAGGCAGAGTGATCTAAGAAAATAGGGTTTTCTTTTTAAAATTTCATTTGAATGACACTAAGAAAACCAAATTTTTTAAAAAGTAATCATTGATGTTTACTAAAACACATTTTTCACTGTGCTGAACATACACCCTTGAGGTAAAAATATTTTTCTTTGCCAAAACCTTGAGAAAGTTGTAATTGACTAATAATTCTCTGCTTTGGAAGAAACACAACCATCAATATCAAAGCTTGTATAATCATTACAGCTTTGGCTATAAAATAGTGAGATTCTTAGCTAAATTTTAGAGGCATGATATTTTCATTTGGGAGTCTTTTCTTAGTTGTGTTCTTTCTGGAAGAAAACATTATAGTTCTTCTTTGATGAATAGAGCTTATGTTACGTTCCTAAGAGATAGTGATGTTTCTAACAGTGGTGGCTGTGGCTGTGTGCTGCTTAGATCTTCCTCCCAGGAACAGCCTGCACATTCACCTGCAAGAAGTGCAGTTAGCTGACAGCTTCCAGCTGTCAGCACTTTCAGGATTCACCTCAGCTTTCAAGCCAAGGCAATGATCTTCCTGGGCAGCCCCCAACCAATGGCCAAGCAGGATAGTGGTACTCCTGTCCCGGCCATTTCTGCCCAACATGGGCCTCCTCTCATGGGTACTCATTGTTCTGGAGCTCCAGACTCATTGCTCTGGGTTTTAGATTTGCATTACAGGCTGAAAGCTTTCGGTGGTCAGTTTAACAACTTCTGCTTTTTATCTTTCACAGATGTTACCTCCATCCTCCCTCCCCCACATAAATTCCTTGTACTTGAATCCAAACTCTACCTCAATGTTTTCTTCCCATAGGACTCAATTGACAGAAATCTGCCTCAAATGTGTTGGGTCAAGTACTGTGCTGTGAATACATGCTGGGAATGCAAACATCACTTAACATATATTTTCTATCCTAAAAAGCTCACAAACTGATTGGGAAGCGAGTACCCACTATAAACATAAAGTACAAAGGAGTCAACATAAGAAGCTGTGGAGTCATACTGGTTTTCAATTGCTTTGTGACAAATCACCACAAACTTAGCACATTAAAATAGCATGCATGTACTATCTTGGAGTTCTGTAAGTTACATGTCTTGGCAAGCTTGATTAAAGTCTCTTCTTAGGGTGTCACAAGGCCAAAAATAAAGGTATCAGCCAGTCTGGGCTCTTATCTAGAGAGTCTAGGAGAGAATCCACTTCCGAGCTCATTCAAAGTTCTGGCAGGATCCAATTCCTTATAGGTGGAGGATCTATACATTGATTTAGGGACGAAATCAGGATAGATAGATTAAAGGGAGGAGAGAGAGGTGAACAATGATTTGTCTCCACCATCATAATATCATAGAGAGCAGTTTTATTGCATTAAAATTTTTCTGTTCTCCACTGTTCAACCCTGCTTCCCCTGTAACTCCTGTCAACCTGCTAATCTTTTTTAATGCCACCATAGTTTTTCCTTTTCCAGAATATCATATATTTAGAATACAGTATATAGACTTTTCAGATTGGCTTCTTTCACACAGTAACTTGTTTCTAAGTTCCTTCTACTTCTTTAGAAAAATCAAGTCATATAATCCATCATATCTAAAGGCCAAAGGAGAAAAATAATCTCATGATCATATCAATAGATGCACAAAATCCAACACCCATTCATGATTAAAAACTCTCAGGAAACTAGTAATAGAAAGGAACTTCCTTAACTGGATAACGAATATCTACATATTAGAACTAACATCATAACTCAACAGTAAGAAACTACAAAATTCTCCATTAAAACCAAAAACAAGGCAAGAGTGTCCCCTCTAACCAGTATTTTTCAACAGCATACTCAAAATACTAGCTAGTACAATAAGAAAGGAAACCAAAATAAAAGATGTACTGATTGGAAAGAAAAATAACTCCTGGGCCTAATAAGCAATTATGGTAAGGTTACAAGACATGAGGTTAATATATAAAACTCAATTGCTTTCCTATATATGAGAAATGAACAACTGGAATTTGAAATTAAAGCAATAGCACTTACGTTAGCAGCCCCAAAATGAAATTTTTAAGTATAAATTTGACAAAGTATATACAAGTTCTACATGAAGAAAGTAATATCACTCTGATGAACAAAATAAAAGAACTAACTAATTGGAGAGACATTTATGTTCTTAGATATGAACCATCCTGCATTTCTTCTGTGCTGCATGAATTTGACTTGATAGTATTTTATTTAGAATATCTGCATTTGTCTTCATGTAAGACATTGCACTACATTTTGTGTTAGAATCCATGTTGGGTTGTATTATCCAGGTTTTTCTCACCACATAAAATATGATATAGAATAGTCCATCTATTTCACTTCCACAAAAGATTTATCTATGGTAGACTGGACCACTACCCTTTTCTATGAGAGGATTGATAATTTTGTATGTCCTTGCCTTTCATTCCATTTTCATAACTCTATGTTGTCAAGATGGCAGTTCTTCCCAACTTGCCTTATAGATTCAGTGGAGTCCCAATAAAAATTCCAGCAAATTATTTTGTGGATTGAAAAAGCTGATTTTAAAATTTATATAGAAAGGTAAAGGACTCAAAAGAGCCAACACAAGGTTGAAGGAGAAGAAAACAGTTGGAAGACTGACACAACATTACTTCAAGACATTATCAAGCTATCGTAATCAAGAAAGAGTGGTATTGGTGGAAAAATAGACAAATCAATGTGTAAGTCATTCAGCCTATGGTATTGTGTTAAGGAAACCCGAATGACTAAGACAGTGTACAATTAGAGTGTAAACCAATCCAAATATATTTCCTTATTATTTTTCTTTATTTTAGTCAATCTAACTACTGAGAATGTAGCCCTTTGTATTTTATGCTACAGTCAAAATTAGGGATGTTAACTTTGTGGATTCAAGGCAAATGTCTTGTCCTCTTTGTAATGAATAGAATGCAAGGCAATAAGTAACGCACAATAATAAATGACTGACATTTGCTACAAGTAAATGCCCACTTTTTACAGTGGTTTTCAACATCTTTTTCATTTTTGGCTTTAAAGTTTCCCTTATTTTCTAGCAGGGCCATATGTATGTTGGAAAAGATTGTTAAAATGTATTCACCATATTTACATTTTTGTATGGGGAAGGTGTTTGATATTGTCTAATATGAATTAAGCTGAAAATGATAGTCTCCTTTCATTCTTTACATTCTGAATTCCTGCTCTCACCTCAGTTTTTGTAAATTTGCTCAATGGTCTCATAAATACCAAATTTTATTTCTGCTTCTCAGTGCTCATTTGCTTATCATTTCCCCTAATTTCTAATTTCTGTTTTCCATTGCTGTTATCTTTTTTTTTTCTCTTTTTGTAACATTACCACCGTTTCATAAGGTTCAGACTTCAAAATTACTTAAAACCTTTTCCTTTCTGTATCCTACATTCCATCAATCAGGAAATGATATAGGTTCTTGCTACTTACTATGTTTTTGTCTATTCTTTTTTTCTATCATTCTCAGACCGCACAACCTAAGACCCTGCAATGTTTCTCATTGGTCTTTCTTATCCCTGCATATGCCCTACCTCTATGTATGATTATGGCTTTCCTTTCTTTAAAAACCTACAGTCTAATGTATTATATATTCAGTATTATGTACATATCTAACTTTCTTAATATTCAAATTCTTACTTGATTCGACCCTAGACTATTTTCAACCATATCTTTCACAAAACATTTTTGAAGACAAAAATCATGCCATAGGAAATGATTTATTGTTTTCTAAACATAAAGTCACTTCTTTCAATTTCTTGGGCTTATGATTTCTTCCAAATGGAATACATTTTACAATATGTTTGCATCCCCTCAAATTGATAGTAGCTTTTGTCAAGATAGAGACTAAATGCTTGGTACAAATATCTTGAATGGATGCTACCGAGAATTCTAAAGTTGGAAATTATCTCCCTTTTATTTTCTTCTGTAGAAACTTTTATCTATTTTATTATGTTTATCAGATGCTACCTGGTTAGGTGGACATTTATGTGTATCTTCCTATTAAACTGCAAGGTCCATGATAACTGGGTCTTTTCAACCTCTTTGTATAATTGTTATTACTAATCACAATGAATAAATCATAGAAGATTTTCAACAAATACTTATTGAGTCTGGAGGTAAATATTGTGAATGCAAACTCATCTTTAAGAATGTACTATCTACTAAAATGCTATCTTTCTATATGATAAGGAGCCAAACAGAAATCAGTAATTTGTCCTCTATGGATGATGTGTCATTCCTGAAAAACACATGCTCTAGTTTCCTAAATTGAAAACATATAAACGACATTATATTATCACAATTTTATATTATCAAAAGAAAGAATTAAAATTGTTTTACAACTGAATAGAAAAAGTATGCCTTATGCTGCCTATTACTTTACTCATTTCATTATCGTTACCTTCTGTGTTGGCCCAGGGTTGCATAGCAAGTAAACGTTGCAGACAAAATGTATATATAACTCTTCTAAAACTTCAATTTTGTATACTTCACACATATTCGTCCTATTACATTAAGCTTACACTGGTTTTAAAATTTCCTTAGTGAGATCACATCTCAACAAAAGGTCAAAGGCTGTGTTCAGCTCCCTTGCAGAATATGTTTAAATGCAATTATATTAATCTTCAACAGGGTCACTCTGCATGTGTGGGAAAGTTCTTTTCAGACGTAGAGTTCTTGAATTAGAATAAGAGTTTGCAATTGCATTTAGAACGTGATTGGAGCTGATATATTATACTAAATACAAATAATAAGTAGTATTTTTCCAAACTGTTGACACATCCCCAGGTAATACATTGATGACATTGTTTCTCCAAAAGGTTTTTGGTTTAGTCTAGTGTTTTTCAAATCAGATTTCACATATATGTTGTCATGAAATGTTAGATAATCCACACATCCTATATAGTCATTGATTTAGTGTTAGTTTTGTGATTCTTTTTTTTTTTTAATTTTCAGTGAAATTGGTTTATACAAGTAAAAAACAAAAATTGGAAAACAGTGATAATGTTGTATTTGACCGAGTGTAGAAAGTTATCACAAGACAAAAGTATGCCAGGTTGCAGGGTCATTTATTTATGCCGGCGACCACAGAGGACTCACGTCTCTCCAACCTGTGGTGGCAACAGGAGGGTGCCACGATTTTTTATACCCGAAAAACCACCTTGGGAGTGGGGGTGAGGGGCAGGGATGGGGATGAAAAGGCTTCAGACATTCCGAGGGCTAGTGGATTCTGCAAATTACCTCCTGGGCAGAGATGAAGGTGGAGGTCCCCGGACATTCCAAGGGATGGGGACTTTTGTCATTCCGTTTGTTACTTAAGTGGTTTACAGAAGTCAAGATAAACATTTGTTTACACATTATCTGGTTAAGGTGGAAATCACAGACCTTAGTTACTTATTACAAGTCGCAGGAGCCAAGATGGCATGGGTTAGGACTGCTTGCCTGTCACATTAGGGCCACAGAGAGCAGTTACTGATAAGAAAAGGTAAGCAGCTTTACATAGTTTTGAAGAACAAACTGGCAGTTCTATTTACAGAGGCCAAGGACAGTAGTTATTGTGAGGAGAAATGGGGCAGCCATTTCAACTTATCTAAAAACAGTTTTGCATTTTATAAAATAGTTTTGCTCTGGTTCTGGCTCTAGGCCAGCACAATATCACAATAAAAGTTTATGTAAACAGGTTTAACAATATATATCAAATCTGACAGACATCAGGCAAATTATAGCCTGATGACAAAAGTGTCCATAGTGAATTCACTACTCTTGTAATACTTCTATAATTAGTTCATCAGGAATTTCATCCACTTCACTGAATGAAATAAGCAATTGACACAATTGATAGCATTTAGCTTTTAATATATTGGCAAAAGTGTCTTGGCATTAGCAATTACCTTGGCATTTTCTAATATTAAAATGATTACTATCTCATACCATATTTATATTTGAAATTTTGATTATAAGCCTATCTACCATTTGATCCTAACATCAAAAAGATAAAATTATTTCTTTTCTAACACAATTTTCATGCTGAACTTTTTAACGTTAACAGATAAATGTACAGGTATAAATTTCTATTGAAAATGTTTTCATAGATTAAGACTTTATTAAGCAGTATAATAAATTGGGATCTGATAGTTAGAAAGAACATTGAGGCAAAATAATGAACCATTTATAGTGGATTGAGAAGACGAAACACAGAGGCTGATTTAAAATGCAAATGCAAATATGTGCACCAAAGGAAAGGCCAGATGCTATCACAAAGGAAAATAGGAGTGATGACCATTTAAACAGAGAAAAGTGCATCACATCACCCCTGATTTGCTGGACCTCTGCTAACTTACACTGTAGCAGTCAGTACAACATTTATATTGAGTTTTAATTTGGTTTAGCAAAACATCCTCCATCACATTAATTTAATGATGTTTCTGTGTTTTTATTAAATTTTTTAGTGTTTGCTATAAATGCTTGGTTTTATGATTGGGAGGGAATTAAGCACATGAGGGGTTTATTGTGTCGTATGTTTTTATGTATTTAAGCAAGATAAAAATAAATGAAGTCAACACTGCTAGTTCATAATACATCTTTCCTTGATGTGAGCTTTTTTCTTTTCTCTAGTTGGGAGTCATTGCCTCTCACTATAATCATTCATACAGCAGTTTTAAAACAAAAATAAACATAATCTAAATACCTACTAGAACTCGTTTTTGAAATGCTAGTTTTAAAGTGTAAAGAAATTCATTATCACAGCTGGCTGACAAAAGCTTGGGGCAACAATCTGCTAAAATGATATTAAGAAAAACACAAAACAGTTAACGCTTGAACTTCGAAACTGTTTGAAAATACTCAAGAGTCTGTACTCTGTACTCATATGTAAAACATTTGATTGTTGATGGACATTTAAAAACAAATGAAAGCATTTGAAAACCACTGAAAATTAAATACACTTAACCAACATAGCTAACTCAACTTCCTTCCCAAGGAAAATAAAATAGCAACAAAAACTTCAGGTCTCCACTTACTAAAAGTTTATTCTTTTATTTCTTCTCTCTCTTGTTTCCCATAATTCAGGCAATTTCCCAATGTTTAGGCCAGCGATCCCTTTATTGTCATGAGATAATATAACAATAGATGATAGTGGTCAGAAGTCTCAAACTGTACAGCTTTCTTCCTCAGTAGATTTGGGAGTTTTGTGTTTCTTCCCATGATAATTTGATTATACTTTGCCAGCTGACAAAATTCTTGTAGTAGAGAAATAGGTAAGGTAGCCCTCTAGTGAGGCTATTCCCTTGAAGGCAGATTTTCATGAAAGACAACAAAATGCCTGCGGGTTGTCTCACAGTGGCTCGAAAATGCTATGTTTTGCAAATGCATATATTCAGGGTTACAAGCGTTGGTGCCACCTGCTCTTGAATAGCATGTCATTTTTCTTCGCCAGTGCTTCCTTACCCCATCCCCATCACTTCACAAATTTACTCTCCAACTGTTAGTTCAAATGAAAATATCAAATACTTGCTTCAATAATAAGATAAAGTTACCATCATTGCTGTGGTTTGAATGTTTGTGTTCCCTCTGAAATTCCTGCTGAGTCTTAATCCCCAGTGCAACAACGTTAAGAGGTGGAGCCTTTAGGGGATGATTAGTCTCAGAAGGAGAGCTGCAGTGAGACCCTCAATCTTCGCAGTTGTGTCTAAATAGTCATGATAGAAATAGGAAAAGATTCTGAGAAGGTCTTAGATGGAAATATAAATATTATATTGAAAACTAGAGGAAAGGACAACCTTTTTACATACTTGAAAAAACTTGGCTCAATTGCCTCGGTGTCCTAGGGCTTTGTGGAAGGCAGAATTCAAGAGCAGTAAACTTGCATATTTGTGAAAAAAAAAAGTCTATGTGAAGTATTCAGGTTGTTGCATGGCCTCTATTGTGTCTTAAAGTGCAAAAGAAAAATAAAGATGGAATTTATAATAAAAAAGGGCACAGAAATTAACTGTTTGGAAAGTCTAAGCCTTTCCACATAAAGAATGAAAAGAGGTGTTTGAGGGAGAATATCAAGGATGTGGCCAAGTGATACGGAAATTAGTATGGATAAAAGGAACCCAGATGTCGTTCATCAAGACAGTGGAAGAATGATCCTGAAGGCATTTTTGGAGATCTTTAAGGCTGCCACTCCCATCACAGGCCTAGAGTACTAGGGCCTTGAGAACAGAAATATTTCAAGGTAGGGCCCCAGAGGTCTGGGCTCATGGAAAGGCTGCAGCTCTTCTCTCCTCCAGGAAAGTGTTACAGCTCCTTTCACTCCCGTTGTTCAGCAGGTCCCAAGTTCTTGTCCCGCATCCAGGAAGAATGAGGTTATGTGGACACCTGGAGGATGAGCAAAGCTGAGAAGGGCTTTATTGGGCAACAGGACAGCTCTCAGCAGAGAGATGACCTGAAGCAGGTAGTCCCTATCTGCAGGTAGGTAGTCTCAACTAGTGTCTAGTCTGGCTGAGTTGGCAGGTTTACGGGCTCAGAATGGAGGAAGGGCAGTGCTGATTAGTCCATGGGCAGGAGTGAGTGCATGATGATTGGTCCATGGGTGGCCTTGGAAAAAGCACGGCTTGATTGGCTGAAAGACAAAAAGGAAGTTGTCACTCCAGGCAGTGAGCTTCACCTGGAACTGGCACTCTGGTCCTCAGTTCACTGGGGTTTCACTGGGGACCCACCCTTTCCTTCTTAGGAACCTGTCTGCCTCCTGCCACCATCAACATGCCATCCAGGGCACGCAGGCTGTCTGCACTGAGGGGAACCCACAGGCCCATGCTGAACCACCCTCAGCCCCTGGCCTCCCTCCCGTCTTCTTCGGTAGCTACAGTTTTAGCCTCAGAAGCAGTTTCTGGAGGGGCCCGAGGCAGTGAGGGGCTGATATGTTAGTGTTGTCCTGAGCACGTGCATGCCTGGCCAGGTTGTGACAGCGCTCAGGCTTAGATATTGGGACAGATCCACAACTTTGCTCTGCTAGAGCAGTGCTGGGAACAAGGAGAGGCCAAAGAGCGGGAGCAGGCACTTCTAAGCCTGGGGGGCAGGGTGCTTCCCAGGTCCCTGAGAGCGCAGGGATGCCTGGGTCTAGAGCTGCCACTGGGCAGCATTTAATTCTTAAACTAAATTTAAGAATTTAATTTTAAATTTGAGTGGCCAGTATTTAATTCTTAAATGTTTATTTTTTTACAAAAAGGATAAGTTTCTTTTTCCTTTTTTTTTTTTTTGAACTAAAAAAATCACTTCACTGTCACATCTGAATTTGAAAGAAAGTTGCATCCTTTTTCTTAAACAATTTACCAGATTTTTGCAATGTTTTAAAATGTTATAAAGATTCTTAGCTGTAATATCCCAAAGGGTCATAAATTGACAGTATTTTTCCATGAAGGTCAGTTTCCATCACTTGTGTCCCTTTTTTCACTTCTATCTGTCAGGGCAAATCTCTGTACCTCTTTTCTTCTGTCTGCCTTTTTAAAATTTTCTTTGCAATGTTTTCTCTGTGCTTTTCCCACAAAACTCCTTTACTTCTTTAACCTCTTTTACTTTACAACACTCTATAAATTGTTCATAATATAGAACTATACTTCATAAGTATGTGTGTGTGTGTGTGTGTGTGTGTGTATTTAACACATACACACAGAAATTTGAACACTTTTAAAATGTGACCAAACGACTTTTCATTGTGTTTTAGACAATGTCTTTAATTATGCAGGAAATTCGCATTTGCATTTGATAAGGAATTAACTCATGCCTACTAAAATTTATCTCTCATTTCTTCCTGTGCTTTGCTACTTATATTATTTTAAATTATTCCATTTACTAAAATATTTAGATGTTTATTTCTCATTTCATCAATAGTAAAACTATTTGAAAATACCTCACTAAGTAATAGGATAAAATTAGGGCCCTGTTACTGTTGTTTATCTACTGCTTATAACTTTAAGTATTTATTTTTATATGCCAAACCATTACTTTTTAATTGTTCTGTTTGTAATATTTACATTCTATTGAATAATTAATAGAAGGCAATTAAAAGGAAATTCAAAATCCTTTGCTTATAGGTTAAATTTTTTAAATGGAAAATAAATAAAGGTTGTTATAATATTATGGTTACATAAACATATTTTATTATAGGAATAAATATTATAATTAAACCCACAGAAAATGCATGTAGTCCTATGTCATTTCAAAAGGAATGAGGGTGTTGCAAGAGACAGATCATGGATTCTTATATGTTAATGCTAGTTCAAAATCAAGTCATAATAAAGAGCAAGCTACAAAGTGAGAAAAAAATACTTAGAAATCACTTATCTGACAAAGGATTATGTCCAGAATATAAAAACACCGCTCAAAACTCAACAGGTCATAAAACAACCAATCCTGTTTTAAAAATTGGAACATAAGCCATCCTTCACCGAAGAGCATATACAGATGGAAACAAGCCTATGAAAAATCAACTTCATGAGCCATTAGAAAAATACAATCCACAGTAAGATAATATATATTAGAATGACTAGAAAGAAAATGATGCAGACGTCACAATAGAAAGTGCTGGTGAGAATATAGAGCAGCTGCAATTTCCACATATTACTGGCACAAATGTAAAATGGCATAGCTACTTTGCAAAACAGTCTGGCAGTTTCTTATAAGTTAAATATGCCCTTAATATATGATCAAGCAATACCACTCAGGTATTTATTCTAGAGAAATAAAAACATATTCATATAAAAACTTACATACAAATATTTATAACAGCTCTTTTTATAAATGCCAAAACATAGAGATAAACTAAATTTCTTCGATGAGTGAATAGATATATTAGGATACATTCATGTAATAATCTTCAACAATAAAATGTAAACTATTGATACACACAAGGATTAATATTGAAGGCGGTAAGCTGTGCTAAAGAAGGTTGTTTTAAAAGGTTACATACTGTATAATTATATGATCCCTTAGAAAAGGCAAAACTGTAGTGAAGATGAAATAATGAGGGGCTGGGTGAAGTGGCTCACATCTGTAATCCTAGCACTTTGGGAGGCTGAGGTGGGCTGAGGTCAAAAGTTCAAGACCAGCCTGGCCAACATGATGAAACATGATGCTCACTAAAAATACAAACATTAGCTGGGCATGGTGGCGTGTGCCTATAATCCCAGGTAATTGGGAGGCTGAGGCAGGAGAATCGCTGGAACTCAGGAGGTGGAGGCTGCAGTGATCACGCCACTGTACTCCAGCCTGGGTGACAGAGTGAGACTCTGTCTCAAAAAAAAAAAAAACAGAAAAAGAATGAGTGGCTGCCAGAGGTTAGGGTTGGGGGAAATGGTGCAACTACAAATACAAAGGAGCAGCACGATGGAGATTTGTAGATGGAGGAAATTGTTTTGTATCCTCAACTATTGGATTGTGGTGGTATAAACATGTTTTAATACTCATGGAATTGTACATAAAAGAGATCAATTTTAGTGTATGTAGTTTTTAAAAAGTAACATAAAGTAAAATAAGTTGTACTATGTGTTAGTTACTTCAGATCTGGAGTATAACTTGCAACACTTTCCCTAGAATTTACTATTGTATTTTTCCTTTTTGATGGAAGAAAATATATACTTTTCCTCACATAATTGTGTAGAAGATTTATGTAAATGTATTTTATAAATATCTTACAGCTTCTTAATAATAATATATGTTACACGGCACTTAATTTCATTTTGAGAGCATTTTTGGAGTCCTCTGACTTTCTATCTAATTTTGACTAAATTTTTGCTAGTTGTACCATGTTATTATCCATAATTTTTTTACTTTTGCACTCCTGGGTTGGTTCTGTTGTTTCCTGGATTTTGAGCTCTTTTCTCGGGAAAGTTTACAGTTTCCTCAGTTTAATCTTTAACTTTTTAAAACTAAATCTTCTTGAGATGTAAACTTTATACATTTTTGCATGCCCCAAAATATATTTTTCTTTTATGCCTGGTAATAATTGGCCTGGGTAAGGAAATCTAGGTTCCATGTCATTTTAAAGAGCTCTGAAGGTACAGAATATCAAATCATTGTCTTAATTTAGGTTCCTCAAGAAAGCAGGACCTAAGAAAAAATTTAAGTATAGGGAGTTTATTTTGCTGTTAGACCCAGGAATCAGAAGTGGGAGATGTGGGGAGGGTAAGGTTGTTAAGAAAGAAAATGCAATGTTAGGGTGCTCTATTAAGTAGTTGCTGTGGACAACTGGGCTCAATTCCTCCAGCATCTTCTGAAAAGTGTACCTGCTGCCAGCAAGATTTTTCCATCTGGAGTACAGGGTGCTGGAGTACTAATACACAGGTTATCACTCCACATTGTGTGTTGGTTTCTCTTTAGGTGCATCAAATTTCTTACAACTGTCACTTGTTGTTAGTACTTGAAAGTTCCTACAGCGTTAGAGAAAGTCTGAGACGAGATGGAAAAAGATGCACATTTTTCAGCATTATATAAATTGGAGGCCACTTGGAGTTGTCTACTATAATCTGATCCTACTATAACTGATAATAAACTCATATGTGCATTGGTAGGATGTGACCAGGGACCCACCCCAGAGGTGTCTGCTTCACTCCTTGCACTGTAGATGTATCTCCTTATATACCTGACATGGTTTGGCTGTGTCCCTACCCAAATCTCATCATGAATTATTATCCCAATAAACCCCACGTGCCATGGGAGGGACCCAGTGGGAGGTAATTCAATTACGGGGGTTGTTTCCCTCAAGCTGTCCTCTTGATAGTGAGTGAGTTCTCATGAGATCTGAGGGTTTATAAGCATCTGGCATTTCCCCTGCTGGCACTCATTCTCTCCCGTCACCCTGTGAAAAGGTGCCTTCTACTGTGATTGTAAGTTTCCTGAGGCCTCCCTAGCCATGCAGAACTGAGTCAATTAAACCTCTTTCCTTTGTAAATTACCCAGTCTCTAGTACTTTTTGGTAGTAGAGAACAGACTAATCCAGTAACACATTAAGTTCATTCAGTTTCTGATACTTCAAGGTAGTAACCAGCTGGAACTTTTATAAGATTTAATACAAGAGTCTTAATGGAACGGACTACAGTCCCTAAAGCTGCCACTTTGTCTAAGACCATTATAGATATTTATCATCTCCTGTCTCAATTATTCATTCTAAATTTTCTCCCTTCCTTTCCGCCAGAATTTTAGCTCATCTAAACTGCTTATGTGGTGTGATGACCAAGAGCTCAATCTCTAAAAGGTCAGTTACATTACCCAAAGTTTCTTTTCTGATTATCAACTGTCTACTTCTGGATAACAAGCAACTAAAGAATTTAATGGCTTAACACAACAGATTATTTATTATTGATTATAGTTTCCTGTGTTGACTAGACTTAGCTGGGTTGTTGTTGCTTGGCATCTCTCCTGTGGTTGCAGTCTGTTAGAAATAAATATTGCTATCATCAGAAGGCTCAAATGACCTGGATGCCCAAGTTCCGGTTCACTTCAGGCTGTTGACTGGAGTACCTACACATTGTCTGTCCATGTCTTAGGCTTCTCATGTATGGGAGTTGAGCTTTTTTGGAACTCAACTCCCATACATGAGAGAGATAGGAAGTGGAAGTGTTGTGGGATCTTTGGGGTGTCAGTTTTTCTACCTGGAAACCTCTGTGGCCAGTGGTGCCTTTGCCCTAGTTCTTTTCCTGTGTCTAGAAAGAAGGAGGCATTCAGACAAGTGAAGGATGAACAAGATGAAGAGGAGCTTCATTAAGTGTTAGAACAGCTCAGAGGAGAGCTGCAGGGGGTAGCTCCTCCCTGTTACTGGTTGTCCCAATGTCTGCTGCTGTAGCAGAGAAGAGGCCCTAGAAAGGGTAGCTCCTTTCTGCAGCTAGCAGTCCTAATGTCTCTGATGATCTCTGAAGCTCTCAGTAGAGAGGGTATTTCCTCTCCACTATTAGCAGAGAGGGTAGCTCCACTCTACAGCTGAGCATCCCAGCCCCATCATCTCTCCATTCTCTCCATCCTTTTCTCTGCTCTGACTTAGCCCAGGGCTTTTATGGGCCTGAGAAGGGAGGAAGTATGTGCTGACTGGTCCATGGGCAGCTATGGTGGGCCCAGGAAAAAGCACAGTGAGTTCCCTGTGAGTTCCCCATTTCTTCTGCAGGACTGATGGCAGCTCAGCCCCCATGCTTCAGGATTGCTCTGGCCTGAAGGTGGGGCTTCACTGGGGACTCACCCCCTTCCTCCCAGAAGACCATCTGCCTCCCTTGCCATCTATGGTGCCCGGCTGCTGGTACCAGGCAGCACCTGTGGGCTAGCACCAATCCCACACAGCACCACCCCCTGTATCCCCTCCCACACTTCTTGGTGCCTAAAGTCCAGAGGGGGCCAAGGCAGCAGGGGCCTGGCTTGCCACTTCTGCCCCAAATGTGGACACAACTGGCTGGGCTGTGATAACACCCAGGCTCAGCCCCAACCCCACTCCAATATTGGAGCCAATGCTCATAGTGCAGAGAAGCTAGGCAGCGAGAGCAAACACCTCTGATCCTGCAAGGGCAAGGGGTCCCTTCCCAGAGTGCAGGGATGCCTGGATCTGCAGATCTGGTTTGGGCAGCTGCAGATGTGCTTGGGAGCAGGGCTTCCACCTGCTCTTGGAGCAGGAGGCTCAGATCTGCAGTCAAGTTGAGGGGCTGTAGCCCCGCGCTCTTGGCAACTCCAGGTCCTTATGGATCTGGGCTGACATCTGGGGCAGGGGCAACATTACTGTCAGCTGACCCTGTGGCCTCAGCATTCGACCTGGCCCAGCCCCATCATGGTGGCTCCCAGGGTGGTGGGCTGTGAGCAGCAAGAGCTGTGCAACTCCTTCCTGTGCCCTTCCTGAGGTGGTCAGCATAATGGCAGTGTTTGTACCAGATGACCCACTGTTGCCATCAGAAGCTGCCAGTTTCTTAAGGCCAGGACCTGGCATAGTGTGACTTGCATTATATTTTATTAGTTAAAGCAGTTATAAATCCTGCTGAGATTTAAGATGAGCATAAGACTCACTTTCAATAAAAACACTGTAGTTTTCACAAAATAACCTATGTTTGCAACTAAGTAATTTTCTTAGTATGTCCTGTTTAGATAGCCAGAGAGAGCTTTTTCTTTCATTTTGTCCCATTTCTCTCTTTCAGTCTAAGCTGATAATCATTCCTTTAAAGTTTTTGTGGACTTTCTGTGTATCAAATTATAATCCACTTCTTTATATCAGTGCTTCTAAAATGTAGATTATTTTGTCCCACAGGCATTTAGATAGTCTGGAAACAATTTTGACTGTCGAGAATTGGGTGCAGAGGCCAGGCGCAGTAGCTCACACCTGTAATCCCAGCACTTTGGGAGGCTGAGGCAGGTGGATCACCTGAGGTCAGCAGTTTTGAGACCAGCCTGGCCAACATGGTGAAACCCCATCTTTACCAAAAATACAAAATTTAGCCAGATGTGATGGTGAGTGCCTGTAATTCCAGCTATACAGGAGGCTGAGGCAGGAGAATCACTTCAACTCAGGAGGTGGAGGTTGCAGTGAGCTGAAAGTATGCCATCGCACATCCAGCCTGGAAGTCAAAAACAAGACCCCCTCTAAAAAAAAAAAAAAAAAAAAAAGATTTGGGTGAAGAGAGGCCTGCTGGTATCTAACGGGTAGAGCCCACAAATGTTGCTCAACATTTAACAAGGCACAGGACAACACAAAAGACCCCTCTCATCCCTACAAAGAATTATTTGACCCAAAATGTCTATAGTGCCAAGGTTGAAAAGTCCTGCCTTAGATAACGGCCACACCCAAAACTCTATTTGAGACAGTCTCTTCATTATCTTTGGTTTCCTATGATAATGTCCTCAATATTATTAGAAGACTTAATGTGTCACAGAGAGGAGGGTATACAAGAACCTTCATCTATTTGAAGTTATCTTTCAGATGCCACTTTAGCTCTTTCTTCAAGTTTTTCAAGGATCTTATACTTCCACACAATTTGATCTTTGTTTTCAAAAAATTTATACTATGACATTCTCTTTCTGGAGAGATTGAAGAATTTAAAAACAGTCTTATTTTTGATTCCAGAAAACTTGACCTTTTATGTTTCATTTAAATTCTGATTTAAAAAATGAAAGTATTTCCTCTTTATTTCATTTCTCTCTTCTTATATTTTATGGTAGGCAGCTAAAATCAACCAGATGAGGCTTGAAATTCTGCCTTCAAATCTTCCCTAGCCATCCCAATGTTACTGGGTACTCTTTCTATTTTTCTTATTGCCAAAGGTGACAGTGTTGCCAGATTTTCTGCCACTACATAAAAAGTGCCTCTTTTCTCTAGCTTCTGTTATGGACTGAATGTACGTATCCTCCACCAATTCATATAGTAAAGCCTTAATCTCCAATGTGACAATCTTTGGAGGTGGGGCCTTTGAGAAGTAATAATGTTTAGATGAGCTGATGTGGGTGGAGCCATTATGACGAGATTAGTTCCTTTATAAGAAGAGACAGAAAGATGGATTTCTCTCCATGTACATACATTGGGGAAAGGCCATGTGAGTGTTACCAACAGAGTTGGTCCCCCGTGAAATGGGGTCTTTCCCTGTCCAGTGCCACAAAGCCAATATGCAAACCAAAAATGAACATCAAGAAGTGCTGGACTTATTTCATGGCTATGGAATTGAGAAGTAGGCGCTTCGCTCACTAATCAACTTAGCCCTTCTTACCAGAAGAAAGTCACAGGGCATATTTATTGAAAGGGTTGGGCATTAAAAACAAGGAGAGGAATATTCATGTATTTTCTAGGAGTAGGCAGAGAACTTCTTGGAAATGGAGTTGCCACCTTCTTTTTTGTTATTTTATGGTTTATTCTGGTCGTTGTAGTAGTGATTATCAATGGTCAAGATACTTGTGGGAGCATCACTGAGCATGGAAGTTAGATTATAATGAAGTTAGAAGTTCTTCAGTGGTCAAGTGACCTCTGAAGTGATCTGCCATTTTCGAGCCCCCCGGTCTTAGCTGGTTTAGTTACAAGGGGAAACTTCTGACTTCAGTCCTTCTGTTTCCTAAAAATAAGCAGAGTTAAGGTGGGATAGAAATTCACTAGGTCTTAAAGGGATTACACTGGGTAACATGAGGACACAGGGAGAAGACGGTCATTTGTAAGCCAGAAAGAGGGCCCTCATCAGAAATCAAGTCTGCTGGCACCTTGATCTCGGATTTTCAACCTCCAGAACTGAGAAGTGTCTGTGGCTGAGTCACCTAGTCTCTGGCATTTTGCTATAACATCCTGGGCTGAGTAGGACAGCCTCTGATATCATTCTCACTGTCTTCAAGTCCTCCCCAACAGCTTCCTGGAGTTCTTCCACGTTTCACCATCAGTCTCCTGCAAACTCTTCCACCATCTGCCAATTGCTTAAACACAAAGCCGATTGTCATTAGTTTTTAGATTTTTGTTATTTTCTAGGACTAAAATTTACTTTGCTCTTGCTAGGCTGTCATAGCTGTAATTACTCATTCATCATTTTCGCCAGGCATGTGAGTACCGACATTTTAGTTTATGTTTCTCTAAACTAATGCCTGAGAAGAAGGCTTGAGTGAAGTTCATTTGATTGAAATAATATCCTAAGAAACAGGGTAAAAGGAAAGGAGTAGTTAGACAAGGAAGGAGGAAAAGATAATGAGGTCACTGCTGGGGTACACAGGTATTTGAGTCTGCTAGGATTTTGAAGCACATTTAAGGCACCTAGAATTATCCACTGGAAAGGCAGTATGCACGTGAATTGGCATGCTGTATCTGTGAGGTCTCCCTTCACTTGGGATGTGCTTTTCAAATGTTCTAAAATTAGATCTGGGGCAAGGGGCTGTGACACAGCACTGAAAACATCTTCTAGACTAAGACTCATTATTTATAGGATATTTTATGGTTTTTTCTGGAAGCTCTTAAGATTTTATCTTCATCCTAGTTATTTTAGATTTCATAATTACATGCCTAGGTGTAGGTCTTTTTAATTTCATTCTGCTTGGCACTTAGTGATTCTTTAAATATGAAGTCTCGCATCTGTTTTTAACTCTAGGAGTTTAGAATTCCTACATAATTTTTTACATTTTCTTCATTCTTTCATTGGAACCTCCTGTTTATTAGGAATCCAAATCTGCTAAATTCTAATTCTTTGTCTTCTAGCTATGTACTCTAGGAGTTTTCTTTATCAGGAAACCTTTCTGCTGAATTTTCAATTTCAGAAATCCTATTTTTTAATTTCAAAAACTCATTCTTATATATTATTTTTGTTTTTCATGGCATTCTATTATTGTTGCATGGATATATTATAATACCAAATGAAACAGAAGAGAACTAAAGATATACATCATTTATTTCTTTAAAATCTTCACACAAAGAAAAGGTTTAAGGGGAAAAAGCCAAATAATTGATATTGGAGAAAACAAAAAATAGCAAGGAAAGACCTTGTTATTTTTGAGTTTTTCCAGGGTTTCCTCTAGAATCGGTTATTTGTCTTATTCTTCTTGATACTTTTCATTATGCAATGATTTTCTGAAATGTCTCATGGTAATTGGATTTCCATTCATCTTTATACATAAAAAAGTGTTGATACACTTAAGTCACTGGGATAAGTTTCACTGCTGCTCTGCAGATCTGTTTGTATATCCAGCTAACAAGCATTTCTTTTTTATCTAAGAGGAAAGAGAGAGAGAGAGTGTGTGTGTGTGTGTGTGTGTGAGTGCGTGCGTACATGTGTGTGTTGTGTACTGTTTGTGTCTATGTGTGAAGTTATTGGTAATCAGCAGATTTCATTTGAATGTATATAGATGGTACATAGATGAGGAGCAGGCAGATAGTCTGCCCACGGGCTACCCTGGAGAAAATCAAGGGGACTTTAGACAGAAGGTCTCACACTTGGAACATCTGCTATTCCCAAGCAGTTCATTCAGTTTCTTTAGGAAATAGTTCTTTGGTTTATGCTCTGTGAATATGCAAGACCTGTTGTGCATCATTCACATGGCAAAAGGAGTCTATTGGGAGGAGCTAAGACACTATGATGTGGACAATTTTAAAATAATTTCCCTTGATTCCTTCTCTTTAGTTATTTCCTACTCTCTGGGCCTGCCAGTTCTTAGCATCGGCCTCGTCTAGATTCTAGATTCTCTAGATTCTCTAAAACAGCAGTTTCCACCAATGCTGACATCTGTTCTTATTCAGCTTCTGATGTATGTCTTCATCTGCCTGTAGAGTTTATCTGCCTTTATAACGTCTTTTACTCTTAACTGTTAGAGAGCCATCAGAATATTTGGTCCAGGGATGGCCCCTCCACTCCAAAACATACTTTGGTTATAAATTTACCTCATATTATATGTCTTTACCCTAAGTTAAATAAAACTGTGAGACATTGAAGAGGTAACTACATCTTTTCAGTCTGCCATTTTAAACCAGCCGCAATAAATATTTTCTTAATTTATTTAATAAAGTTTTATGTCTTCTAGTAACAATGTAAAAGTTAAGAAGAAAGTATTTTATATATTCTAAAAACAAAAAGATTTTCTTTTATATATAACTTTTAATAGACTTTTAAAAACTTTAATTTAGGCTCAGAGGTATGTGTGAAGGTTTGTTACATAAGCTATGAAAATGACTTAATATCCTGTAAACGTGATAGCTAAGATCCAAACTGGGATTAGATACCCCACTATGCTGAGCTCTAAACCTAAATAGTTAAATTAACAAAGCTATTCGCCAGAGTACTATAGGCAACAGCCTAAAACTCAAAGGACTTGGCGGTGCTTTATATCCCTTGCGGAGCCTGTTCTATAATTGATAAACCCCGATCACCTTGCCGTCTCTCGCCACTCAGCCTATGTACTGCCATCTTCAGCACACCCTAAAAACACCTTAGAGTAAGCACAAGTATGTACATAAAAACATTAGGTCAAGGTGTTGCCTATGAAATGGCAAGAAATGGGCTACATTTTCTATTTCCCAGAAAACTTTATGATAACCTTAATGAAACTTAAAGATTCAAGGAAGATTTAGCGGTAAATGAAGAACATAGTACTTGATTGAATGAGGGTATGAAGCACACACACACCACCCGTCAACCTCTCAAATACTATTCTAGAGACCACTATTACTAATAATTTTTCTACACATGTATAGAAGAGATAAATTGTAACACGGTAAGCGTACTGGAAGGTGCACTTGGACTAACCAAAGTGTAGCTTAACTTAAGGTACCCGGCTTGCCTCCATCTTACACCCAGAAAATTTCATATAACCTCACCATTTTGAGGCAACTCTAGCCCCAAATTTATCACACTGTATTATGAGATCTCTTTAAACCAAATCATTTAACCTGGACAAAAGTATAGGTGATAGAAGTTGCTTGTTCTGGTGCAATAGATAGAGTGCCACAAGGGAAAGATGAAATAATCACACCAAGCATCAAAACGCAAAGACAAACTCTTGTACTTCTGCATAATGAATTAACCAGAATAAATTTCACAGAGAGAACTCTAACCAAGAGCCCCAAAATACAATGAGCTACTCAAGAACCGCTAAAAGAGCACACTCATTTACATAGCAAAATAATGAGAGGACTCATGAGTAGTATTGATAAACCTATCGAGCCTAGTGATAGCTGGTTGTCCAAGACAGAATTTTAGTTCAACTTTCTACTGGGACTCAAAAGTCAAAAGGAGACATTGCTAATTTTATTGTTAAGACCATTATTATTTTCACGGATGATAGTTGATTGAGTTTATAATGGTTCATTGTCCAGAGAATAGTATATTGGAAATGATTCCTATTATGAGAATTATAGATGCAGTTGCTCATGTGAGGAAATATTTGGTCACTGCTTGTGTGGAGCGGGGATTTGCTTCCTTAATTAAAATTGGGATAATGGCTAGTATGTTTATTTCTAGGCCTGTTCAGATGAGAAGTCAGTGTGAGCCTAATACTGTAATGAGAGCTCCTGTAATGACAGTGAAAGAGGTAACAAGTGGGGTTAGAGGGTCAATTGGCACAGGAAGGATGTAAACCAACATTTTCACAGTATGGGCCCAATAGCTTATTTAGCTGACCTTACTATAGGATGTGGTATATTAGGTAGCATAGAGAATTTTGGATTATCAGGGGTAGGTTGAATTCCTATAATTCTACAAATAAGAGGATTAAAACTTATAATTTACTCTATCAAAGTAGCTCTTTTGTCAGACATATTTCTTATGTTTGAGTGGGATGCTAGATATTAGGACAGGCATAGAGATATGTCATGTGTAAATCTCTATGACTATCCTAGTGTGAATGGTAGGAAAATTTTGATAGAAAATGTATAAGTTGATTGTAATGGAATCGAGGATATGATGCTTGAAGTAATAAAAATAAGGTTGTTAAAAGAAGGGTTTCGGCGATGAACATTATGGTATAGAGCTCTGGTGTATGAATGTCATCTAATGCTCCTGGGAAGATAATAGTGGTTAAGGCATTTATTATAATAATAATTACATATTCTGCTCTAAAGAATAGGGCAAGTGGACCTGCAGCATATTCCACATTAAAGCCCAAAGCGAATTCTGATTCCCCTTCTATCAAGTCAAATGGGGCTCTCTGAGTTTCTGTTAGTGTGGAGATAAGCCATATTGCGATCAGTGGTCATGATGGTAGGAGCAGTCAGATAAACTCTTGTGCTGTGATGAGTATAGAAAGATTGAATGAACCCCTTATTAAGAGAACTGACAGGAGGATAATAGCTAGGATAACTTCATATGAAATTGTTCAGGCTGCTGCTCATAGTGCATCTATTGGTGCATGTTTTGAATTGGATGCTTATCTTGGTCATAAGATAGACAGCTAGGCTTGATGTAGCTAGTATAAATAAGAGACCCATGTTAAGATTAATGAGAGGATATGGTATGGGGAGAGGGATTCATATAAGGAGGGCAATAGATAAGGTTAGGGTTGGAAAAATAATGTATAAGGGAATAGCGATGCTAAAGGTTGCAGGGGTTCTTTAATAAAAAGTTTTATTGCAACTGCAAAGGGCTGAAATAGTCCATACAGACCTACCATGTCTTTTGCGTAGTTGTACGTAACCTAACATCTTTCATTCAGTGAGCATAAGGAATGCAATGGCCCTAATCTAATTTGAACGGAACTCGGTCAAACAGGAACTCTACTAGGAGATGATCAGATTTATAATGTTACTGTCACCACTCATGCATTTGTTATAATTTTCTTCATAGTAATACCAATCATATAATTGAAACTACTAGCCTATTCAACCAATAGCACTCGCTATACAATTACTCAGCATTACAGCCACTTACTGATGCATTTAATTGGAGGAGCGACACTAGTATTATCAACTATTAACCCACCCACAGCTTCAATTACATTTATTATTCTAGTTTTACTAACCATCCTCAAATTTGCCGTAACTCTCATTCAGGCCTGTGTCTTTACACTACTAGTAAGCCTCTAGTTACACGACAATACATAATGACCCTCCAAACTCAGGCTTACCACATAGTTAACCCTAACCCTGACCACCAACAGGGACCTTTTCAGCACAACTTATAACTTCCAACCTGGCCGTATGATTTCATTTTAACTCAACTACCTTCCTAACTTTAGGCCTACTAACCAATACATGGACAATATATCAATGACAATGCTGTATTATCCGAGAAAGCACATTCCAAGGCCATCATGCGTCAACTATTCAAAAAAGGCCTTTGTTACGGAAAAATCTTACTCCTTATTTCAGAGGTGTTCTTTCTCGGTGGCTTCTTCTGAGCATTCTACCACTCTAGCCTAGCTCGCATTCCAGAATTAGAAGGATAGCATTCTCCAACAGGCATCTATCCCCTTTGCCCCTTAGAAGACCCTCTCCTTAATACATCTGTTTTACTTGCATCTGGAGTTTCAATTACCCGGACTCACCACAGCTTAATGGAAGGTAACCGAAAATACATACTTCAGGCACTGTCTATCAGAATCGCCCTAGGCATTTGCTTTATACCTCTACAAGCCTCAGAATACGCTGAAGTCCCTTCCACTGTCTCCGATGGGGTTTACCGCTCAACGTTCTTCATAGCCACAGGTTTTCACAGGCTTCACGTTATTATTGGATCAACATTTCTTACTGTCTGCCTACTCTGCCAACTAAAATTTCACTTTCATCTAACTGCCATTTTGAATTTGAAGCCTCTGCCCAATACGGGCACTTTGTAGACATAGTATGACTATTTCTGTATGTTTCTATCTATGATGAGGCTTATGCTCTTCTGGTATAACATAGTACAATTGACTGCCAATCAATTAGCTTCAGCATTACCTGAAAAAGAGTAATTAATCTAACATTAGACTTAGCAACTGACACCTTACTAATGCTCTTACTAGTAACAATCACATTTTGACTCCCACAACTTAACATCAACACAGAAAAATCCTACCCCTATGAATGTGGCTTTGACCTGATAGGCTCTTCCCGCCTCCCCTCTTCTATAACGTTCTTCCTAGTACCCATCACATTTCTCCTCTTTGATTTAGAAATCGCCCTACTACTACCCCTACCATGAGCTTTTCAGACAACTGACCCAAAATTAATAATTAGTACAGCTCTCATATTAATTATCATTTTAATCTTAGGTGTAGCCTACGAATGAACCCGAAAAGGATTAGAATGAATTGAGTTGGTAATTAGTTTAAGTCAAAATAAATGATGTCAATTCTTTAGATTATGATAATCAGAATTACCAAATGCCTTCTATTTATATTAATATTACATTAGCTTTTATTATGTCTTTAATAGGGGTAATAATCTATTGATTCCACCTAATATTGTCCCCACTATGCCTAGAAGGCATAATACTATCTGTCTGTCTATCTATCTATCTATCTATCTATCTATCTATCTATCTATCTATCTTTTTTTGAGATGGAGTCTCGCTGTCACCCAGGCTGAGGAGCAGTGGCCCAGTCTCAGCTCACTGCAACCTCCACCTCCCATGTTCAAGTAGAGATGGGGTTTCACCATGTTGGCCGCAGGCTGGTCTCAAACTTCTGACCTCAGGTGATCCACCCCCCTTGGCCTCCCAAAGTGCTGGGATTACACGCATAAGCCACAGCGCCCTGCCAATACTATCAATATTTATTGTAAATACTCTTATGATTTTAAATATATATTTAATGCTGGTATCCATAATAGCTATTATCTTCTTAGTTTCTGCAGCCTGCAAAGCTGCTGTAGATTTAGCCTTAATAGTCATGGTTTCCAACACCTATGGCCTAGATTATGTACGAAAACTAAATTTACTCCAATGCTAAAATTATTATCCCAACAATTATATTAATCCCAATAATGTGGAGTATTATTATTAATAAACAGAATTCTTAATTCCCAATAAGAACTCTGTAATCTGAATTAATACAGCTTCCACAGTTTACTTATCAGTCTCATCAGCCTGCCATTCTTCAACCAATTTAATGATAGCTCTTCCAACTTCTCATCAACTTATGTTTTTCTGATCCACTGTCATCACCCCTTCTAATCCTAACAGCCAGGCTACTACCCTTTATAATTTTAGCAAGCTAATATCATCTGTCCAAAGAATTGCTCCCATGTAAAAAACTTTATATTTCAATAGTAGTAGGGATACAGATATTTTTAATTATAACATTCACAGCCACAGAACTAATCATATTTTATATTCTCTTTGAAGCCACACTAGTCTCCACCCTAATTATTATTACTGGTTGAGGTAATCAAGCAGAATGCCTGAACACAGGCTTATACTTCTCATTTTACATACTGGTAGGATTCTTACCTTTGCTGTAGCACTTATCTATACTCAGAATGCCTCAGTCTCAATAAATATGTTAATCACAACATACACTACTCAAGAAAGAGCAAATTCTTGATCTAACAACCCTCTATGACTAGCATGCATCATGGGATTTATGGTAAAAATGCCTCTCTACGGGCCCTACCTATGACTTCCTAAAGCCCGCATTGCTAGCTCAGTAATACTTGCAGCAGTACTCCTAAAATTAGGCGGCTACGGGATGACACAGGTAACTCTAATCCTCCCCCGACAGAATAATACATAGCCTACCCTTTCCTTATACTATCCCTATGAGAATACTTATAACAAGCTTCCTTTGTCTGCACCGAACTGATCTAAAGCCATTCAGTGCTTACTCCCCTGTAAGCCACATGGTACTTGTTATCATGGCTATTCTTACTCTAACCCCCTGAAGCTTTATAGGTGCAACCACCCTTATAATTGCCCACGGACTCACTTCACCCCTACTATTCTGCCTAGCAAACTCCAACTATGAATCAGTTCAGAACTGAACTATACTACTTATTCAAGGCCTTCAGACACTACTCCCACCATTGGCCATGTGATGACTTTTAGCTAGCCTCACCTACACACTACCATTAATTTAGTAGGAGAACTCTTCATAACCATAGCCTCATTCACTTGATCCAATCTCAACATCATTCTTATGGGACTTAACATGTTAATTACAGCCCTCTACTCTCTATATATACTAATCATCACACAGTGAGGGGTCTTAACATATCACATCAACAATATAAACTCTCTTTTATGTGAGAAAATACCCTAATATTAGTACACCTAACACTCCTATTATCCTTAAACCCCAATATCATTTTGGTACGTATATACTCTAGTTATAGCTTAATTAAAACATTAGATTGTGGATTTAATAATAGAAGTCTACAATTTCTTACCTACCAAGAAAGTATGCAAGAACTGTTATACTCCCATTTTTAACAATATGCCTTTCTCAACTTTTAAAGGGTAAGAGTTATCCATGATCTTAGGAACCAAAAACATTGGTTCAACTGCAAGTAAAAGTAAAAAAATATATTCTCCTCCCTTACTGTAACCTCCCTAGTACCACTCTTGTCATGGAGGTTTGTTGTACAAATTATTACATCACTCAGGTATTCAGCCCAGTTATCTTTTCTGCTCTTCTCTCTCATCCTACCCTTCTCTCTCAGGTAGACTCTAGTGTCTGTTGTTCATTTCTTTTTCTTCGTGAGTTCTCATCATTTAGCTCTCAGTTATAAGTGAGAACATGCAGTATTTGGTTTTCTGTTTCTGCATTAGTCTGCTAAGGTTAATAGCCTTCAGCTCCATCCATGTTCCTGCAAAAGACATGATCTCATTCTTTTTTATGGCTGCATAGTATTCTGTGGTATATATGTACCACATTTTTAAATCTGTCATTGATGGCCATTTGGGTATTTGGATATTATTGCTATTGTGAATAGTGCTGCAATGAACATTTGCATGCATGTGTCTTTATGGTAGAATGATTTATATTCCTTGTTATATACTTTGTAAAGGTATTGGTGAGCCAAATGGCAATTCTGCTTTTAGCTCTTTAAGTAATTGCCATATTAACTTCCACAATGGTTAAACTAATTTACATTCCCTCCAACAGTCTATTACAGCATCTGTTATTTTTTTTTTGACTTTTTAATAATAACTATCCTGACTAGAATGAGATGGTAGCTCATTGAGGTTTTAATTTGTATTTTTCTAATGATCAGCGATTGATATTAAGCTTTTCTTCATATGCTTTTTGTTTGCATGTATGTATTCTGAAATTTTTCTGTTCATGTCCTTTGCCCACCTTTCAATGGGGTTTTCTGTTTTTTGTTTGTAAACTCAAGTTTCTTATAGATGCCGGATATTAGAGTTTTGTCAGATGTATAGTTGAAAAAATTTTCTCCCATTCTGTAGGTTGTCCGTTTGCCCTGTTGTTAGTTTATTTTGCTGTGCAGAAGCTCTTAGGTTTAATTAGATCCCATTTGTCAATTTTTGCTTTTGTTATGTTTGCTTTTAGTGTCTTTGTTATGAAACCTTTGCTTGTTCATATGTCCAGGATGGGATTCTCTAGGTTGTCTTCCAGGGTTTTAATAGTTTTGGGTTTTACATTTAAGCATTTATTCTATCTGAAGTTGATTTTTGTATATGGTATAAGGAGGGAGTCCAGTTTCAGTCTTCTGCATATGGCTAGCCAGTTATCCAAGCACCATTTATTGAACAGAGAGTCTTTTTTTCCCGTTGCTTGTTTTTGTCAGCATTGTCGAAGATCAGATGGTCAAAGGTGTGTGGCATTATTTCCAGGCTGTCTTCTGTTCCATTGACCTACATACCTGTTTCTGTGCCAATACCATACTGTTTTGGTTATACCCTGTAGGATACTTTGAAGTTGAGCAATGTGGTATCTTCAGCTTTGTTCCATTTGCTTAGGTTTGCCTTGGCCATTTGCCTATGCTCCTTTTTGTTTCCATATAAATTATTTTTTTTTCTAGTTCTGTGAAGAATGTTGTTGGTAGTTTGGTAAAGATAGCATTAAATTTGTAAATTGCTTTGGGAAGTGTGGCTATTTTAACAACCTTGATTGTTCCTATCCATGAGCATGAAATGTTTTTTCTGTTTGTTTGTGTTATCCCTGATTTCTTTAAGCAGTGTTTTGTAATTCTTATTGTGGAGATATTTTACATCCCTTCTTTGCTGTATTCCTAGACATATTAGTCTATTCTCACACTGCTAATAAAGACACACCCAAGACGGGGTAATTTATAAAGAAAAAGAGGAATAATGGACTCACAATTCCATGTGGCTGGGAGGTCTCACAATCATGGTGAAGGCAAGGAGAAGCACGTTACATCTTACTCCTCTTTATAAACCTATCAGATCTTGTCAGACTTACACACTATCATGAGAACAGCATGGGAAAGACCCTCCCCCATGACTCAATAACCTCCCACTGGGCCCCTCCCTTGAAACATGAAAACTGTGGGAGCTACAATTCAAGATGAGATTTGGGTAGGGACACAGCCAAACCATATCACTAGGTATTTTATTCTGTTTGTGACTCTTGTGAATGGGATTACATTCTAAATTTGGCTGTCAGCTTGGACGCTATTGGGGTAGAGAAATGCTACCACTTTTTGCACATTGATTTTGTAACTTGAAACTTTGCTGAAGTTGTTTATCTGATCAAGGAGTCTTTGGAAAGAGACTGTGGGATTTTCTAGGTATAAAATTATTTCATCTGCAAACAAAGATAGTTTGACTTCCTTTCTTCCTATTAGGAGGCCTTTGATTTCCTTCTCTTGCCTGATTGCTCTGGTGAGGTTTTCCAGCACTAGGTTGACTAGGGGAAGTGACAATGGTTATCCTTGTATTGCTCCAGTTCTCAAGAGGAATGGTTTGAGCTTTTCCGATTTAGTATGATTTTGGCAATGGGTTTGTCATAGGTGGCTCTTATTATATTGAGGTGTGTTCCTTTGATGCCTAGTTTGTTGGGGGTTTTTAATACTAAGAAACGTTGAATTTTATCAAATGACTTTTCTGTGTCTATTGAGAGATCATGTGGTTTTTTTGTCCTGTTTATGTGATGAATAACATTATTAATTTGCATATGTTGAACCAATCTTGCATCCCAGAAATAAAACCTACTTGAATGTGGTGGATGAGCTTTTAGATGTGCTGATGAATTCACTTTGGTATTATTTGTTGAGAATTTTTGTATCTATGTTCATTGGGGATATTGGACTTAAGTTTTTGTTTTTGTGTGTGTCTCTGCCAGGGTTTGTATCAGAATGACATTGATCTCACAGAATGAGTTAGGGAAGAGTCCCTCCTTGATGTTTTGGAATAGTTTCAGTAGAATTGATACCAGCTCTATATGTAGGTAGAATTCACCTGTGCATCTGACAGGTCCAGGGCTTTTTCTGGCTAGTAAGTTTTTTTTTTTTTTTTTTTTTTTTTTTTTACTCACACAATCTCAGAACTTATTGGTATGTTCAGGGTTTCAATTTCTTTCTGGTTCAGTTGTGGGAGGTTGTATGTTTCTAGAAATTTACTCATTTCCTCCAGATTTTCTAGTTTGTGTGCATAGAAGTATTTAATGTTCTCTGACAGTTTTTTGTATTTCTGTGGTGTTGGTGGTAATGCCCACTTTGTCATTTCTGATTGTGTTTATTTGGATCTTCTATCTTTTTTGTTTACTAGCCTAGCTAGCAGCTGATCAATTTTATTTATTCTTTCAAGGATCCAAATTTTGGTGCTGTTGATCTTTTGTACGTTTTTTCTCATCTCCATTTTCTTCAGTTCAGCTCTGATTTTGATGACTTCTTTTCCTTGCTACCTTAGAAGTTGCTTCAGTCTTATTTTCTAGTTCTACTAGATGTGATGTTAGTTTGTTACATTTAGATCTTTCTAAGTTTTTGATATGAGTGTTTAGTAAAAATTTTTAGTATCAACTTTCCTCTTACTGCTTTAGTTGTATTTCTGAGATTCTGGCATGTTGTATCTTTGTTCTCATTAGTTTCAAATAATTTCTTGTTTTCTGCTTTAATTTTATTTTTTATCCCAAAGTCATTAAAGAACAGTTTGTTTAATTTCCAAACTGGAGGTCCCACCTGGTTGTTGAGGAATGCTGAGTGTATGATTGCTGAGAAATGCTGAGCGTATGATAAAACATATTGTGTTCTAGGAAGAATGATGGCAAGGAAAACTTAGCCACCCCGCTCCCCCATGCTGCCAGGTAGAAAACTACCTGGGGCATTCTAAAGTGGCAGGACCATATATAAATATCACACAATAGTTAAAACAATTCTTTAAGCCTGAGACTTCTGACCCTGCCCCTGTAGCTCCCTCATGGAGAATACGTTTTAGTTTGTCTGTGATCCATGGTAAGTGGGCACCAGCTGCCTACTTGGTATATTTTCGTTATGAGGAAATACTGAACATCTTTTTGTTAATAATCATCATCTGTTCAGAGAGAATAAGTGTTTGCATCAGAGTCTGCTTGAGGCCCTCAGCCCGGAATGCTGTCAGCTCCTGAAGCTCTCAGCTTGGAAGCCTGTTGGCCCCGCAGATAGAACCACTTTGCAGTTCTACCTGGGTGTCTGCTTCTCAATGCCTTCAGCACCGCCTGGGTTGGGGTTTCTATGGCTGAGCTGGTCTTAGTACTTGGTGAAGAGCAGGGACTCGGGGTCTCACAGGAAAAGAGAGACTGGGCTCTTCACTGTGTTGTGGGTGTGACATGCTGGAGGTGCCAGCAAAACAATCAGGTCCTTTAGATTTTTCCCCAGCCCAAGGGCAGTAAGGGTGGTACCACTGCAGCAGCAATGGCAGAAAGCCTGTGGGACTTCCTCCTGAGAGAAAGGGGGGACTTCCTCCTGAGAGAAAGGCAGAGCTACCACTGGCTGAAGTTATCAGGCTGAGCTGCACCATTTTACATTCCCGTCAGCAATGAATGAGAGTTCCTTTTGCTCTACATCCTTGTCAGCTTTTGGTGGTGTCAGTGTTTGAATTTTGGCCATTCTAATAGATGTGTAGTAGTATCTCACTGTTATTTTAATTTGCATCCCCTGATGACATATGATATAGAGCATATTTTCATTTACTTATTTTCCATCTTCTTTGGTGAGGCAAAATACTAAGTGTTTGGCTCATTTTAAAATTGAGTTATTTTCTTATTGTTGAATTTTAAGTGTTTTCGTATACTTTGAATAGCAGTCCTTTATAAGATACATCATTTGTAATTATTGTGTCCCAATCTGTGGCTTGACTTCTCATTCTTATGATATTATACTTTACACAGCAGAAACTTTTAATTTTAATGATGTCTAGCTTACCAATTATTTCTTTCACGGATTATATCTTTGGTGCTGTATCTAAAAAGCCTTTGCCATAACCAAGGTCATAGAGATTTTCTCCTATATTATCTTTTAGGAGCTTTATAGTTTTGCACTTGACATTTAGGTCTATAGTCCACTGAGTTAAATTTTGTTATGGGTGTAAGGCCTGTGTCTAGGCACTTTTTTTTTTCCAGTGTTTCTAACACCATTTGTTGAAAAGACTATCTTTCCTCCATTGCATTGCCTTGGGTTCTTTCAAAGATCAGTTGGTCATATTTATGTTATTCTATTTCTGGGATCTCTATTTTGTTCCATTAAGATCTTGATTTTTTCCCCTTTATTAATGAGTAGAGGATGGCAGCCAGCACAATAGCTGTGCGCTACACGAGGCGGCATCTTCTTCAACAGTTATCATTCCTTTAAAGGAAATAGTACGGCCTTCCCATTGGTTGCCTTCTCGGTTACACTTTCCTGAGTTCTGCCCTTTCTGCTTAATTAACAGAGGTCTCCTAGGCCACAATGCTTTTATCACATACAGCATTTCTTTGACGGTGGTTATGTGTTCAGAGGCTCTTATCTCTTTGACACAAGCTGGAAGGTGGGAAGCATTAGTGATCTTTCTTTGGGTATTTAGTATTATATCTTTCCTTGGTGGCCATATTTTCCACAGTGTTTACAAAGTAGACAAATCAGGGTGTCTGAGTGGCTAGGAAGATGAGAGTTGATGAACGTGAGAAAGAAATAAAACAAGCTGGCAGAAGGAAGGAAAGGGTAAAGAAATCTTCATTTCAAAGGCCTGTCTGATTCTCTGGCCTTTTATTGCTTGAAACGTCCTTGAATCCTGAGTTTCTTAAGGTAGCAGAGTGGGTTGCAGTAACTTGAGGTTTAAAAAAGTCCAGATTAATATATTATCCCTCCAGTGAGCTGCAAATATTATTTATATGCAATATAAATAAACTGGGTAATCAGTAGGTTTTAATTAATGATATTCCAAGTTTGTTCCAATGAGATTGGCATATCTAGTCATGAAGCCAAATCTTAAAAGGGTTCCACAATCTGTTAAAAATGATGGCTCTAAGATAAACATCATCTATGCTTTTCATCCCTTTAAAATTGGCATTCCACTAATGGAGAAACACCTGATGCCTGAGGCCTTGAGGCAGACACAGTAGAAAGGCTTTGGGGAACTAAACTTGGAGCACGGCTTGACAAAGTCTTATAGTTTTCACTGGGAAAGACAGAAAGTAGTGGAGTCAAAAGAAATCAGACAAGAGTTCCAGGAGCTGAAGGGGAACTGAAGACAGATCTAACTCTGACAATGAATGAAATTTTAGAAGGAAGCAAAAGTAGGAGAATCTACAGAGATGGAGTCCATAGTTTGTGTTTCATCTTATTCATTTATGATCAAACTGTACCCCCTCGTCCCTGAAATGGTGAAATGTGCTAAAAGTGTCATTTTCTGAATGCTGAGCAAGATTTATGGGCTTGTTATGAATTAAGTAACGACATTAACTCATAGTCTGAACATCACAAAAGCAACGTGATACAAGTTAGACTAAAGGTTTTGAAGACTGTAAAATATTACAAAAGAGATCACATTACGTTACTGAAAATATAGATTTGCTAAATCTCAATTCCTGAGGGAATTACCACATTTGAATTCTCAGAAAAGCATAGTCCTTTGAGAACTGTTATAAACAAACATGTAAATATTAGACGCCACACTAAATGGCTCTTGTTCTTGTCTGAGCACTTTCAGACTGTACTTAAAGAAAAACAAGGAGGCTCACGGTGCCATCTAAGCTTTCTTTTCTATAATCCCTAACTCCTCCATTTTCTATGCCATATTTTAGGCCAGTTTCATTTTAATTTTAGATTATTTACAGTAAAAATGACAGAAGACACCTACTGGGTGCCAGTAGTTCTTGCAACAACACGATCAGGTAGATGACTATCAGTATCCTCATTGTACAGTTGAGGAAACAAGCCAGAGAAGTCTTGGGCAAGGTCACACAGCCAGGTGGCAGAAATCTTTGGCCATGGTGTCTGTCCTCATAAGCCCTCCATATTGGTACCCCTCCAAGTGGTATTTCAGGCAACCTTTGTCCTTGGTGCCTGGAAAAAGGTTGGTTGGAAACTCTCCCAACCTACAAGGCAGTTTGAAGGAGGAGGTGGTGAGATTTGTATCAGATAATCCTCCTCTGCACACAAGGAGCTTGACCGAAAGGTCTACCTCTCAAACAACACTGATCAATTCATATGCAGAAAATGTGCGATTAGAACAGTAGGCCACTTAGCCAGAAGGAACCATCATAAACGATCCTAGGGAACTGGGGTAGGTTTGCAGCACTGCTGTGCCAAAGCCATGTGCAAAATGCAGCTAGGAAGGGGCAGAAACAAGGCAAAGAACTCTCTGAACCAAACTCTCTCTTGGCATCAAAATTTTTGCTTGACTTTCTGAAGAAGTTAGCAATTTACATATTCTGCAATTGTTTGAGAGTGCCTCCTTCCCCTGCCTTCATAAATGCTAGATTGCCCACTTTTGCTGTTTTGTGTATGTCAATTGTTTGGACAAAAATGGTATTTTGTAAATGTCCACATTGGAGATTAATGGTGGGTTGAGTATCTTTTCATATATCGTTGTATCTTCTTGACTCCTTATATCTCTTGTTTTGTTAAATATCTGTTTATATATTGTGTCCATGTTTCTATCGGTTTTCTCTGTCAGATCCCCTCCATTATATACAATAATTCCTGCTTTATTAACATTGCAACTCTTTTGTTTATACTGGATCCATAATTGATTTACTTGGCTCTTGTTTTGTGTCTTCTTATATCACTACCTGGATGCTCTTTCCAAAATTCAAATATAATCACGAGTCTCCTCTATTTTATAAATGTTCAATGACTCTATTACATCTACAGATTAAGTTGGAAATGCCATAGATTGGCATACCAACTTCTTTATTGCTTGATTGCCACCTCTCTTGACCACTTCATTTTTTGTGTAACTCTCTTAATAGGTATTTTAAATATGAAAATATTATTGACACATAAAAACCAGTACATATTTTATGTAGGAAACTTGGAGCTTAGAGATAAGTATATACCTGCAAAACCACCACCACAATCAATGCCACAAACCTGTCCATCACCTCCTAAAGTTTTCTCCTGCTCTCACTATTTATTACTATGATTAATTTTTTTGACAAGAAAATTTAACATAAGATCTATCCTTTTATCAAATTGGCAAGTACGTAATGCAGCATTGTCAATTATACGTACAATACTGTAATCTCTAGGACTTACAAATCTTGTATAACCAAAACTTTGTACACTTAATTAATACATTCCCATTCCTTTTTCCTCAGCCTCTAGTAGCCACCATTTCACTCTCTGCTTCTATGAATTTGACTATTTTAGATTTATTATGTAAGGGAGATACTGTAGTATTTGTCCTTGTGTCTAGCTTATTTCATCTAGCGTAATGTCCCTCAGGTTCATTCATGTTGTCGCAAATTGTCGGGTTCCCTTTATTTTTTTAGGCTGAATAATATTCCATTGCATGCATTTATCATGTTTTCTTTATTCAGCTGTCCATCAATATACATTTAGGTTGCTCCCATGTTTTGGGTATTTTGAATAATGCTGAATATGTAGACATCACTTTGAGATCCTCATTCCAATTCCTTTGGGTATATACTCAACAGTAGAATGACTGAATCATATGGTAGTTCTACTTTTCATTTTTTTAGGAATTGCCATACTATTTTTCATAGTAGCTACACCAATTTACATTCCCACCAACAGTGTACAAGGAATCCTTTTTCTCTTCATCCTCACCAATATGTATCTTTGTGTGTGTGCCTGTGTGACAATTTTTCTAACAGATGTGAGGTGATATCTTATGGTAGTTTTTATTTGCATTTCCCTTATGATTAGCGATGTTGAGCAACTTCTCATATACCACCTGTTGGCTATTTGTATGTCTTTGGAAAAATGCCTAGGCAGTGCTTTCACTAATTTTTTAATCAGGCCTTTTTTTTTTTTTTTTTTTTTGCTTCTAAGTTGCTTGGATATTAACTGGTCATTGGGTATACGGTTTGTAAATATTTTTCTTTCATTTTATAGCTTAACTTTCATTTAGTTTATTTTTTATTTTTGGCTGTCTAGAAGACTTCTAGTTCGGAGTAATTCTACTTGCATATCTTGTATTTATTGGTTGTGTTTTGTTGTCATATCCAAAAGTTCATTGCCAAGGTCAATACTGAAAAGTTTCCCTCTGTATTTTCTTTTACTAATTTCACAGTTTCAGGTCTTACATTTAAGTCTTTAATTCATTTTGAGTTAATTTTTGTATATAGGTTGAAGTAAGTGTCCAATTTTATTATTTTGGATGTGTATATCTAGTTTTTCCAACATCACTTACTGAAGAAAATGTTCTTTCCCCATTGTGTGTTCTTGGCATTTTGTTGAATATCAGTTAACTATAATTATATGGATTTATTTCTGAGCTCTCTCTATATTTTTTCCATTGGTCTATATATCTGTTTTCGTGCCAGTGCCATGCTGTTTTAATTAGTATTCCTTTGTAGTAGCTTTAAGGTTGCTTTGGCGTATATCGTGACTCATGCCTGTAATCTCAGCACTTTGGGAGGCTGAAGCAGTTAGATCATGAGGTCAGGAGTTCAAGACCAGCCTGGCCAATATGGTGAAACCCTGTCTCTATTAAAAATACAAAAATTAGCTGGGCATGGTGGCACGCACCTGTAGGCCCAGCTACTGGTTGCCTGAGGCCAAAGAATTGCTTTTACCCAGAGACAGAGGTTGCAGTGAGCCAAGATTGCACCACTGCATTCAGCCTGGGCAACAGAGCAAGACTCCATCTCAAAAAAAAAAAAAGAAAGAAAAAGAAATTGCTTTGGCTATTTGAGGTCTTTTGTGGTTCCACATGAATTTAGCGTTGCTATTCTCAATGCTGTAAAACATTTCATTGCAATTTAATAGGGATTTCATTGAATATGTAAATATCTTTGGATAGTATGGACATTTTAACAATATTCATTTTTTCAACTCATGAACATGACGTGTTTATTTTGCATCTTCGATTTCTTTCATCAACCTTTTATAGTTTTTTGTATGCAGATTTTTATCTCTTTGGTTAAAATGCTTATTATTTTATTTTTATGCCATTTTTAATAAGATTGTTTTCTTGATTTTCTTTTAGATTCATTTTTGTAACTGTATAGAAACACTACTGATTTTTATATGGTGATTTTGTATCCTACAATTTTGCTGAATTCATTATTTAGTTCTAGAAGCTTTTCTTGTGAGTCTCGAGGATTTTTTATATAAAAACATGTTATCTGTAGATAGAGATTGTTTTATTTTTTTCATTTTGATATGGATGCCTTTTATTTCTTCTTCTTGTCTAACTGTTCTGCTTTGGACTTCCAGTACTATTTTGAGTAGAATTGCCAACAGTGATCATCCTTGCTTTTTTCTAGATCTTAGAAGAAAAGCTTTCAGTTTTCTACCACTGAGTATGATGTTATCTATGGGCTTTTCATATATGGCCTTAATTGTGGAAATTTGAGGAAATTTTGGAAATTTGGAAATTTAGGAAATTTGAGGAAATATTGAGGAAAATTCCTTTTATACCTAATTTCTTTGAGTTTTTTTTTTTTTTTATCCTGAAAGGATGTTAAATTTTGTCAAATGCTTTTTCTGCGTGTGTTCCTGTGATTTTTGTCTTGCATTCTGTTAATGTGTTTTATCACATTGATTGATTTATATCTGTTGAATCATTCTTGCATCTGAGTGAAAAATCCCATTTGGTAAAGGTGTATAATCCTAAATTTGGTTTGCTAATAATTTGCAAATTTACTTTGTTCCCATGTTCATCAGAGATATTGGCCTGTAGTTTTCTTGTGATGCCTTTGCCTGGCTTTGGTATCAGGGTGAACCTGGCTTCATAAAAGCCATTTAGAAGTGCTCTCTCTTATTTTTTGAGAGTTTACGAAGGATTGATTTTGATTCTTCATGAATCTTCTGGTGGAATTCACCTTTGAAGCCATCTGGCTATAGGTTTTCTTTGTTAGCAGGGTTTTGGTTACTGGTTTAATCCTGTTTGTTATTGGTCTGCTTAAGCTTTCTATGTGACCCAGTCATGAAAGATTATGTTTCTGGAAAGAGATCTGTTTATTCTAGTTGTTAAATTTGTTGGTGTATCATTGTTCATAGTAGTCCCTTACTATATTTTTTATTTATTTTATTTATTTGTTTGTTTGTTTTTGAGACGGAGTCTTGCTCTCTTGCCCAGGCTGGAGTGCAGTGGGTCTATCTCAGCTCACTACAATCTCTGCCTCCTGGGTTCAAGCAATTTTCCTGCCTCAGCTTCCCAAGTAGCTGGGACTACAGGCACATGCCACCGCGCCCGGTTAATTTTTTGTATTTTTAGGAGAGATAGGTTTCACTGTGTTAGCCAGGTTGGACTTGATCTCCTGACCTCATGATCCACCTGCCTCGGCCTCCCAAAGTACTGGGACTACAGGCGTGAGCCACCACACCACAGCCAATCTTTTTTATATTTATGGCAATGGTTGTAGTATCTCCTCTTCTAGTTCTAATTTTTACTTAATTTACTCTCTTTTTTTTTAATTGGTCTAACTAAGGGTTTATCAATTTGGTTTGTGTTTTCAAAAAGCAGCTTTTAATTTTATTGACCTTTTCTACTGTTTTTCTATCCTTGATTTCATTTTACTCTTATATTTTCTTCCATTTGCTAACTTTGAGCTTAGCTTGGTCTTCTTTTACTAGGTCCTCTAGTTATACTGTTAGGTTGTTCATTTGAGATCTTTTTTTTTTTTTATTGTAGATGTTTATAAACTTCCTTTTTAGAATTGCTCTCTTGCTTTCTATGTTTTAGCACATTGTTTTTGTTTTTATTGAGATGTTTTCTAACTTCCCTTTGGATCTCTTCCTTGACTCAATGACCATTCAAGAGTTTATTGTTAAATTTCCATGTATTTGTGAATTTTTCCATTTTGCCTTTGTTATTGACTTTTAGTTTTCTAACATTGTGGTTTGGGAAAGATCCTTGAAATGATTTCTGTCTTCTCACATTTTTTTTTGTGACCTAGCAAGTGACTTGTCTTCAAGAAGAGAAACCAGCGCTAGGGCAACGCTTACCACATACATGTACCTGGTTTCCTGGGTGGGGCGCGCAGTGCCTGTTGGTGGGGACGTTGATGCAAAAGGGAAATGTAAAGTTTTAAAATCTGTAATAAACAGGAGTTTCCCAGGAAATGGTACAAAGTGGCTAAACCTTGATATATTTTAATTCTGCTATCCGATTGGATTGATAAATGCCTGGTTATGGAATCCTATGTTAGACATCATTTCCCCTCAAATTGTTTTCTGGATTTCTGACACATTTTAAAATTTGGATATCATTTTTTTATTGTATTTCTTTGTATGGGGCTTCTTTCCTTCCCTCTGGGTATATCACCTTTATTGCCAGCTTTCTGAGAAAGAAAGTATGATGGTATGTCTTGATGTGAGCTCTTATCTGTCATGTGGGAGTTATCAGTGGGTTTTTTCAAACCTGGACTCTCATGCTTCTTTAATTCTGGAGAACTGATTGGAAGCATGAATAGAAGTTGTCTTGTAACTGCTTTCTCTACCTAGAAAATTCCTATTCACATTTTAAATTGAGTTTAAAGATTACATTCATCAAAAATATTTCTGACTACCTTTCTCATCTTCAAAAGAAAACTTAGTAAAACACCATCAACAACCACCACCCAGGGCTATTGTTCTACCATGTGTACATATCTATTGATTCTTTTTACAGCAATGATTTTTACTGTTTATTTTTCTGCCTAGGCAGTGAGGAATTTGGTCAGGACTATATTTCAAAGAGAAATGTCTCCAAAAAAGTTATTTCTGATACATGTATATTTACCTTACTGAAATGAATTCATTGTTTTTGAGAAGAATGAAATGACTGCTGTAAGATAGTAAGTACTACAAAAAAACAAAACACAACAAAAAAAACCCGCAGAGTACTCTATTTCTTAGCAAAGTGGATCAGCAATACTAGTGCTGTGGGCAGCTGAGCTGGGTTGTTTGTAGAACCCCCGCTGGGCTCCTGCAGCTGGATTTTAAAGGGAAGAGGTTTACTGGATTCTATTTGTATTACTATAAGTGTACTAGAGACAGAAATCTGATTTCCTGAGGAGAAAGTCTCTCTGGTGACCCTAGCAGGAAGCCAGGCTTTTCCATCAAAATGAGTAGGAACCTAAAGGATAAAAATAGTTCTTTCCACTCTGAGTGAAGGCAAAGCAAAGTGAAATTTAAAGAGACTACAGACAGGTCACCTGGGGAGATGAGCAGGAAGATGAGCAAGCATGCCAATTCCTTGTGTCAGGAGGAATTCGTTCTTGAAATAAAGTATACATGTCAATAGCCCATTAATTGTGTTGGAACTCTATTTTGTGTAACGTGCTTAATATGTAGCTGTTATTCTCTTAAGCAACACATGTAATATTAATTCTAAATCAATCTTCCTGTTTAGATTCATACTGTTTATTTACCAAACATAGAAAGGCATCGTGCCTAATTCTAGATGATGTCTGTCTACAAACTAATCACTAAACTAGTGTCCAGACTGGGACTGACAAAACGTGAGTCAGCATATTTGTTCTCTTTTGCTCTCCTGACCCCCAGCTTTATTGAGGTATAATTGACAAATATGTTAAAGATATTTAGCATGTTGTTTTCATATGCCTATATAAAATAATTATCATTATCAGGTTAATTAACATCACCTCACATAGCATTTATTTCTTTTGGAGAGAACATTTATGCTCTACTCTCTTAGCTAATTTTGAGTGTACACTATTAACTGCAGTCACCATGCTGGACATTAGATATCCAGAACTTATTCAACCAGCATAACTGAAACTTCATTCCCTTTGACCAACATCTTCCTATCTCCCCCACCTCCCAGTTCCTGGAAACTACCATCCTACTCTCTGCTTCCATGAGTTCCACTTTTTAAATCACGCATATAAGTGAGATCATGCATTATTGTCTTTCTGTGCTTGGCTTATTTCACGTGGCATAATGTCCTCCAGGTTCATCTATGTTGTCATGAAAAAAAGGATTTCTTTCTTTTTTAGGACTGAATAATGTTCCATTAGGTTGAATGCATTAAGAATATGCTACCCAAAAATATGCTTTTCTGGGTTATTGATTATTTTGAATTAAAGGAATTTAAAAAACAGCAGTTGCAAAAATATTACTCTGATCTTCATTGTTTTTTAAAAGTAGGAGATACAATTTTCATATGAAGGATGTCTTCCTCTAACTAAAGGAATAACATTCTAATCATTAAGAAAGGGAAGTTGAAGCTATTTGTGTGAAAAATGCCTTTGGAAATTTTTGGGTTTTTTTTGTTTTTTCAAAAAAATTTTATTGATTATTTATTTTTCCTTCCAACTTTTTATTTTAGGTTCAGGGGTACATGTGCAGATTTGTTACATGGGTAAATTGTATGTCTCAGTGATTTGGTGTACATATTATTTCATCATTCAGGTAATGAGCAGCATAGTACCCTACAGGTAGTTTATAGATCCCCTCCCTTCTCCCACTCTCTACCCTCAATAGACCCCGGTGTTTGTTGTTCCCTTTTTAGTGTCCATGTCTACTCAGTGTTTACCTCCTACTTGTGAGAACATGTGGTATTTGGTTTTCTGTTCCTACATTAATTTTCTTTGGATAATGGCCTCCAGCTCTATCCATGTGGCTGCAAAGGACAAGATTTCATTCTGTTTTTATGGTTGCATAGTATTCCATAGTTTATATGTGGTACATTTTCTTTATCCAGTCTCCTGTGTTGGGCATCTAGGTGGAGTCTGTCTTTGCTAGTGCTGTGATGAACATACATGTGCATGTGTCTTTATGGTAGAATGATTTATATTCCTTTGGGTATATACCCAGTAATGGGATTACTGGGTCAACAAAGTCAATAGTAACAAGCAATGGGGAAAGAACTCCCTATTCAATACCACACTTAAGCTCTAAAATGTTATAATGCCACAGGGAGAGGAAAAAGAAGAGGAAGGAAGGAGAGAAAAAAGAAAGAAGGAAGAAAGGAAAAAAGAATGGGAGAGAGAGAACAAAAACATCACCAATAAGTGAAGCTAGGATGACAGGCTAGCCCTAGGCAGAAGAATGAAACTGGACCCTTTTCTTTTGCTGTATACAAAAACTCACTCAAGAGGGATTAAAGACGTAAATGTAAAACCGAAAACTGTAGATTTCTAGAAGAAAACCTAGAAAGTGTCATTCTGGATATAGGCCCTGGTAAAGATTTCATGATGATAACTCCAAAAGCAATTGAAACAAAAACAAAAATTGGCAAGTAGAACATAACTAAACCAAAGAGCTTCTGCACAGCAAGGCAATCAACAGAGTAAACAGACAACCTACAGAATGGGAGAATATATTTGCAAGTTATGTATCTGATAAAGGTTTAATATTCAGCATTTATAAGGAACTTAAACAACTCTCCAAGCAGAAAACAAAAGGCCCCATCAAAAAAATAGACAAAGGACATGAACAGCCACTTCTCAAAAGACATACATGCAGCCAACAGGCATATGAAAAAATATTCAACATCACTTTAAGTTCTCATCTGAGAACTGCAAACCAAAGCCACAATGAGATACCATCTCAATGGCAGTCAGAATGGCTATAATAAAAAGTCAAAAAGTAACAGATACTGGTGAGATTGTGAAGAAAAGGGAATGCTTATACACTGCCGTTGGGAATGTAAATTAGTTCAGCCACCATGGAAAGCAATTTGGAGATTTCTCAAAAAACTTATAACTTCCACTGGAATTTTAATCCGGATTGCATTGAATTTGGTTTCTTTTAGGTAGGATGAACACTTTAACAGTAGTAATCCATGAACACACGATATTTTTCCATATATTTGCATCCATTCAAATTTTTGAACACTTTGAAGTTTACATAAATCTGTTTCTTTTCATCCCTCTTTTTTTCTTTTTGTCTGTTTCTTTCATTGTTCTTCCTTCCTTCCTTCTTTCCTTCCTCTTCTTCCTTTTCTTAGTGGCCATAAGAACACATTCTAGCTTTATTCTGGTGATTTATCTTTAGCAAATTAAAAAAAAAAATGAGAACAATGATTGAACTTTCATTGGAAATAGGATTAAAGCAGAGAAAAACCGTTCCTCTTTGATTTCTTTCTTTTTTTTTCCTGTTCTCCACTGCTTCTTAATTAATTGGTTTGCCTTTCTAGTCATAAGGGAGTTGTTTATTATAAAATTAAATTGATATTGTCATTTCTAGAGGTGGTTACAAGCGGCCAGATGTTTTTAAAATTGAAAGCTAACTTCCAATTGAATTTTTAGAAAAACCATAAAAAAAAAAAACCAGAATCTGCCTTCCAAGGTTGTCTTGGGAGAGGATGCATAGGGAGTTGTGTGGGGGCCATGAAGTTCTACTGTGAAAATGGTAATCATTTAAAGGCACCACAGTGTGTCTGTGTGTTTCCTTGTGTTCCCAGAGCCTGCCTAATTCCTTCTTTTCTTTTCTTTTCTTTTTTTTCCTTTTTTGAGGCAGAGTCTCACTCTGGCTCCCAGGGCTAGAGTGCAGTGGCGCGATCTTGTCTCACTGCAAATTCTGACTCCCGGGTTCAAGCAATTCTTCTGCTTCAGCCTCCCAAGTAGCTGGGACTACAGGCACCCCCCACCATGCCTGGCTAATTTTTGTATTTTTAGTAGAGATACAGTGTTACCATGTCGGCCAGGCTGATCTCGAACTCCTGACCTTGTGATCCGCCCTGCCTCGGCCTCCCAAAGTGCTAGGATTACAGGCATGAGCCAACGCACCTGGCCTTTATTTTCTTATACACACTGTAGTTGGTTTGTTGTTCTTCTTCCCTGCAGGGAATAGAGTGAGAATTACAGAAAAGGTGTTAAACAGCTGTTTGAGTAAAACTGCCTTAGCCTAATTGGCTGAATATTAATTGGCTGAATCTGACTAGTCTCACAACATGCAGAAGACAAGGTGTTAGTAGGCAAGGAAAAGTCTGGAGGAATGTGGGAATGTTTTGCATCTCTAGTTGATAAACTTAATGAATCACAAACTGTTAATGGTCACTGCTGTGTTCTGTACACGGCAGCTCCAGGGGTGACTACGGAAGGTTTTCTTATGAGAGGCCAAGTGCAGCAGAAAAATTTTAAGTCCTCTTGCTATTGTTCCCAGGTTTCTGGGTTGAGGTATTGATAAATTAGTTGACAAACCTAATATTCTTAGAGACAAAACCCACAAAATAGTCATAGATTTTAATAATACTGTAGCGACTGTATCGTTTCCCTAGCTTTGCCTCTGTTTTCATATCTGAGAAGACAAAGACTCTAAAATACAGAAAACTCACCTCAGGTCCAAGTTGAACCCACATCTTATAACACCAAGCATTAAATTTTCTCATTGAACCCTAGAAATCGTAACTGTTAAAAACGCAAGACCGTGTTTGTTCTCTTACAGAAGGGTGAAGCTTCTATTACGATATTTCAGCACTCATCCTCAGAGTGGGGAAAAAAGTTAACCTGATGTCTGATGTGCAATTTCCTAAAAATTCTAGTTTCCAAGGGCTCCTGAAATAATTCAGGATCTATAATTTCTGAAATATTTCAGGGAGGATGTGGAGTAGTATCCAGGACACAGATTCTAAAGCCAGACTGGTTGAGTTTATGGCCTAAAAGTAGCAGCTGGATTTCTCTCTCTCTCAATGCTCTTATTTGTAAAATGGGGAAAATGGTATGACTGCTACTTGATGGACATTATTGGGTACACACTTTATAGCTGAAAGGTAGTATTAGCAGTACTTAGAAGTATGAGCTTTAGAACGTTACTACTAGGATGAAATCTAGGCTTCTCTACTTGTTAGCTGTCTAGCCTTGGGAAAGTCACTCAGCCTCTCAGTGCCTCAGTTCTCTGATATGTAATGTGACAATCTTAGTATCTACATGAGCCGTTGGATGGAAAGAGGGAGAACTTAATACATAGAAAACTCTTCCTGTACATAGATACTCAATGAATATTAGCTGTTACTGTTAGCATTTATACTTAAAATTCCCAGATAATTTATCATCCACATTGAAACACTTTTGGGATTTGAAAGAGAGCACTATTAAGAATTATGCAGGAACATGCTATTTAAGAAATAACTTACATAACGCTTAGGAACTCTTATTTCAGGCTTTAAAAGCCAAGGAGCAAATAGCTTTAGGAAACTGATAACAATGTCACTTAAATTTGAAATACTAAAAAGAGATTCGTGTTCTCAACTATGTGAAATCGATTTCTTCTACTTTCTCCAATATAATCCTAGGAATCTTGCTTATAAACAAAGCACTTCTGAGCCAAGAATACTTCCTCTAATGTAGTAGAGCTTCACATCATATTGTGCTGCAGGTTCCATCGTTTTAAAGGACAGAGACATAATTGATAAATAATGGTATAAAAGTATTATGATCTACCACCTTAGAAAAGAAAATGTTGTTTATGGAGTTCAGAGCTTGGAGATTCAAGTATTGATTGCAGTTTTATTTTGAAAAGAATGCTACAATTTATGTGGTTTTTTTCATGTTTATATTTTAAAAAGCTAATTAATAAAAAAAAAAGAATTATGCAGTAACAATAGAAAGTACAATAACATTCCTGTTGCAAACAGAAATGCAAGGTCACTCATTTAACACTGAGCCTATTTCTCAGTAGGTTGGTAGATCTTGCTTGCCTTTCTTTAGGTCTTTGAGCCTAAGAATGAGCTACTTTGTGAGGTGGATTCTGAGAATTTTCAAGGTTTCTCACCTTCTAGCACCTTAATACTTCCTGCCTTATGATCTTCTCTTCCAAGTGGCTTCAAAACTTGGCCATGTGCTCCCAGGCACAGTCAGGAAGGTCAGGCCCTCCACTCTGTTTCACATTCCCTTTACGTGAAGCAAAACCAATGAAGTTAGAACAAAAACTCAGTGCCAAATTCTAAATCAGCTTAGTTTTGCACACTTTTTTTCTCCTTCAAAAACAACTTGCAAGAAAAAGGGAGTAAAGCTCCATCATACAGCATGCATTCGTGGTGCCTTTTTCTATGTGCAAGGCCCAAGACAGACTGCTCCTGGCTTCCTCAGGTGGGTCCCCGGAGGAGGAGTGGGAGAATGCAAAGAGAAGACAGCATGTGGGCACAGGCTCCAGGAGAAGCTTTCTTTGAGCTTCACCAGACTCTGTGATCACTTTAAAGATAAAGAGGCCAGGCAGGGCCTGGCGGCTCACGCCTGTCATCCCAGCACTTTGGGAGGCTGAGGTGGGCGGATGAGGAGGTCGGGAGATTAAGACCATCCTGGCCAACATGGTGAAACCCCGTCTCTACTAAAATATGAAAAATTAGCCAAGCGTGGTGGTGCACTCCTGTAGTCCCAGCTCCTTGGGAAGCTGAGGCAGGGCAGTCGATTGACCCCAGGAGGCAGAGGTTGCAGTGAGCCGAGATCACACCATTACACTTCAGCCTGGGTCACAGCAAGACTCTGTCTCAAAACAAAACAAAAAACAAAACACAAAGAGGTCAATGGGAGATGTAGGTCTTCTATGGCAGGAAAAAACTGGCAGAATTAATTTGATAGTGGATGTGGAGGTTCACTTTACCCTCTTCTGTATTTTGGCAGTATCAAAAATTATATCAAATTAACCTTGTGGTAATAAGGGAAGACTATTCCCCAAACCGTTAAAAAAAATACATACAAGCGCAGTAAAGTGGGGGAAAACAGGTTAGCACATGTAACAGATAACACCTTTGTGAGATGATAATGAAAATGATGGAAACGAATTTTGATTTTAGTTATTACATATTCTTGAACAAACTGGAAAGTTATACCCAATTCTGCTAAGTGCTAGCGGAGCAGTACCTCTCCAGAGGTGTGCCCAAATCTTTCCATAGCAGGGTGTGATCTTAGCAGCCTAAGTTAAGCACTGAGTTTTCTAACTGGGCCCAGAATCCACAAGGTTCTCACTTGTGGGTCTTTGCTGTACTCAGGTCTTCCCACTGGGTGTCCTGTAGCCCACCTGCCCTTAATTTCACTTTTCTTTTGCTTCTAGCTTAGAAGATGAAAGTTGGGCCGGGCGCAGTGGCTCAAGCCTGTAATCCCAGCACTTTGGGAGGCGGGTGGATCACGAGGTCAGGAGATCGAGACCATCCTGGTCAACATGGTGAAACCCCGTCTCTACTAAAAATACAAAACATTAGCTGGGCATGGTGGCGCGTGCCTGTAATCCCAGCTACTCAGGAGGCTGAGGCAGGAGAATTGCCTGAACCCAGGAGGCGGAGGTTGCAGTGAGCCGAGATCGCGCCATTGCCCTCCAGCCTGGGTAACAAGAACGAAACTCCGTCCCAAAAAAAAAAAAAAAAAAAAAAAAGAAAGAAGAAGATGAAAGTTCCCATTTACTTATGAGCCTTGTTCAAGGTTTGCCTTCCCTGTGAAATCTTATTTATCAAAAGATGAAATTAGACATGTCCCAATTAACCTTTGACTTCACTGCTGTGGTAACATTTTTCATGATTGATTTGAATGCTGGCTTACACGTTTATCTTCTGTATTAGGATTTGAAATTCTTTGGAAAAGGGGCTGAGTCATCAGTGTTGAATGAATCAGAGTCCTAGTATGGATCCCTCAGAACTTGCCCCCAAGGGAAAAGAGCCTCTTTGTGAGCCTCAGGTCATAAAGTTATGGGTAGGAGTTGCCTACAACTTGGCTTGCATGCCTTAGATTAGTACTTATATGCAGTTACATACAATTTCTTGGTTTATTGGTTGGCATATACTTTGGTCCTCTTAAATAATATTTGTAATAGTATCGACTGAAGACCATTTGCATTAGAATTGTTTGGGTAGGTTTTTACAATTGTAAATTTCTCTACCTAATCCCAGAACAGAGGAATCAGAATAGCCAGTGATGAGTCCTGGGATTCTGCATTTTAACACGACCCTTGTGCAATTCTTAAGCTAAATAATATTTGAGAACCAATGCTCTAGTGAATTGTAGCGTGGTAACGTCCTTATATTTAAATACATTGAATGACATGAATATAGTAATACTGGCTAAGTTTTATTAATTATATTTTAGGTACTTCGTAATAGTGGTAAGATATATTACTACACTGTAATTTCACGGGTATATTATGAGAATTATGAGTTAATGTTCATGACTGAAATACACTACACAGCTGTAAAGTATACTTATCCCTTTATTTCCATGTGCTCACAAAATGATTTGACAGAATTGGAAACTGAATCCAGGAAACTCATTTTTCTTCCACCAGTGCTTATTAGAGTGACCTGCAGGAGTAAAGAGGAAATTTGTTATTTAATACCCAGCCCTCAGCCAGGCGTGGTGGCTCACGCCTGTAATCCCAGCACTTTGGAAAGCCAAGGCAGGCAGATCATCTGAGGTCAGGAGTTCGAGACCACCTTGACCAACATGGTGAAACCCCATCTCTACTAAAAATACAAAAAATTAGTCCGGCATGGTGGGGCATGCTTGTAATCTTAGTTACTCGGGAAGCTGAGGCAGGAGAATCGCTTGAACCCGGGAGGCAGAGGTTGCAGTGAACCAAGATCGCATCACTGCACTCCAGCCTGGGTGACAGAGAAAGACTCCATCTCAAAATGACAATAATAATAATATATAAATAATAATACCCAGCTCCAGTATTATTCCATTTTTGACTTGGATTCCGTTTATGGGTCTTCCCCACACAAATCGCATCTAATCTTGGCTTATCATCCTTCTGCATTTCCCAGGGAGAAAAAAATGTAGTTTCATGGCTTTGATGAGATGCAGGACACACTACGCCAAAATAGTTTAAACTGAAGGAATTTGAGAAAACTCTAGAAGCAGAAAGGTCTCTCTGACCTTCCCCTACCCTACTGCCCTGAAGCAAATTATGGTACGTTGGAAGGATTTTCTGACATTCCACGGAAGCAGGCCATGAGACCCTGAGGTGAGAGGGCGTAAAGATGCTCCTGGAGAAAGGGAGCATCCTTATGTCAGAAGACAAAGCATCACAGAGAAGAATTTGAACAAACAGACCTTGCTAAGTTTCTCACTATTTAATGCCATTAACCCATATCCTTTTTGATGTATCCTATTTTTCCATGACGAGTTAAACCTACTATACAAAACACCTAGGTTCAATGGTTTCTTCAGGTCTTCATTTCCTTACAAAGGCTCCCAGACTATGTAAAACTTATACTGAATAAATTTGTATGTTCTTCCCTTGTTAGTCTGTCTTGTTATAGGAGTTCCTGCTAGGAACACAGGATGGTTGAGAAAAATATATTTTTCCTTCCTACAATTTCAGGAAGTCATGGTTTGTGATTAGTGACACACACAGTTATCATTTGCACTTGCAGAGTACAGTTGATATGTTCCTTAATGCAGATGAACCCACCAGACAACTGAGGACATAAGAAACTGACAGCTTTCATCTATTTATGTGCTCCTTTTTAAAATTATATTTTCTTAATTTTGTCTTTCTTTTGATTTTCTTCAGTGGTGTTTCCCTGAATCTATTTGCCTAAATAAGAAATTATTTCATTTTAATTGTTTAAAAATTCAACAAAATGATATCAGTTTCATAAAACTTCTTATTTACTTAATGCTGATGAACTGCATTTTATCTAGATCATTATGGGTAGCTATAGTTTATTTATTTTCACTGCTGTATAATATTGTATTATTTGGATATACCAAAACTTTGACTCTATTCTCCTTTGAGCAGACGTTTTTAATTTTTACAGTTTTACTCTATTATCTACCTTATTTCCAAGAATATATATCTCCTGGTTCACATTGGCAGGGGTTTCTCATGCATACCTAGGGCAGAAGTGTTGGGTCATAGGGTATGCATATTTTCAAATTTTCTCAACAATTCCACACCACTTTCTGTCAGCAACATGGAAGAGATCTTGTTTGTTTTGCCTATTTATCTTAGTAAATCTCAAGTTTAATCAGGATCTCTAATCTCTCCTAAAGCGATACAGGAGGATAAAAAATTTTAACTCTAGTAGCATTTCTTGATATTGCGTGTCATTATTGACTACATTTTCGAGGTAATGTTCTTAGATATTTCTTCTACATCACTGACTCATAGTAGCAGGACAGGGTACTATGCAGGAGTATAGGTTCAAACCCTGGGTCTACTATTTACCAGCTGTAACTTCTTAAACAAGTTATTTAGTCAATTTTAGCCTGGCTTCCCCATCTATAAGTGAGGATATTAGTAGTAACTATATATATTCTATGTATATAAACTCTCTCTATATTATATACATATGCTAGTTTAATACCAATAAATGTATGCAAGACTATATGTATAAAATATATTATGTGTAAACTATATAAAGTTTATATATATTAGGCTTTATATACAGTTGTGTGTGCGTGTATGTAATGCAAAGCCTAATTGTTCAGATTCCTCTGTGTAATGCTTTGCCCTCAGCAATAAGAATGTCCCTTTCCTTTAGGTATAGAGAGGGCCCCTCTCACTTGAGGCTCTTATAACTTGCTTCAATGGAGGGTCAGAAAATTCTTCCTAGATTTCATGACTTGCTTCAGAGACGAAGGGTAGAGGAAGGTCAAAGAGGACATTATGCTTCTGCAGTTTTCTCAAATTAAAATATTTTGGGGTAGCGTGTCCTGCATCTCATCAAAACCATCAAACTACATTTTTCTCTCTCTCTCTTTCTATCTCCAAAGCACCAGAAAGAATTTCTAGCACATAGCATTATGTCAATTGTCACTTTTTAATATTTCGTTTGTCCCTGCTCTTTATCCTTAGATTAGTGTTTATCATCACTGCTTTAGACAATACTTGATGAGATTTACTTGTGCGTGCTGATTTCTCTGCTTACCATTGCTTCTTGCATCCTCCTCCTTCATTAGCGTAAATTTCTCACCTTCTCTCTGAATGATCTTCTAATCATTTCTTTAATAAGCATTTGCAGTGGTAATTTTTAAAAACTAAAAATATGTTTCTTTTGCTTTACTTCTGAATGGTGATTTAGCTAAGCATCGAATTTTAGGTTGAATGTTTTAATTCAGCACTTGAGATTCCTTGTTTCCTCTACCACTGTTAATGAGCAGCATTCTAACAGTCTGTTTTTGTTTGCTTGAAGATGCCCTGTCTTTATTCCTTGGGTGCCTTTAGGATGTTTTCTTAGTTTTAATGTTATCTCAAAATCTTATGCCTTATATATGTTCTTTAATAATGACTTAGTCTTTTTATTAATTGTGGATAATTTTCAATCATTTGATTTTTTTCAGGAACTAGTTTGTCACCTATTTCCTGTAATGTAACATATAATTCCACAGTTTTTGTAACTGCAGAAACTGGAATCGAGAAGTTGAATGCTTTTTCTAACACTGACATTAAAAAAATAAGTATCTACAATGAATCAATGGATGAATATCTTAGTAACAATGATAATAATAATTATTATTATATTATCACTGCTAAAATGGACTTCTTTTTCTGAGTACAGAAGCCCAAGATTGATCTTTATTTAATTAAATGCCACGCCAGACAGAAAAGGTATTTGTCAAATGAGGTTGTCTTGGAAAAACATATCTATCAAATGTTATAAGATATTGCACTACGTCTGGGACCAGCTTGCTGGAGTTATAATTAATTCCAGAATGGGGAGAGCATTTTGGGAGGCTCCAGGAGGGAGATCCAGTAGCTTTTTCTAAGTTTGTATGTGTCCGAAAGCTCTGGCTAGAGTCTTATGGATGCTCATAAATGACAGGGTGAAGTTAAGAATCTGAAGAGGAAAATCTTATCCGGGAGATCGTGGTGGGCTCTAAGTGCAGTCATATGTATTCTTATCACTGAGAGGCATAGGGAGTTCTGTGAGAGAAGAAGAGGAGACAATATAACCAAGGAGTGATGTGCACAAGTGAAGGGATGCCTGGATCCACCAGAAGCTACGAGAAGCAAGAAACACACCCTTCCTTGGAGTCTTTAAAGGGAGCAGGACTCTGGAGACCTTTTGATTTAGTGCTTCTGGCTTTCAGAACTGTGATAGAACAAATTCCTGTTATTTTAGATCACCAGGTTTCAGGTGATTTGTTATAGTAGCTTATAGAAAACTAATATATACCCATCAGAGACACTCTATGTTAAATACTTGGAAGTCAAGATTTATTTCTTCTGGAATTTTCTGGTGTTTCACCATTGCTCTTGATGTTACTGCTGCAACCTGGCACTGCTGAGCCTAGCAAATGAGATGGAAAATGGAATGGGGAGAAATGACACCAGGAGGCTAGATGGTAGGCCTGTGGGATTGGTCATGAGACAGAAGAGGAGGCTGGGCTGGCATGAGCAAAGGCACCTGTAACCCACATTGGCACAAGGGCAAAGAGGGCTATTCCATTGAGTAGCCAGAAGCTTGGTATTTAAAAGATAAACTGAGTTGGGAACCAGGGCAGGCAGGTGGGTGTCATAGATAAGAGGAATGGGGTCAGACATGGTGGCTCACACCTGTAATCCAAGCATTTTGGGAGGCCGAGGTCTGTGGATCACTTGAGGTCAGGAATTTGAGACCAACCCAGTCAGCATGATGAAACCCCATCTCTACTAAAATACAAAAAATTTAGCTGAGCATGGTGGCACATGCCTGTAGTCCCAGCAACTCGGGGAGACTGAGGTACGAGAATTGCTTGAACCTGGGCGGCAGAAGTTGCAGTGAGCAGAAATTATGCCACTGCATTCCAGCCTGGGAGACAGAGTAAGACTCCATCTCAATAAAAAATAAAATAAATCAATCAATAATAAAAATTAAAAAGAGGAATGGGGCCCAAGTCAGTGCAGACACATTTTGTTCTGTAGTTTACACAGGTGTTGTCCATTTTAATTGACACAGATTTGGATTTGGAAGCTCTTGTAACCTTCCTTGAAGGCACTTTCCAGGCTCTCACAGTTAGATATAACAGAGGAGAAAAAAAATGTTCGTTTCTTCATTAGCTGAGGAGGTAACTACATGGGTAATTGATATTGTGTGATTATGTCTTATATGATTTTATAAATAATATATATCTTATGATTATACAGTGTATTTTTAAAACATCTTCTGCTAGTCAAGGAATTACAATTGAAATGGACGATAATGGTTCTTTCTTTTAGAAAAATAGCCTACGCTCTTAACTAGATTGGTATGTATGTAGCATCTGTTCGTGGGGCGTTTGCCAGCAAATCTAAATGAGTAATATTGAATAATAATATCCTACACCCTCTGCTACTGAAGATCCCAGATGTGGATTGACACTTCTCCAATTTCTGATATTGGAAGATCTCCCTGGCCCACTTCTATAGTTATTAGGACAGGATCCCAGATTGGCTTCAAGTGAGAATCCCACGGAGCCAATTTACAAACCATGCGCATAATTTAGCTACCTAGTCAAGCTGATTTTCATGGGTAAGCTGCATGGTTTTTCTAGAAACATATTATGGTATCTTGATCATGATACATGCAGCACATCCTGGGGTGAATGCCCATGAATAACTATGGCTTTAGTCATCATACTTTCAATGTGAAAGAAAACTATCATGTAACATATCTTCTAGCAGATGTTCAATACATAATCATTCATTTTGATAGACATTGACAAGTCTGTCAGAGGGGGTAGAATATTTTCAGGGTGGAACGGATATAAACAACTAAGCATATTTCAGGATTTTTGGCATAACCTGTTGAACACTGGCATTTTTCTCCAAGGTGTGACCGAGAAGGCTTAGTCTGAACCTATGTGAGTTCTGCCTGCCTTGCACGGCAAACCTTTCAAACAGATGCGTAGACTTTGGTGAGACACATCAAGGTGTTCCTAGAGGCATGTTCTTCTCCTATTCATCACAGGGGAAGCTTAAATTCCCTCCAGCATCTCCACTCACGGTCATTCATCTGTGCTTGGAAATCTCCAGAGGTATCGCACCACTCTTATTTCCACTGCTGAAAAGTTTGCTCTCCCTTTCATGGATATAAGTCCTTTGATTTAGTATCTCATACTTCCCATGGGTCAGGGTTCAGACACATACTAACTGGGCCTTCAGCTCAGGGTCTCACAAGGCTACCCATGTGTTGGCCAGGCTATACTCCTTCCGGAGCTTGGGATTCTCTTCCACACTCACACGGTTGCCAGCTTCTAGATCCCTGCAGTTGCTGGCCTTGAGGACCCTGCTTCCTTGCTGACTGCCCATGGGAACCACTCTCAGCCCTTGGAGGTATCCCATTTCTCTTTGCCACATGCCGTCTCACACATGGCAGCTCACTTCTTCCAGACATTACTTTTCAGGTGTTTACGTCTCCATATTTTCATTTGTATTTTGTAATTCTGTCTAGATAGATATTGAATTGTCGTATTTTGTTCTCCCTGTCTCCTAGCTCTTGTTATTCTTTTCCTATCTCTTTACATCTCTAGGCTGCATATTAGGCATTTTTTTCATACCTGTCTTGCAGGTAACTATGTCTTCAGCTGGGTTTAATGCTTAATTTTTGACCTATTGATTGAGTTTTTATCGTAAACAACTCTATTTTCTATCTCTAAATACTTTATTTTATTTTTTTTCTGTTCCCAACCTTTCCTGGCTCCCTGTTTGTTAAATGATAAAGGACAAACCCTTAAGCATAGCAGGAAAGCCCAGTCAGCCCCCTGACAAAGACTCTAGTTAGGCTCCTCTGAGCCCTCTTTCTGAGTAGACTTCACTCTGGGTATCTGTCCTAGGGTCACTTAGTTCAGTTTTCTTTTTCTTTTTCTTTTTTTTTTTTTTTTTGAGATAGAGTCTCGCAGTGTCACCCAGGTTGGTGTGCAGTGGTGTGATCTCGGCTCACTGCAACCTCTGCTTCCCAGTTTCAAGAGATTCTCCTGCCTCGGCCTCCCAAGTAGCTGGGACTACAGGCGCCCGCCACCAAGACCAGCTAATTTTTGTATTTTTAGTAGGGATGGGATATCACCATATTGGCCAGGCTGATCTCGAACTCCTGACATTGTGATCCGCCCACCTTGGCCCCTCAAAGTGCTGGGATTACAGGTGTTAGCCACCCTTCCTGCCCTTAGTTCAGTTTTAGTAAGGTTCCTTCTTGGTCAGTTTATCAAGACTCTCCCACCCTTGATATCTGATCGAATTCCTAATTTCTTACCCTCAATATCTGATCACCTTGTCTTATCTTCTGCAAGAATCCCCATGAGCTAGTTTAGCCAGAATCCCCTTTACCCTTGGTGTTTTCCCTTTGTAACTTTTTCATCCACATACCTGCATGAGGATCTTTGGCTGTAAATCTCCATTTGTTCTTGTTGTATTCGGGATGCAGCTCAGTTCTATTACTTTTCCCCTATTGCAATAATTCCTGAATAAAATCTATCGTTGCTGCTTTAACTTCTGTTCAGCTCTGGTTTCCTTTGCTATCCATTCCCAGTTTGTTTCCTTTGCACTTCTAGATTGTTTAGGACATCATATCTTAACTCCTCATTATTCTTTACTTGTGTCATTCTTTTGAATGTCACATGCCTTTATACTTGCTATTCTCTTTGATGGAGATACTTTCCTCATCTACTTATTGAATTTCTGTTCTTCCTTTAAGACCTAGCTAAAAACCCTTTCTTTGTCAACTTTTCTCTGACTCCTCTTCCATTCTGTATTTCCATAACACCATATAAAACACTTTTTACATTGTATTTATTAGTCATTTTTTCTATTTCTTCCACTAAATTGTGAATACCACAACAATACCATCCATGTCTTATTCATCTTTGTATTTCTACCTTTTCCATTTAGTATCTAGCTCACAGTAGGTATCCCAGAGATTTTTTTTTTGTTAGATGAAAAAATAAGTCCATTTAAATTTTTCTACACCACTAAGCACAGAGCATAATCGAGTAGTTAATTATATTCTGTATTCTGTGTATCCTGACATATTATACAGAGTTAAATCTCTGGGAGAAAAGTATTTATAAATGAAATTGAAAATTGAACCGTAACTTCTTATTTTCCAAGTTGCTAGATCTTACTTTTGATAAATTGTCAATCATTCTTATCAACTTTTTATCTGATCCATAACAAAATAGGAAATAATCTTTGAGTCAATATTTAATGCATTGTAAGGTTTACCATATTTAAAATCACCCTGGTATAAATCCTTTTATAAATTTGAGAGGGTTATAATATAAATAATTACTCCAAATTACAGCTTCAGAATTTCTTAGACTGTGGATATGTTAATAGCAAAATGAACATATTCACTCATTTCTTGTCAAAACTAACTGGAAACACTTTCTTGCAATGATTGATACATGAAGACATTGAAACCCTAGTCAGTAGTTGAGACATTTCTAATTTTATATCACAGATTTTTCACTTATTGAAAATAGTTTTTTGTTGTTCACTGCTTTTCTTCTTGGGGGCAACTTATATCAAATTACATGACTTGGAGTTCATTCCGGTTGAGAAATTATGCACTTATGGTCAGAATATCTTCTCTTGTCTTTCCAGCCTTTGTTTTCTTTTTCTTTCTCTTTTATTTTACATTCTCTTTCAGGTTCAATGCTAAATATGATGTCATTAAAGGGAAATTTTCTAAACAAATTTTAGAGAACTGAAACAATTTTGTTGAAAGATTAGCTGCTGCTGGCACTTACAATGTGAGGCGTCCCTGCATCTTATATAGTCATTTGAATACATTACATTTTTTAATATCTAACAAGAAATGATTTAGAAAATTTTACATTATTAAAATCAAGATTAATTAACAGACAATACTTAAAATGACTTCAAAATATGCATGCAATTGTCAGCTCTTGGAAACAACAGCAAAAGTTGAATCATTACAATGAATTCTCAGGGTAGCTCTTTTATGTAAACTGCCCTCCCAAAGGCATGAAAAATGAGAAGCATTGCTTCTTAGCTAAAATTTAGTAAAATGGTCACAGAAATGTCTTTCTGTGAAAACGAAGTTCTTAGGCATTTGGGCAAAGAGAATTCAAGGAAATGAATTCATCACTACTGCCGCTTCTTGTCAAACTTTCATTGAAATGAATATGTCTCTTATCAAAATAAACATGACATGAATTCCAGAGCTCACTGTTCCTATCTTTGCTGTTGGAGGTGCTGTTGGTTTTTCTTGCAGCTATAAATGCTGCTGAAAGAATGCAGGCTAGAATCTCATGATTTTTATGCCCAGCAATCACAGAACCAGCATACGTTTCGCTATCATCCTGTTTATGCAGGGATTTTTATTTTACAAAGCTATTAATACAGAAAAGTCTATAGAATTTATGATGTTTGATTAAGTCGGGCAGGAAAAGTCTATCTTTTGGAGCACTGCACTCTCCAGTTTCCATATCTTTGTTTCTTTAGAGAATGTGAGAAATTATATAGAAGGGGTGCTTTTTTAGGGAAGCTGATGGTAGTACTAGATTATATTTAGAGGTATTTACATAAGCACGAAGCTACTGTTGAAAGCCCAGGTGACTTATCACTCAGTAAAAAGATGAAGTAACAGCTTTTAACTCTGAAGACACTGCTGCAAGATATGAAACAAAACAACTTATCCTTTTGAGGGAGAGTGTTCATATTTACCAGAAAGATCAACACCCACAATACTAAGCTATTTGACTCAAGTAGGATTCAAAGTTCCAAGTCTTTGTTGAAGGTGCTTGTTCAGTGTAAAACCATGCCCATAGCTGTTTTTTTTTTTAATTTTTTATTTTATTTAAATAGGTTTTTGTGGAACAGGTGGTGTTTGGTTAGATGAGTAAGTCATTTAGTGGTGATTTCTGAGATTCTGGTGCACCTATCTCTTGAGCAGTGTACACTGTACCCAAAGTGTAGTTTTCATCCCTGCCACCCCCACCCTTTCCTGTGTGTCCCCCAATTCCAATGCATTATTCTTACTTGTAAGAGGCCAATAACCTGAATGATTTGATAAAAATCTTTTTGTGCACTCAGAAACAGAGACTAAAACTTGTTTCCAATGTATTACGTTGCGATGTTTTAAATAATGCCTCAGAAATATTTTATTTGGTGGCCATATGGAACCTGACAGTGATTTGCTTTTAAGGAGACTTCCTTAAAAACTGTTTGTTTGGGCCAGGAGTGGTGGCTCCTGCCTGTAATCTCAGCACTTTGGGACGCCAAGGTAGGCGGATCACCTGAGGTCAGGAGTTCAAGACCAGCCTGGCCAACATGGCAAAAGCCGGTCTCTAATAAAATACAAAAAATAGCTGGGCATGATGGCAGGTGCCTGTAATCCCAGCTACTCGAGAGGCTGAGATGGGAGAATTGCTTGAACCCGAGAGACAGTGGTTGCAGTGAGCTGAGATCCCGCCACTGCACTCCGGCCTGGGCGGCTGAGTGAGAGTGCGTCTCAAAACAGACAAACAACTATTTGCATGCAGAGTAATTTAAGGGGGTCAGATTAAAGATAGTTCCACAATTATGTTAATTCCATCCATTGTTTCATGCCACAATTCAACCCTAATTTCTGTTTTAGTTTTCTTTTTTTTTCAGTTAGAGCCAATTAGGCATGAGACACTATTACGGAAGCAAAATGGAAAGAAAATGATTCCACCTTTGAGGAGGTGCAATCTAACTGGGAAGAGAAGTCACAAATAATTGGCTTTCCTGCTTGGTGTATAAAATATGATAAAGGTGGCACATGGTTTGTAGGAGTGCTGATGGGTGTTATAATGACCATTAATTCACTAAACCCATTTGGTTTTCAATATTTGCAAAATCATTAGGCAAACTGCAGATAGGTGAATAATACTGATATGACTACAGTATTTTGAACTATATGTTGTGTGGTTCTTAATTTACTCTTTGCTCCTTTTAAAATATTTATCAACACTGCTAGGCCAAACATCCATGCTGTGTCTCTGTTTTTGTTTTTTTTTTTTTAAGATTGATTTTGGTGTAAGTAATGAGATGGCAAAATTTCTAAGAAGCATATATGGGATATTTTACCAGAGTACATTAGAGTTGAGAATAATGTTGGTAGAAACCATCTGTGAATTAAGTACATTCATTGGTAAGTGTTCTTTTTCTTTTTTTTAATTAATAGATTTAAAACTAGCATTCATAAAGTTAGTTATTTGAGCATTTTTGTGACTATTTGCTACTTTAGGGAGGCCCTGTAAAAAGGATAAAAAATAAGATAGAACAAAAGTACATATGTATACATTCTACAAATGACTTTGCTTACAAAACTTATTGATAACTAATGCCAATGACTCATAGGTTTGAAATGGGATAATTACTCTATTTTCAACACATTCCTTCTAATTACATGGTAAGGCATAGTCAGTGTAACCCTGAGGACAACAGCACCATGCTGTTTTGGTTACCGTAGCCTTGTAGTATAGTTTGAAGTAAGGTAGTGTGATGCTTCCAGCTTTTTTTTTTTTGGCTCAGGATTGTCTTGACTATATGGGTTGTTTTCTGGTTCCATATGAAATTTAAGAAAGTATTTTCCAATTCTGTAAAGGAAGTCCATGGTAGCTTGATGGGAATAGCATTGAATCTATAAATTAGTTTGGGTATTACAGCTGCTTTCATGATATTGATTCTTCCTATCCATGACCACAGAATTTTTTTCCACTTGTTTGTGTCCTCCAATTTCCTTGAGCAGTAGTTTGTAGTTCTCCTTGAAGAGGTCCTTCACATCCCTTGTAAGCTGTATTCCTAGGTGTTTTACTCTCTTTGTAGCAATTGTGAATGGGAGTTCACTCATGATTTGGCTACTTGTCTATTGTTAGTGTATAAAAACGCTTGCGATTTTTGCACATTGATTTTGTATCCTGAGACTTTGCTGAAGCTGCTTATTAGCTTAAGGGGTTTTTGTGCTGAGAAGTTGGGGTTTTCTAAATACACAATCATGTGATCTGCAAACAGAGACAATTTGACTTCCTTTCTTCCTATTTCAATATTCTTTATTTCTTTCTCTTGCCTGATTGCCCTGGCCAGAACTTCCAATACTATGGTGAATAGGAGTAGTGAGAGAGGGCATCCATGTCTTATGCTGGTTTTTAAAGGGAATGCTTCCAACTTTTGCCCATTCAGTATGATATTGGCTATGGGTCTGTCATAAATAACTCTTATTATTTTGAGAAATGTTTCTAGCATAAAGCGATGTTGAATTTTGTGAAAGGTCTCTTCTGCGTCTGTTGATATAATCATGTGGTTTTTGTCATTAGTTCTGTTTATGTGATGTTTATTGATTTGCATATGTTGAATCAGCCTTGCATCCCAGGGATGAAGCTGACTTGATTGTGGTAGATAAGTTTTTTGATGTGCTGCTGGATTCGGTTTGCCAGTATTTGATTGAGGATTTTTGCATTGATGTTCATCAGGGATATTGGCCTGAAATTTTCTTTTTTTGTTGTGTCTCTGCCAGGTTTTGTCATCAAGATGATGCTGGCCTCATAAAATGAGTTAGGGAGGACTCCCTCTTTTTGTATTGTTTAGAATAGTTTCAGAAGGATTGGTAACAGGTCCTCCTTGTACCTCTGGTAGAATTTGGCTGTGAATCTGTCTGGTCCTGAGTGTTTTTTGTTTGGTAGGCTATTAATTACTGCATCAATTTCAGAACTTGTTATTGATCTATTCAGGGATTCGACTTCTTCCTGTTTTAGTCTTAAGAGGGTGTCTGTGTCCGGGAATTTATCCATTTCTTCTAGATTCTTTAGTTTATTTTCATAGTGGTGTTCATAGTATTCTCTGATGAGTTTGTATTTCTGTGGGATCAGTGGCGATATCTCTTTTATCATTTTTTACTGTGTCTATTTGATTCTTCTCTCTTTTCTGCTTTGTTATTCTAGCTAGCAGTCTATCTATCTAGTTAATCTTTTCAAAAAACCAGGTCCTAGATTCATTGATTTTTTGAAGGATTTTTTGTGTCTCTATCTCCTTCAGTTCTGTTCTGATCTTAGTTATTTCTGGTCTTCCGCTAGATTTTGAATTTGTTTGCTCTTGATTTTGTAGCTCTTTTAATTGTGATGTTAAGGTGTCAATTTGATATCTTTCTGGCTTTCTGATGTGGGCATTTAGTGCTATAAATTTCCTTCTTAACAGCGCCTTAGCTGTGTCCCAGAGATTTTGGCACGTTTTCTCTTTGTTCTCATTGGTTTCAAAGCACTTCTTCATTTCTGCCTTAATTTCATTTAAGGCAGTATTCATTCAAGAGCAGGTTGTTCAGTTTCCATGTGGTTGTCTTGTTTTGAGTGAGTTTCTTAGTCCTGAGTTTTAATTTGATTGCACTGTGGTCCAAATGACTGTTATGATTTCCATTCTTTTGCATTTGCTGAGGAGTGTTTATCCTTAGTAATTTTCTGTCTTGTTGATCTAATATTGACAGTGGGGTATTAAAATTTCCCACTATTATTGTGTGGGAGCCTAAGTCTCTTTGTAGGTTTCTAAGAACTTGTGCTCCTGTATTGGGTGCATATATATTTAGGATAGTTAGCTCTTCTTGTTGTACTGATCCCTTTACTATTACATAATGCCCCTCTTTGTCTTTTTGATCTTTGTTAGTTCAAAATCTGTTTTATCAGAGACTAGAATTGCAACCCCTGCTTTTTTTGTTTCCTATTTGCTTGGTAAATCTCCCTCCATCCGTTTATTTTGAGCCTATGTGTGTCTTTGCACATGAGATGGGTCTCCTGAATATAACATACCCATGGGTCATTATCCAATTTGCCAGTCTATGTCTTTTAATTGGGGCATTTAGCTGATTTACATTTCAGATTAATATTGTTATGTGTGAATTCAATCCTGTTATGATGCTAGCTGGTTATTTTGCACATTAGTTGATGCCATTTTTTCGTAGTGTCATTGGTCTTTACATTTTAGTTTGTTTTTGCAGTGGCTGGTACCGGTTTATTCTTTCCATATTTAGTGCTTCCTTCAGGAACTCCTGTAAGGCAGGCCTGGTAGTGACAAAATTCCCCACCATTTGCTCATCTGTAAAGGATTTCTCTTTCACTTATGAAGTTTAGTTTGGCTAGATATGAAATTCTTTGTTGAAAATTATTTTCTTTAAGAATATCGAGGCCAGGTGCAGTGGCTCATGCTTGTAATCCCTGCACTTTGGGAGGCCAAGGCAGGCAGATCATTTGAAGTCAGGAGTTCAAGACGAGCCTGGTCAACATGGCGAAAACCCATCTCTATTAAAAATACAAAAATTAGCCAGGCTGGTGGTGGGCGCCTGTAATCCTAGCTACTCTGGAGGCTGAGGCAGGGAAAATCGCTTGAACCCAGGAGACAGAGCTTGCAGTGAGCCGAGATTGCAGCATTGAACTCCAACCTGAGCAACAGAGTGAGACTCCCTCTCAAATATACATATATATATACACACACACACACACACATATACACACACACACACACACACACACACACACACACACACACACACACACACACACACACATATGGGCTTTCCCTTGCAGGTAACCTGAACTTTCTCTCTGGCTGCCCTTAACATTTTTTCCTCTGTTTCAACCTTGCAGAATCTGATGATTATGTTTCTTGCGGTTGCTCTTCTTTGGAGTATCTTAGTGGTGTTCCTGGTATTTCCTGAATTTGAATATTGGCCTATCTTGCTAGGTTGGGGAAGTTCTCCTGGATAATATCCTAAAGAGTGTTTTCTAACTTGGTTCCATTCTCCCCATCACATTCAGGGACACCAATCAATCGTAGGTTTGATTTTTTCACATAGTCCCATATTTCTTGGAGGCTTTGTTCATTTTTTTTCATTCTTTTTTCTATAATCTTGTCTTTACACCTCATTTCAGCAAGTTGATCTTTAATCGCTGATATCCTTTATTCTGCTTGATTGATTTGACTATTGATACTTGTATATGCTTCACGAAGTTCTCGTGCTGTGCTTTTCAGCGCCATCAGATCATTATGTTCCCCTCTAAACTGGTTGTTCTGGTTAGCAGTTCCTGTAAACTTTCATCAAGTTTCTTAGCTTCATTGCATTAGGTGAGAACATACTCCTTTAGCTCAGAGGAGTTTGTTATTACCCACCTTTTGAACCCTCATTCTGCCATTTCATCAATCTCATTCTCTGTTCAGTTTTGAACCCTTGCTGGAGAGGAGTTGCAATCATTTGGAGAACAGGCATTTGGAATGTTCAGCATTTTTGTGCTGTATTTTCCTCATCTTCATGGATTTATCTATCCACCTTTGATCTTTGAGGCTGATAACCTTTGGATGGGGTTTTTGCCTAGGGGTCGTTTTTGTTGATTTGTTGTTGCTTTCTGTTTGTTAGTTTTTCTTCAAACAGTCAGGGTCCTCTTCTGCAGGTCTGCTGCAGTTTGCTGGAGGTCCACTGTAGACCCTGTTTACCTGGGTATCACCAGTGCAGGCTGAGGAACAGCAAAGGTTGCTGCCTGCACCTTTCTTGAGAAGCTTCGTACCAGAGAGGCGCCAGCCTAATTCCAGCTGGAGCTTGCCTGTATGAGGTGTCTGTTGATCCCTATTGGGAGATCTCTCCCAGTCAAGAGGCATGGGGGCCAGGGACCCTCTTGAGGAAGCAATCTGTCCCTTAGCAGAGCTGGCGTGCTGTGCTGGGATAATCCCTCTTGTCAGGATTAGCTGCTATTTCAGAAGATACTTTTGCAATGTGGAGCCAGGTACCTGCTGAAGGTAGCCTTCTATTCTCTTACAGAAACTGTGGGATAGGGTGTCTATTGTTGCTATTTACATTTTAAAGCAATAGTATCCAGTTCCATTTCTTAGCTTCAAGGGCGTCCTGGAGTCTTAGCTCTGAATCTTCCAATACTAGCAAGTCACAGAGCGACGGAGGCAGAGGCTATGGCAGGATCATCTAGACCTCCTGGAATGGAGCTCACAGAGGAGTGAAACTCTAACCCTGAGTTCCTTTTTCTTTTTTCTTTCTTTCTTGAGACTGTGTTTCGCTCTTGTTGCCCAGGCTGGAGTGTGATGGCACGATCTTGGCTCACTGCAAACTCTGCCTCCTGGGTCCAAGCAATTCTTCTGCCTCAGCCTCCCAAGGAGCTGGGATTACAGGCGCCTGCCACCACACCTGGCTAATTTTTGAATTTTCAGTAGAGATAAGGTTCCACCGTGTTGGCCAGGCTGATCTCAAACTCCTGGCCTCAGGTGATCCACCCACCTCGGCCTCTCAAAGTGCTGGGATTATAGACAGGAAACACCATGCCCGGCCGCTTCTTTTTCTTTATGAGTGTCTTGGATATACTTGACTCTGTTCTTCTGTAAACATTTTAGAATCAGCTTATCAAATTTTACAGCAAATCCTATGATGATTTTGATTGGGATTGCATTGACTCTTCACATCAATCAAAAAAGAGCTCACATTAATAATATCTCTTTATTCACAAATATGTAATATTTTCAGTTGTTTATCATTTGGAATATTTTTAATGCTTGCATAATTTTCTCCATAGAAGTTTTGAAATGTGTTTTAGGTATATTCCGAGCACGCTTACAATATTTGTTGCTGTCGCAAATGTCACTTATACAAGAATTTTTTCCTAATTGTTGTTTGATGAGATATAAATACACAAATAATTTTTGTATATTAATCTTACAACCAACCGCCTGGCTTTATATTAATCAATTTCTACAAATTTTAGATAGATTATTTTGTGTTTTCTCCATTATATCATCTGTGAATAATGTGTTTTGTCTCTTTCCCTCACATTGTTAATTTCCCATTATTTTTGTTGTCTGGTGCTGCTAGTTAGACATTCCAACTGAATGTTAATTTGAAACTATTGATTCTTTGCTAAGTTTCTGTCTTTGAAAGAGATGCTTCTCATATTTCACCATTAACAATAACATTTGCTCTAGGTTTTTGGCAGATATCTTTTATCAGGTTAAGTAAGTTCATTTACCTTTTTATTTTGCTAAGAATTTTTCTCCTGAATCAGTGTCTGTTTTTTATTAAATTATTTTGAGAGTTTTTAAGATTTGAAGAGATTTTATTCTGAAGCAATGTCTATTTTTCTCAAATAAAATTTTTCTCTTGAGATGATCGTATGCTTTTCCTTCCATTTTCTATAATTTTAATTGGAATAAATTATGAATTTCTGGGATAATGATAAATTGCTCTAGTAGATGATATAGTTTATCAAATTTTAAATTTACATTGGCAATATTTTCTTTAAAACTTTCGTTTGTATATTTACGAATGAGACTGGCCTACCATTTTTCCCCTGCCTTTTTTTTTTTGAACTCTGCTTTTCATATCTATGTATCAAGATTCTACTGGTCTCATTGAATGACTTGGGCAATATCCTCCCCCTCTAGTTTTCCATTATCTGGAAGACTTCATATTAAAGAGATAATATCATCAAAAGTATATTAGAACTTGCATGTTAAATCACTTGGGCCTAGAATTTTTCTTTTTTTAGGCATTAATCAATTTTTATAATAATTTTAGGGCTATTCAGACTTTCTAAGTCTTAAGAGTTTGTAGTTCTATCTTTAATACATTTATCAATTTTTCCTAAGTTCATACATTTATTGGCAAGCCTCTCTTCTGCTCTCTCTTTTCTCTTTTTCTAGGACTCTACTCAGAGTGGTGGTTTGGATTGAACATTTTTATTCAATCCCTCGTGTATATATCTCCATTTTTCATATTTCTATTCCCCTGGCTCTCTGCTCTTGTTTTGTGGGTAATTTTTCAGATATACCATTACTATTATCTCTTTGACTATGTTTTTTCTGCTATTTAACCTGTTTAATTAGTTCTTACTTCATTTTAGCAATTCCATTTTCAATATCTAGAAATTCCATTTGGCTGCTTTTCTAGAATTTCCTACTCATTTATGAAAGTCTCTTGTGGCTTGGTCCATCAGTGAATTCAGCTTTTTTTTTTTTTTTCTTTAAATACATTGGCTATTCTACATTTTGCATCTGACAATTTTATTATCTCAAGATTTTTATGGGCTAAATCTCTTTTTCTCTTTTTTCCGCTGCCTCATTCATGATACTTTGTCTCCTTATTTGCTTAATAGTATTTAGAAACTTAAATTTCATTGGCTTTAGTCTGGGAATAGTGTAGCCTTACATTGGGAATGCTTTTCTTCAGCTTTTGTTTCTGTTAAGGGTCTCTGGAGTATCTAACTGGACCTTCAGAGTATCCTAGCTTAAGACAGGCATTCCAGCTTTAGCTTCCTTATTTTGTCGTCAGCCCAAAGTTAATGTGTAATTGAATAGCATTAAGGACACCTGCTCGTATTAAAGGCACCTGCTTGAGGAGCCATCACATTTCTCTCACCTGCTTACCTCTCACAGCACGCACTTTCAACTACTGCTTAAGTCCTTTTGAGGGTGGGATCACGGATTTCCCCTGCTTCCTGGAGCTGAGCATGCATTGAGAGATATGTTTTCCATCATTGAGTTGTGTTTTTGTAAGAGAACCTCTCAGAATTCAGTCTCCAGCATTGCCAGATGTAGTTACTCCTGGATGATGGCTGCACTAGTGTGGAATTACTTCAGCTATTTGAAGATGTTATTCCAGGATTTCCTAGCGTTTATTTATTTTCGCTAAAATGTTTACTGCCAGTGCGATTACTATTCTTTGGTAAGTAACTATTTTTACTTAATGATAACTTTTCAAATTTGTCATTTCTAAGGTGAACTTTAAAAATTCCAGCTTTTGAATTGGATATCGTTTTGATTTTACATCTCCTCTCTTCATTTTGGAAAAAAAAAAAAATCAGCCATCTCTCTTCCGTTGTTCTCTTCCCTTTTTGGCAGAGAAAAGAAGTGATGGCAAAACTCCAATTCAATATGTCTTGTAAATTTTCAACTATTTCCCATGTCTGTAAACTTTTTTCTTTCTTCCTTCATCCCTCTCATCTCTCTTTTTCCCTTCTTTTTTCCTTCCTTCCTTTTCTTTTTTCTTAAGATTTGTAACCCTCTGACTCCTCTTTGTAGTGAATACACTAGCATTCTTTTCTTCCAAAAATATGCCACTTTTTTTACACAATTTATAATTGTGTAAATTTACAAGTTACCAAGTTACATCATAATCTGGATACAATGTGGAATAATTACTTAAATCAAGTTAGTTAACATATCCATCACTTTAAATACTTAACATTTGTGTGTTGAGAACATTTGGAATTACTCTTGTGGCGATTTTGAAATGCGTGATACTTTATTAACCTTATTCACCACACTGTGCAATAGAACTCAGAAAAAAGTATAAGACATCTTCTTCCTGGCATTTTGTACACTTTAATCATTATTTAAAATTTTTTATGATTGTTATTATTTTTTTGAGACAGAGTTTTGCTCTTGTTGCCCAGGCTGGAGTGCAGTGGCACGATCTCGGCTCACTGCAACCTCCACCTCCTGGGTTCAAGTGATTGTCCTGCCTCAGCCTCCCGAGTAGCTGGATCTACAGGTGCATGCCAGATGGGGTTTCATCATATTGGTCAGGGTAGTCTCAAACTCCTGACTTCAGGTGTTTCACCTGCCTCGGCCTCCCAAAATGCTGGGATTACAGCCCTGAGCCACTGTGCCCTGCCTAAAATGTTTAAATGAGACAAAATATCAATTTCAAAACAGCATCAAAAAATGAGTATATTTTTAAGGATACTCAGCTCAAAATAGAGCAAATGGGTTTATGGAAGAATAAATCATGCTACTGAATGTTTAATGAACTGGAAACAAAAGAGAGTTGGTCAAAGACAGACAGAGGACTTTTGTCATAAGAGTTAGAACCTAGGGGCTTGATAGTCACCTGACATCTGTTCAGTGTTCTATCTATGGTTAGAAATGTGCAAGTTAGGAACTCCAGGATTCTTTCAGATTCTTTTTATAAGGTCCTGGTCAAGCAGGGACACAATGTAACACTTGTAAGTTCCTCTCTGTACTAAGTACTCATCTGCATAGATTCCTCTGTGTCCCCGGCAATCATTCCAATATTGGATCCTTAATAATCCTTAGAGCTGCTAGATACTTTTGCCCTCATTTCCCAGTTTCAGCCATTACACAGTCAGTTATGCGAAGGATACGCTTGGCATGCAGACCGTCCATCATTGCACTAAATCTAGTTTGGTATTAATGGAAAATTTGATAAAGTTGGTATCAACTAGGATGTGGTAAGGTGCGCCCAGCTGTGTATTATATTGGAAAAATAATCAGGAAGGGTGTTGAGCTTTTCTTTCCTTTAGTGTGCTGGGATGCTATTTTTCTTTCTTTTTAGGTTTTAATCTGTTCTTTAAGCCTCTGATCTCTGAGACTAGGCATTCACCTCATGGTCACGTACTTCCTTGTTTTCTTCTGCTTCCCCATGTTCATGCCACGCTCTTGTTTCTTCTATTATTATCTTTAAAATGAATAATTCCTTTATTCAACAATATTATATATGGGTTATGAAATTTTAATTTCAGTGACCATGTTCTTAATTTCCAAAAGGATTGCTTGGCTTATTTTTATATCTACCTGTTGGCGTTTTGTAATACCTGTATCTATTTTTTGGTTTGGTTTGGTTCGGTTGGCTGGTTTGCCTATGTGTAACATTCGTTATGTTCATGGATTTTGAAGTGTAATTTTACATCCTTTTTAATGACACATTGTGGTTTTTCCCTCTCTCTGTTGTTATTTTTATTGGCTAATAGTTTTGTGTTATCTACTGTATCCCCTTCCATAAAGAGATCAGTTCTTCTTTGACATAATTACCCCTGGAAATACCCCATTACACATCAGTTAACTTCCTTTCATAGGTTAGCTAAGTGTTTCAATAGGATGTAGACATAATGACAATATGATTGTCAGAAATTGTTTTCCATTACAGCTTTAAAAGCAGAGGGACTGAAAAGGCTTCCAGATTTTATTTTCTCTCTAAAAACAAAATATCACTATTACTACTAAAAACAAAATATTCTACTACTGTTGCAAATTACCACAAAATGTGTGGCCTAAAACAACGCAAATATATCTTAAGTCCTGGTGGTCAGACATCTGAAATGAATTGGCAAGGCCGAATTTCTTCTCTCTAGGGGAGAATCCACTTCCTGGTCTTTTCCAGCTTCTACAAGTCATCTGAGGTTTTGGGCTCATCTCTTTTTCTCTCCCTGTCTCCTTCATACACCACCCCTCTGTTTTTATTACCATATCCCTTTCTCTGACTCTAACCCTCCTGCTTCTCTTTTACAAAGACACTTGTGATGACACGGGGATTGCCCAGGTAATAATCTAGTTAAATCTCCCATTTTAGGATCCTTCACTTAATCATCTCTGCAAAGTCCCTTTTGTCATATAATGTATCATAGTCACAGTTTCTAGGGTTTAGTATGTGAATTTCATTTGAGCATCGTTACTTTACCTATCAAATATGGCATCTGCTTTCTTTGGATTCTGTAATACCATATTGTTACATTTTATATTTCTTAAATGTCTGGTTATTTCTTCTCAAATTCTCTTTCAGGATTTACTCTCTGCTCTTTCCTTAATTATTGGGGCTTCTTGGGTTTAAGTCCCAAGTAAATGCTAGAAATTTCCATTGTATTTCTTATCTTGTGCAATCAAGATAATTCCCTAAGTGGATTATAAAAATCTCTATTATATTTCTGACTCTGTTACTGAAAATGTACACAGATAGACATCTCACATATAACATGTTCTGAACTGAAATCATGCTTACACCTTCAAAGGCGCACCATTTTGCCCATTTAATGCCATTTCCATGAACCCTTTACCTAAGTCAAAGTCACCTTTACTTCCTCCATCTCCCTCCCTTCCCCAAATCATTATGAATCTGAAAATCACATTAAATTTAAATATTTCGGAAGTCTTTCTCCGTATGCACCAACACTCCTTAATCTAGGCCAGTTTTGTCTTTTGTCTATATTTTGGCAACAGACTTCTAAATGGTCTTATATCCAGGATGACTCCCTTCAAATTCATTCTCTGCATTGCAGCTTGACTCCCACTGAAACAAGGAGCTATAGCCCTCTTTGTAAACTACAAATCTAATCATGCCACATCCCTTCTAAAATCATCCCATGACCCTTCATTGATGTTAGGGTAAAAACAAAACAGTTTTTACAACATGGTATCAAAGCTCCATGTCTTAGCCAGTTTTCTGCTGTTCTAACAGAATTAACACAGACTGGACAATTTATATAAAAAAGATTGCTTTAGCTCATAGTTCTAGAAGTTGGGAAATTGCAGATTGAGGGGCTGTATCTGGTGAAGGTCTTCTGCTATGTCATAACATGGTAGAAGGTATCACTTGGGAAGAAAACATGCATGGGAGACAGAAAATGGGTTTCAAACGTACCCTTTTATTGGGAGGCTACTCTCCAGATAATGGCATTCATTCCACTCGTTCGTGAAGGCAGAGTCCTTATGCCTTAATCACTTCTTTAAAATTCCTACTTTTTAATACTGTCACAACGGCAATTCAATTTCTACGTGAGTTTTGGAGGGGCATTCAAACCACAGCACTCTTGTGTATGGAGGCCAGTGGTTTCCCCCTAGCTTCATTTCTCATTGTGTTCTTTCACTTCCTTAGATGCTCTAATCGCTCTCTCATTCTCTCTCACCCTCTCTTCTATCCTCCTGACCCTCCTATATACTGTTTATGCTACTCTTTTTGTCTAGAAGCTATTTTTCTCACCTCCTCATCTGGCTAACTGCTATTCTCTTTTCAGATTTCCAACCCCTCCAGGAAGCCTTTTCTGTCTGAGTTCAGGTCAAATGTACCTTCTTAAGGGTTCCTTTAACACTCCACTTTGTCTCAAATTACCTTATGCCCTTTTATTTTTATTTTTTTATTTTTTTTGTGTGCCTCAATTTCTTTCTTTTTTTTTTCATTTATTTTATTACATTGTAGGTTTTGGGGTACATGTGAATTGTTGCATAGGGACACACGTGGCAGTGTGATTTGCTGCCTTCCTCCCCATCACCTACATCTGGCATCTCTCCCCTTGCTATCTCTCCCCAACTCCCCACTGCCCACCATCCCTCCCCTACTGCCTCCCAACTGACCCCAGTGTGTAGTGCTCCCCTCCCTGTGTCCATGTGTTCTCATTGTTCAACACCCGCCTATGAGTGAGAACGTGCGGTGTTTGATCTTCTGCTCTTCTGTCAGTTTGCTGAGAATGATGGTTTCCAGGTTCATCCATGTCCCTACAAAGGACACAAACTCATCGTTTTTGATGGCTGCATAATATTCCATGGTGTATATGTGCCACATTTTCCCTGTCCAGTCTATCTTCGATGCCTTATGCCCTTTTTTATGCCTGTAGTTAGCATTAGACTGTAAATACTATGAGAACAGTCATAGCATTTATGTAATAGGTATTCATTAATTGTTTGACGAAAGAAGAAAGAAGAAATTATTTTATGAAATACAAATTGGAGGACTGTAAATTTTATTTTCTTTGCAAAATAGAAATATCTTTCAGGTGAAGTAGCTCATGTTTTCTTAACAAGAGAGGAAGAGAGAAAGAGAACCATGATAGATTTTAATATCAATAATATGCTCAAATTAATACTTTATCTCTTAAGAGAAGATAAACTATAGTTTTAATTCAAACATATTATAGGTGAGTTAATGTTTAGATATTTTAACACTCATATTTTTTAAGTGTTTCACGTCTTTATCGTGAACCTTTACTATAATAAAAATAAACAAAATCTCACACTGTTTTTAGAGTTGACAGACCTCATTTTGAATTGCTGACTGTTATTGTAACTACATGTAAACTAGAGATGAAACACTTGCTGAACTTAATATTGATCAAGTTCCATAAAATTAGGGCCATTAAAACAAAGTCCCTGATGTTTTAATGACAGTAATTAGAAAAAGTTTAGGCTTAGATTTTGCATTTAATTTCAGTGGCGTCCTTTTGTAAGTCTTAAACACCTTTTAAATTGGGACTTTAAGAATTATAAGCTAAATACAACAGTTCTAATTGTCTGAAAGTAGTCTGTATGTTAAAACTGCTAACCTCGGGCCGGGCGCGGTGGCTCAAGCCTGTAATCCCAGCACTTTGGGAGGCCGAGGCGGGTGGATCACGAGGTCAAGAGATCGAGACCATCCTGGTCAACATGGTGAAACCCCGTCTCTACTAAAACTACAAAAAAGTAGCTGGGCATGGTGGCGAGTGTCTGTAATCCCAGCTACTCAGGAGGCTGAGGCAGGAGAATTGCCTGAACCCAGGAGGCGGAGGTTGCGGTGAGCCGAGATCGCGCCATTACACTCCAGCCTGGGTAACAAGAGCGAAACTCCGTCTCAAAAAAAAAAAAAAAAAAAAAAAAAACTGCTAACCTCTAAACATCTGTGAGCTTTGGTGCTCCCATTTTCTTTGATTTGAAGTTTAAGATGAGAGATGTTAAGCTCCAAACTCGGCACGAGAAAGTATAAGAAATATGCTTCAATGCAAATGCTGTTCAGAAATGGTAATTATTCCTGAAACTCTGTAACAAAAAAAAAAAAAAATGTTTCACTGATTATTTATTCAATTGCTTTCTCTAATCAGAAAGTCCTCTACCCCTCACAACTGTTATAGAGTAAGATTATTTCTTTGAGACAAGAAAGAAATGCCGAGGTCTTAACAAACAAAAGAAGAGGTTGCCTTAGGGAAAGGAACTACAGTGAACAAGGAGAACTTCTCCTGCTAAGACAGTCTTTACAAGTAAACACAAGAAGGCAAAAGATGGTGTGAATCACTGGCTTTTTACTACATAGTTGAACATTAGATCTTGAATTATTTGGTCTTTTGAAAAATGCTTATATATGCTGAGTGAGTAATTTTAATACTACCCTGCTGTTGCTAAAGATTATCCATCCTTAAAATTTTTTAATAAACTCACAAGCCAGGGTTGTTCAAGTTTAGGAAAGTGAAGGATAGCACACAGGAATTATAAGTAAAGGAAGAAAGAGCTGTAGAGAGAAATCCAGAATACCAAGGGATCCTTAAAAATGAAAGGAATAATAAAGCCCAGCTTAGTAGTATAGGAAAGGCATTCATTTTTAATCAAAATCTGTATTACCAATTTGGGAAAGTAACTTTTCTTTCTAAATAATCAGTTTATTCTTCTGTAAAAGAAGTTTCTGTCTGGGGAGTAAGTGATTATGACAATTTCCTATTTTAGTGAGTATTGTATTTTTTGACATGTTCTGAGTAAAAATATCAAGGGGAGAAGAAATGAGGCATGGGGTTTCTCTGTAAACATTTGCTATATTCCAGTGGTGATAATCAAAGATATAACTTCTCACATATTTGTTTCTAATAGTTGTGAGAAAAAAATCAAAATAGTGGTAACTCATATTAGCAAATGTGTACAATCCTAACTCTTATGGACAACCCAACTTCAAAATCTGAAATACCCAGGTCTGTGATTATTTTCCATGTAAACAGGTGTTAGAATGAAAAAAAAAAAAAGAAAAGGAACTGATCTACAGGGATAGGCAGTAGAAAATAAATGTTTAGAGATGTCTAGATGTTAAGTAATTAATGCTAAAAACATTTAATTAGGTCCCATTTGATGATATTTTAGTTAAATATCAAAGTTTGTTCATAGCTTGAAATGCTCAGGACAAATGTCTTTAAAATGTCATGGATGACAGTTTTTTTAAAAGACTGTGTGAACCCATCATCCTCACAAAATGTTAAACATTGACGGTTCTAAAGAAAGTAAATGCAGATCTCTTGAATTTAATGGGAAAATTTTGCAGGTTTTTAAAAGCTGAATATATCATCATATTGAGACCAAATATTCTTAAAGTGAAAGGAAATAGCTATGTCAGTTTGTCTGTGAAAAGAAAATTATTTGGTAAATTAAGATAGATGTAAAAAAGGGACGAATAAAGAGTTAGATACCTAATTGTGATAAAAAAAATGTTGGGAAGAAGAATTGAGGATTCAAAGGAGAGTGGATAGCTATGGATATTAGGAGCTTCTCAAATTGTGTAGTGTTTACAAACATGAGTAAACATGTGACCACATGTTTGGTGGCCATGAAACCAATACATTTTTTAAAACCAAGAATATAAAAAACGCTTTCATATTTTTATCATTCTAATTAAGCCACTCTAGCTTGATAAATTTCTGTGATTATTCCAATTTTCCTCTTTTTGTAATTGTGTGGAATGTCTTTGATTTTGAACTATGAAATCCACTTGAAGATTTTAAGATGCTTTTTCTCTTCTCCTCTCCAAGAATAGTTTGAGATGTTTTCAAAACACGTAAATCAAAGACCTTGAATAAAATCTATCTCACACCTTCTCTTTGATCCTATTTTCTGTGTCCTTGAATGCTTTTGCTCCTTTCATAAAGTTAACAGAATTTCAATTTTGAATTGCTGCTTTTCCAGTCTGACTATCAAAGATAGAAAACTAAATCTTTCCATTTCACGGAAAGTGATATTGCCCTGTTCTTTCCCTTTCTCATTATCAAACAAACATCCCTGAATCATTAAGTTTTGTTGCATGTTAATATTAATTTGGGACACAGCCTTACTTGTGAAAATGGTGAAAATTCTAAACTATTTAAGATGAAATAATAAAGATGCCACCCTGAAGGGCATTGAAGTTTTCAGCATCATAACAATTTCAAACTTTTTAATATGTTGTAGTTAATTAAGTCATCAACTAGACATATCAGGTTTATTGCTCTTTTGGATTAAAATAAATTAAAGCAGAACAGAAACACAACATCATTGGCCTTAGATAAGTTGTTATATTGTTACTACAATAGTTCTCTTGGAATTTAGTAATCATAATTATGCAAATCTTAATTAGGTAATTATTGTGGTGCGGTTTTTCTTGACTTAAGGAGGAAAATCCATTGGCACAATCAACCGTATCATGCTGTGTCAGAAACTTTAAATCAGAACATTTTTTAGAATAAGTTGTGGAGTGCTTTATTTACTAGAGTATAATTCCCTAAGCAACTAAGAGATAAAAAGTTTGAAAATGCTCTCTGATTCAATATATATTCTCTTTTGTAGCTGCCAATATGCTGCTCTGATTTGTCAGAATAAGACTGATGGAGGGTACAAGCCATCCTGAATGGGTGATTTTCCATCAAAGTAGACACTATGTAAAAGAGGCTCATGGATTCTTGGTTCCACCGATAATAAATTTTAAGCACACTTTGAATACTTTTTTCTTATCCCATAAGAGGTTGAGTTCAGTCATTTAATTTCTACTTTTGATTTACAACAATCATGAAAAGAGGATAAGCTGTTTCTAATGTAACACATTATATACATTTGAAGAAGTTGATATGCATTGCATTCTACAAAATGAAAGAATGTTCATTTTGAGAAAAATAAATAGAGTTAAATAAAATAAAAAGTTTTAACCAAAGTACTAACAAAAACAATAAGAGGAATTTCAGGAGATTACTTGAATAATCCAGAAAGGCAGCTGAGCATGAATAAAGATAGAATAGAATGGCTCATAGTATCTGACCAGTACAGATGAAGGTAGATCTCTGAGCCGGTACAGCTTTTATTAAGAAGGAATCAGAGGAACAACAGCTTGCTCTGAGGTTGAACTTTGCAAAGTTGGGAATGTTCCTTTCTGTGGACGAGATCTAGTTTAGGCATTCATTTTTATTTTATTTTTTATAGGGTTAATGAATCAGTCTCATAGTCCTCCTTTAACCAATGAGTTAAAAAAATCTTTTCATATGTTCATTCGCACTAGAGTTTCCACCAAGATATGCACGTAAATGCGCCTTCCAGAGCCAATTAAACTGTGTAGGCATAGAAGCAAATAACCTCTCTTGGCTTCTGCAGCAAATTCCAAGTGGCAATGGAACTTTACCTTCAAGGACTCTGTTTTATTTTTCACCCTGATTCTGTGCTTTTGATTTTGTTTTTGGTTTTGGTTTTTATATAACTCAGAAGTTATTTCCTAATGTACCAGAAATGTTTGTGAATTTGGTTTAATAGCCTATTTGATCTTTTTTAGGTGGAGACCTATTCTGTTGGGTTAGAGATGACAGAAAATATTATTTGTTGGTTGATTGATTTGTTCAAGAATAAACTGACCTTCTGCTAGAAAGGAGAGCTCTTTGACCTCTGGAAATGATTTTTTTGTTTTCTGTTTCTTTTAATCCATGACTAAGGGTATAGAACTAAAGCTGCCAGCTACATGTCTCTGTGGCCGTAATTATCGTATAAGTCTAAGATCTTAATATCTCCTAAGACATTAAAATTAATGTCTTATAAAATTAGTATCTTATAATTAAGTATAATTTAGTTAATTTTAATATCTTAGACATATTAACTCTTGTTACTAATGAATGAAATGAATGAAAGGTAATCTTTCAATACTTGTATAGTATCTAAGCAATATAGAATAGTGAAACATTGCTCACCATGCACGGTTTTAATAAAAATATGCATACATATTTGAATACATCTATACACGCATATGTATATCTTACATATATATATATACATATGTACACATCCTTGTGTTTCATAAGCTTACAGAAGCTTGAGACAGCTCTGAATGGCAACACAGTCCTGAGACATGTGATTACCTGGGACTTTCGCTGGACCTGCACTTCAGCTCTCCTCTCCCCACTGTCCTATTCTACTTTGACCATAAAAGTAAAGCCAGCTCAGTTGTCTCATAGGACTGATATTTATACTGTTTTTAAATAAATGGAAATTGACCCTCCCAGTCTTGAGAAACTTTTGTCTTATCTGAGTTCCTTTCTCAGGAAACCAAATCATCAGGCCTCCCAGATAGTATCTATGAACTGAAATGTACCAGATCACCACATCTGGACAATGAGATGCTGGACCCCTCATCCATCCTGATTACCTAACTCACCACCTGCTTCCTGTTGGCCAACTACAGCTAGTGCTCGACTTATGACCACGATCGGGACCGCGAACTGGTTGTAACACGATTTGGTCGTAAGTTGAGTAGGCTATATGTACACTTGAAATGGTGCACGCGGAGATGGTAGTGCTGCCGGAAGCTGGTCCGCACTGTCGTACGCCCAGCTGGGCAACATTTGCGCTGCCAGACGTGGAGCAGTCATGGCTAACGATTGTGGTCGTAAAGTCGAATGGTCGTAAGTTGCATAGGTGGTCAGTCAATCAATACCTGTACTCTCTTTTATCCCTCCCTAATTTCTGTTTTCCCACACATGGTTACATTGCTGTCCTGCTAGAGAAGCTCTTAATTGTAATTGGTTGAGGAGATGGATTTGAGACTGATTTTTTGTTCTCCTTGGCTGTTGCTTCCGATAGCCTTTTTCCCTGGCAATACTTGTCTCAGTGATTGGCCTTCTGTGCAGTGAGCAATGGGACCAAACTCCTGGTGTTTTGGTAACAAATTTTGGTTCCATAACCATGAATGCATTGCTTGTGTCTCAGTTGCCATGGGCTGGGAGAGTTTCAAAACACCCCTAAGCAGCTACCTGCCTATTTTGGCCAGAGGTGGATTTTAATCTCTCCCCATTTGGGCCCACTGCTGCCAGCCTCAGTCATGTTCCTGATTGCCTAGGAAGAACAGCCTTTGAATTTTGACTTTTATGTCCAGAAAGGTGTTTTTTATTGGTACTAGACTGTGGGAAGGGCTCTTCTGGATTTGGGAAATTACAAAGGCAAATCAGTTTGCAGGTTAAACAAGCCAAGCTGATGGAGAAAGGATAATTCCTCCACTGATTCAATTTGAACACTCTTGGGGCTTGTTCATTGCTACAGAAGCTGGATTGTGTTTTGGTGTTTGTTTGTTTGTGTATGTCTATGTAGTCATGGGAGGTCAGGGTTTGATTCCAGAGTGCAGCCCCCTTGGTGCAGTTTGGGTTAGTCTGTATGTGGTTGTGGGCTGATGGAGCAGGGTAAGGTCTGCAGCCATTCCACTCAGAGTGCACCTGATCTTGTCTGATCTCAGATGTCTTTGTACTGTAGTGCTGTCTTAGAATTGAATTCATTTTGCTGTTGAATGGGAGAGAAGGATGGAGGTCCATGTATATGTGCTTTTATGCTGCTATTCTAAACAGGGTTGGGTCTGGTTAGTACTGCTATGCTCTTCTGTGGTGCTGTTTGGCCCCAGTGTTCTTTGGAATTGGGGAAGTTTGGCCTTTAAAGTCGAACTGCCATGGGAACTGATTTATCCAAAGTTTTGGTTCATAGCCTTCATTGTATTATTTATCAGGGCAAAAGGTTAGTCACGTGAACAGATTTGTAAACCAGCAAGTTTGTATTGCTATCTCACACCTAGGATTCTGCAGCAAAAACTATTGGATCTTTGTTTGTATATGTGTCTAGATGTTGTGTGTTGTTTTTACAGGGTAACAAATTGACTCATAAATATAAGAGCACTCATGAATTAAGTGAATATGTCCAAGTATTTTTCAAAGTCCTGTGACTTGAGTAAATCTTCAATAAAAAAGATGGTTTTAAAATTATTGATAAAATAAAAGTAGAAATGTCTTCAGAATTGTCAGCATACATTTTTGTTTGCGTTTTATATTTGTCTTTGTTAGATATTTTGAGGTATCAAGGTTTGGTACAGAAGCTTATAAAACTATAAACTCAGTCAAAACAAAATAATCTGTGTGTGTGATTCATTTGACAAATAAGGCTAATTTAATGTTGTTTTAATGAAAAGAGCTGAATCTTCTGAGTTATTAGGGAAAATGCCCATATGTTTAATTTTAGTTTTTACTTAGGTGAGCACTGGATATATTCACAGGGTATAAAAAGTGGTTAACAAGGAAATGATTAAAATGATTATTGACTTTGTTTAATATCTTAGTTTTCAGAAATAATCTAAATAAACTTAAAAAATGACAGAATTGAGAACATGTAAATGGAATAAATGCTTCTAGGTGAATGTTTTGTGTCATTTAAAATCTTAAAATTATTTTCAATGCTCGTTAGATGTTTGGGTCATTTCCAATTAAAAAATGGTTATGATACGGAGAAACAGCTTTTTAAAAATTGTGAACTGTTCTCATCTATAAAATACTAGCTGATATCTGATAAATAGTTCAGAATTTCTTGCCTCCTAGGTTTTCACTAAAATTTAAGATTGCTAAGAATAAGAATTCTAAGGCCAGGCGCGGTGGCTCAAGCCTGTAATCCCAGCACTTTGGGAGGCCGAGGCGGGTGGATCACGAGGTCAAGAGATCGAGACCATCCTGGTCAACATGGTGAAACCCCGTCTCTACTAAAAATACAAAAACATTAGCTGGGCATGGTGGCGCGTGCCTGTAATCCCAGCTACTCAGGAGGCTGAGGCAGGAGAATTGCCTGAACCCAGGAGACGAAGGTTGCGGTGAGCCGAGATCGCGCCATTCCCCCCCACCGGGGTAACAAGAGCAAACCCCCTTCTAAAAAAAAAAAAAAAAAAAGAATTCTAGTTAATATAAATTCTGTATATAAAATGTGCCAAAGAATATATGTTTATATTGAGAAAAAGAGTAATTTTTGTCAAATTCAGAAGTTATTTAAAGGTTAATTCAAATTATGGACTTGGAAAGCCTATTTATCAAATAAGGAAGAAAGAAGCCAGCAAGTAGGCGAGAGAGATAGGAAAAACTTAGGGATGTGAAGATGTATTTTTGGTAAGAAAGGCTAAAGAAAAGAATGTGGTGTGAGAAAGAATCTTGTATGATAAATTTTTGTACCAAAGTAAAATGACTTGCTATTTAAAAAGGAAATTTATGACAAAATAGAAAGTCTAAGCATGTCATATGAAGATTTTTTTTTCTGTTTCTCTATCACCTTCATGTATATACAGAGAAAATAGAAAGTTAAAAAGATTAGAGAGTAAACTATTCTTTAAAGTCTGACAGAAAATTAGAGAAATTTGGCTAATTAACTTTGCTCATAGATAAAGCTCTCAGTCTTGGTGAAGGTGAAATAAATATTGTAAAGAAATAAATTAACAGATTGACAATTCTTTTTTAATATAGTTAAACATGAAGCCAGATTTAGCACACTTTCAGATTGCTTTATCTACAAATAAGCAAATGTCACACAAATGCTTTTCTTGCTTTGTAGATAGTACTAGCACCAAGGTATTTACTAGTCATGTGCCTGAATTACCCTTTTTTTTTTTTTTTTTTTTTTGAGACAGAGTCTTGCTCTGTCACCCAGGCTGGAGTGCAGTACTATGCTCTCGGCTCACCGCAGCCTCTGCCTCACAGGTTCAAGTGATTCTTGTCACTCAGCCCCCTGAGTAGCTGAGATCACAGGCACATGCCACCATGCTCGGCTAATTTTTGTATTTTTAGTAAAGACAGGGTTTCATTATGTTGGCCAGGCTCGTCTCAAACTCACGTCCTCAAGTGATCCTCCTGCCTTGGCTTCCTAAAATGCTGGGATTATAGGCATGAGCCTGAAGTGAATTTCTTAATTGCATGGAATGTATAGTGGTATTGGTGGACATAAAGACATTAATTTGTGTATCAGGAACAAAATATTCTCTCTCACTCTTTCTCTCTCTCTCTCTCTCCCCCCCCCACCATGTGTGTGTGTGCATGTGCGTGTGTGTGTGTATTTAGGCTCTGGGTAACACCATAACTTCTAAGTTTAAACTGAATAGAAGAAAAATTTAGAGTTGTTTTTCTGTTTATTTGTTTCTCCTTTTAATTTTCATTTATTTGCTGTTTGTTCTCCTTAGGGTTTCACCTGCATACACAAATGTATAAAACCTCTGATGATTTTAGTTTCTAATGGAAGGTTTTTTATTTGTTTCTATAGTAGCTATTTTGTTTTGTATGAATTTCCAACAATTCATCATTTGCTCTATTTATCTAAAATTTCTAAACTACCTTCATCATTGCCTCCAGAAAATGATAGAGCACACCAGCCGTTTAAAGTTGGATTGGTTTTGCTTACCTCTAATAATATGGAGAGAGATAGAACTTCAAAATAAAGACTTATTTTTATAAGTTTTAAACAGCAATAGTACATTATTTATTTTGTCGTTTGGAAAAGTAGGTCAGAAGAGAAATTTTTAAGTAGTGTTTGTTTCCAAAGTAATTCAATTTAATCAATAATTTGAGTGGGTTTCAGATCTTTTGCTTTAGGTAATGAAGACAAACTGTGATATGGGTACAAAGTTTTAATGATGAGGAAACATTGGCCTTGTCCTTAAGGAAATTATATTAAATAGAATTTCCCTCAAACTATTTTAGTTATATTTACCATTATTAAAATTTAGTGACATTCTCTTAGATGAAGTAGCAATAAAAACTTGTGAAACTTTCTAGTGATTTTTTTTTATCCTAAGCCTTTTATCCCTGATGGGCCTTCATGTGTGTACTTGAAAATAAAACACGTACAAGTGTTGCTCTGGTTTGAAGATTCTATTGGTGAAAGTTATCTAATCGGCTCTCAATACTGTATCTAGAAGCAATCTTGGAAATATATAGCATCGCCTTTTAATATGGCTGAAAATAAATTATTGTTTGCTTTTCTTACTTTGTCCTTGTTTTATTGTATAGTATTTAAAAGAAAGGAGATTATTTATCCTCATCCTGAATTTCAAAAACTCATATTTGCATATATTATATTTTTTTAATGAAAAAGAAAAATGTTAATTGTTTTCAATTGATAAATCTGGCCTAGGACCTATCACATTTTTAATGCTTTGGTCACAGTTCTGTCAGTAAAATGCTACTGATTAGGTATATGCAAGGAGTAACCCAACTACTTTAATACAACGGTTTGAAGTGCAGTAGGTGATAGCTACTAGACGCCAAATCACAGTGTTTTAATTTGTGGTATGTTAGTGAGAATGTCAGGACTTCGTGTAGAATTAGTAAACTGAAACACTAATTTCTAAATGTTCTTTTTTTATGTCTCTAAACGTTTAATTAAATGTTGTCTTCTATTCTTAGCATAAATGCATATACTATACTTGATCATTTATATTATAGATAGAAACTTATTTTATAGCAAAGTAGTCTATCTGCAAATTATGGGTAGAATGTTCCTGTATTAGAATTTTACTTCTGTATTGCTTTTAAAGTCTTTTGATTAGCACTTAGGTTCAATGAATAACTATTGCTTTTCAATGACTTGTGATTCTGTTTTGCCCAAATGTATTGATGCTTTTAACATTTTTTGACAGGCGTCCTGTTAACTAATCCTTGCGCTAAATTACAGGGCTTTGGCTCCTGAGTAAATCTAAAACATTGACACCAGTGTAGGCCTCATCTTCAGACCTAGGAGAAGGTGAAAATCAAAATGAATTGCTTTCACAAAACACAGGGCCAGAAATTAAACTATTTAATGCCTCTAGAATCAGGGAATATTACAGAAGAGACAGTGGGTGTTGAGATTGTAAGGGCCAATTTTGAAGAACAAAATTAGTTCACAGCCTCCAAGGATGGGCATATAGATGCTTAAACAGCTGAGAAATTGAGGAGCTTTGACTCTTGAACTTCTTTAACTCAATAGGTTTAATAAAATGCTTAAATGTGGGTTATCTACGTTTTTAAACATCCCTTAACACTTCTCAGCATGAAGCAGCCAGAAAGATCTATGTCCTGATTCCCCATGATTGAAGAATTGATAAATAGAAAAGAGGAACTGATGCTGGCCCAATTGTCCCACAGAATTAATGTTTATGGTTTTTTGAACGAACATAGAAATCAACCCTCCCAGCCTTCAAACTTGAGAAACTTACATTTGTCTTATCTGAGATCCTTTCTCAGAAAACTAAACATCAGGTCTTCCAGAGAGTATCAGTGAACTGAAACTTACCAGATCACCACATCTGGACAATGAGACACCAGCCTTCTCATCTGTCATGATTGCTTAACTGACCCCTGGCTTCCTGTTGGACTAACACCTCTCCCTTACCCCCATTCTCCAACTAATTCCTGTTTTCCCACACATGGTTACATTTCTGTCCTGCTATAGAAAACCTTAATTTTAGTTGGCTGGGGAGATGGATTTGAAACTGATATCCTGTTCTCCTTGGCTGCAGAACCTGAATAACCTTCCCTGGCAATACTTGTTGTTTCAGTAATTGGCTTTCTGCGGAGGGAGGAATGGGACCTAGACTGAGCCGCCGGTGTTTTAGGAACAAAAGTAGTCCTTGATAATCTTCCCTCATGTTCATCTCCATATCAGTATCTCCTCACTGGGAAATCTAGCTTGGGGCACTTGTGGTCATCTATCTAACCACTTTCAGAAAGTGTAAAAAGAATGTGTGCATTGTATGCATTTATGAAATTTCTGGTATGCTTATGGCTGGGCATGGTGGCTCACACCTGTAATCTCAGCACTTTGGGAAACCGAGGCAGGCAGATCATGAGGCCAGGAGTTTGAGACCAGCCTGGCCAATATGGTGAAACTCTATCTTTACTAACAATACAAAAATTAGCTGGGTGTGGTGGTGTTCACCTGTAGTCCCAGCTACTCAGGAGGCTCAGGCAGAAGAATTGCTTGAAATCCAGGAGGCGGAGGTTGCAGTGAGCCAAGATTGTGCCACTGCACCCCAGCCTGGGAAACAGAGTGAGACTCTATCTCAAAACAAAAACAAAAAGAAATTTCTGACATGGTTAAAGTTTGCATATGACAGATAGCTCTCAATTACCTATGCTCTAGTAATCTGAAATAAAAATTAGTTGTTTTGTTAAAAGTTACATAGTACATGGGTAATTACAACATACTAGGAGCAATAGTGGCAAAGACATTTGCCCGTGTACACAGATTTTGAAATGTATTTTATAATCAAGAGAAAACTGGTCTTATAAAAACATGTGTTGATTCAGAACATTCTATACCTTGATAGATTTTTGAGAATGTCACAGACAATTTTACTGAGGAAACTTCAATCAGTAATATGTGGTTGATCCTTGGCAGAAAATTCTCAGAGCTAGATGTAGATAGAAATCTTTGGCATCTAAGCACCAATCCAGGAGAAGTGACCAATGCTAATTACAAGTAAACAAATTTTATTTCCCAGACTCTGTTAATGGAGAGCTGCTTGAACAGTATTTATTTTTCAAGACTGGAAATAGATGAAGATGGCTGAGGCTCCATCTCTGATTTGTCAATTACCTTTTGCATGTTTTGTGTAAATCCAGAGCCTTATGTTTATCACTATTATTACTGGAATTATTAGCAAATGGTTTTATAATTTCTACTATCCAAATATCTGATAATAGAATTCATCACCTGATTCTTGCCTACACTTCTGTTTCACCCATTGTCCTTCTTTTTTGCCCATACCCTGCCCATCCTGCAAACCACATATGTAGCTTCTGATACTGGGATATTCCGTACTTTTTTGCTCCAAAAGACATCAAAAGGTTAAAAGGGTGAACCTTGCAGCGAGTCGAGTCCCTGCATTTTCTCTGCCATTTCCAAATTGTGTGACTTACAGCAAGTTACCTTCTGGTGACTCAGTTTAGTCATCTCTTAATAGAGATTAATATTGTTGTACTGGCCCAAGCATAGAAAGTCAACACCAAGACAAAAGTATGCCAAATTGCAGGATCTTTATTGCCAGCGGCCACGGAGGACTCGCATCTCTCCAACCTGTGGCCCCGAAAGGAGGGTGTCAAGACCTTTTATACCCGTAAAACCACCTCGGGAGTGAGGATGAGGGGCAGGGGTGGGGGTGAGGGGCTTCAGATGTTCTGAGGGCTAGTGGATTCTGTAAATCACCTCCTGGGCGGAGATGAGGGTGAGGGGCTCTGGACATTCCAGTGGATTCCTGGGCGAAGATGAGGGTGAGGGGCTCTGGACACTCTGAGGGCCAGGGGACTTTGGACATTCTGATTGTTACTTAAGTGGTTCACAAAAGTAAAGATTAGCATTTGTTTACACATTGTCTGGGTAGGGTGGAAATTACAGTCCTTAATTACTTATTACAAGCTGCAGGGGCCAAGATGGTGTGGGTTTGGACTGCTTGCCTGTCACATTTGGGTTACAGAGAGCAGTTTCAATAGAAAGCCTAGGTATGGTTGAGGTATGCAGTTTTATGGGGCTTTTACCATGTCACAGTATTAGTACCTACCTTATTTGGTTGTGACAAGGATTAAGTGAAGAGTGCTTGGTTCGTGGTAGCTCAAGTATTCTTTGGTGTTTTTTTATGTTAGCAATGACACATTCTTGTTTAGGAATTCTGCTCCTCCATTTTGCACTCTGAATCTATTACTGTGTGAGCATTTCAAGTTCTATTCTATGAATATGATGAAAGGTATTTGTTTGATAGAATACTTGCACATGTAAATATTGCATAACTATTGAGAAATTAATGAAAGTTTTATTAAAAATATTTCTGTTGCCTAGAAACAGCATAGATGCCTAAAAGTACCTCTTCCAAGTTTGCATTGAACAACTGAGGGTTGTATGTGAATTCGTTTCTTTCCATAAAAAGAATTAACTGTGTAGAAGACCTAAAGAAAGAAAGTCTCTTTTGTTTTTGTTGTGAGTGGCCTAGTACAGAGGGGATATTCATATTCTGGAATTTTCTGGTAATTGGCCCCAGGTGGTACTCCAGAGGGGGTGCTGACATGCTCAAGGAAATGGAAATACTCTCACATTAAGTTAATCACTGTGGCTGTTATTAGCACTAAAGGGATCACCCCATGCTCAGTACTGCTGCTGGGTCCCTGTCTCTCATGAATTGCAGAAAGGCCGAAGGAAGGCTTTAAAATACAGATGTTTTTTAGGGATTAATGGCACCCTCATTTCTCTAAGTAATGAGCTTTGCATGGTATATTTTAAACTTATTGAGCATTAGTTAATTGCTATAATACATGTCAACAATGTGACTAATTAGATCAATTGTCTGATTAATTGGTTGCCATTTAGCCTCCCCAGGTAGTTTTTCTCCTCTAAACCCTAAAAATAACATCTTTACAGAGTTTCCCAAAATGCATACTGTAAGCCAGTTGCCACAGCCAAAATGGAATGATTTATTCAAGCATTTTATTTGCATCTGAACGTTTGGCAGTTGTGGAGAATAGCAACAAAACAAAACAAATGGGGGAAAATATTTAAATATAATGTTTCCCCTTTTGACACTTAATTTGTGATCACACATTGAGTGTAAAATCCTCAGTGTGATAGACAGGATTTCAGAACATTCCCTTTGTGTTTTCTTGACTCGTTATTAGCTTTCCCTGACTTCCCACAGACCCTGCATTCTGTACACTTTTCTTCACATCTAAATTTTTATTATCATAATCCCTGTGAGATAAAAACTAATAAACCAACAAATAATGCATGACTTAACTAAAGGACCACCCAAATTTTATAAATTTGTAAACCCCAAGAATATCACTTGGTTCTTTCTTGCTCGGTCAACAAGTCAGTCAGCGTATGTTGCAAATTCATCACTTTGTTGTTACTCTTTTCTACTACTATTGTCTGACCTTCATCATTCTCTGCCCACATTACTGCAGTAGCTTCTTAACAGATCTCCCTGTGTCTAGCCCACACCTTCACTATGTTCTTCTACTCAGCATGGCCAATGTAATTCCCCACTTTCGTCTTGGTCGTTTCTTGGCTTAAAAATCAACAGTGCCTGTTGTTTATCAAAATGAACCTCTTCAGCCTTTGTGACTTAAAGTCAAAACTGAGTTCCAGCCAGTGGAAGGTGGGCAGAAGGAATGTACCCATTTCTCTGCCTGAACCACAAAACATCCCATACTATTTGCCCTGTCTCTGTTTTCTGTTGGCTAAATGGAGGGCATCCAGTGGAGAACTCTGAGGTGATGGGGAATGGAAGAACCTGCAGATGAAACTATGAAGGTCCCTGACTAATTTCATGGTGCAGAGCATCTTGCATCCACATCCCAGTCCTGTCTCAGACATAAACAGGAATGAAAAGTTCATTGTGTGAAAACAGTGAGGCTTCTAAGATGTTTGCTGAAGCAGATAGCCCATTAGCCTAAGATGTATTGGTTTTGCAATAACAGTGTTGTCACTGCAAATTGAGATTAACAAATTTATTGGGAGGCTAATATGTGGGTTTTGAACTTTTCATATGCAGTTTTTATTAGTTCCATGGTTATGGTTTTTGAATCTAAAAGACTTTATAATTCTTTAAGCTAATTATTTGAAACCTTGTTTTGGAGCACTTGAAAATAATGTTTATTCATTTATGCAATAAACATTTATTTAGCATCTGTTATGTCCCAGGTACTCTGTTTATACAAAGAAAAAGGAAAAGAAGGTTATTATTTCCGTAAAAAGAAATAAATTACAATCCTATATAGCGACCTTTTGCTACCTAATTTTTATGCTCAGCATAAACTCTCAACAACAGTATCACTCCTCTCAGGATCCCAAGTGACTAGATTCTGATTTTCAGGCCTTATCTGAGACATTCAGAATGGTTTTGCTGCCTGATTTTTCTTTGGGTTTGATGCTAATGAAATAGGGTTTTTTTTCCTATTATTAATTCTGAAGGAGGAATTCTTTTTCACTGAATTTCCACCCTTGTAGAGACAGCATAGATCTTCTTTTGCAAGCATTCGTTACTTTAGATATTCTTTTCTAAAGCTTGAACACTCTGACGGCAATGCCATGATAGAGAAGGCATCTTCTCTGTCGTTCGGCAATTGACTTTTTGAAGTTAGATGATTTGGTCCAGAGACAGGGAAAGGAAATGGTATCTTTGTAGATGGCTCTACTACTGAGTTAGTGTGTAATTCATGATCATTTCCCTTTCTAACCATCCTTCTCACTGCCATTTGATAAATTGTATCTCTTACACAAGGGTGTAAAACTGGCAATGACTAGTTCATCACTTTTGACTACACATTTTGGACAAAATACAGGAATTTCAAGAGAGTCTTGACACTTTTTTTTAAAAAAATGTTGGTCCTATCAGGAAGCAAAACAAATGTTCATTGTTCATATTCCCTGTAATTTGAAAAAAAAAAAAAAGTGTGTGTGTTTGTGTGTGTGTGGGAGAGAGAGACAGAGGAGGGGACTTTACATTTGACTCCTAGCTTACTTAAAATGCTGACTCATGAATTAACAGGTGAACTCAGTCAATGTCATCCTCGGGTGAGGGCAAGACTGTTGAGCATAATATTCCTTTCAGAGCCTTTCTAGGTGTATGGAGCAACAGGGTGAGGATGGGGATTGAGGCATATCAAAAAAGGTTTTGGAGAAACCTGGTGACTGGTTTCTGAGCCTGACTCCAGAATCTGACTCTAGGGATCAGCCACCATAGGCACCGCACACTTAGTGTGTTTTCTCTGTACTTTAATGGGCTCAGTAAGAAGATGACAGTTAGCACGCTCTATTGTCATTAGTTGTTGGTTTGTCTTGCATGCTTGAAGGAAAAGGTGTGCTGTTCACTTTCGAATCCTGAAACACACATTCAATAGATTTTTGGCGACTAAGGGAGTAAATAAAGTGAAGGCTACATTTGCCCGTTACTGCAGAAAAATCGGATGATGTAATTGAACTGAAGTCTCTATTGCTGTATAAATCCTAATTTCCTAGCTAGGCTCTGTAAAATAAAGGTAGGAAAGGAAAAACCATAGTACTGAGAAAGATAAATGAAGGATGAGACTATGTAAATGGGGAGGGATGGATGAAAGTTAACCAGTAAAGAGAACAGAAGAGATAGAAAAGTAGGAAGAAATAGGATTTATAAGTTGGGATACAGAAAGAGCCATGAAAGACATTAAAGTGTTGGTGGAATCAGCCAGTAAGCATCCAAGATTACAGTCAGGTAGTTGCTTGACCCACGTAACAGGATGTTGTAAAGATGCAGTACAGTAAACCACTGACTTTCTCAGAGGGAAGCTGCTCTGTAGATAAGAAAGCCCCATTATTTTGCATTATTATTCTCCTTTCATGTTGAGCGGATGTGCCAGTGACAGTTGGAGTCTCCTTTCTGCCAAATAACTCCCACATGCTACATAATGCTGCTGCTGATTAAAATCCTATGGAAGGAAGATTCGGGCTGTATCTGGAACAATAGCAGTCTGAATTCGATTTATCAGTCTTCTGGGGAAGCAAAGATAATCAAATTTCCCCCTTCAGCAACTTTGGGACCAAGCCATTTGCTGAGATGACAATGGATGTGAGTCTCACACTTTCAGTTTATACAGAGGCTGCCTGTTAATTGCACGTTTATGAAATTTTTGAGTTTCTTCCCTTCTTGTTCACATCTTACGGGCTTTGTCATTTAAAGGCAAGGGTACTTCTATGAAAACGAGTTACAGAAACATGCATGAAAAATTAGGGAGATCTGTAGGGAGACAAAGTTATGTATGACACGAGGAAAAACACAATTTTGTCAGAAATCTGGATTCCAGTATGCCTCTTAATTTTTTTGGTATGTGACCTGGACAATTAGTTTAAGACCTCTGAGCTTTAGTTCCCTCATCTGTAAAGTGGATAAGGATATTGGCATCAGAGGGTTGCCTTGTAGATTAAATTACATAATTTGCATTTGACTGTGCATTCTGGAAAAATCTAGATAGAACTGCAGAGAACTCTGGGTACAAATACTTCATTCAAACCCGTGCACTACCAAGACTTAACCAAACTTTAACATGGCTTATAACAACCTAAGGTCTGTCTCTGGGACAACCTTGCTCTCTTTTGAGTTCCTGCCTTGAAAAGCTCTGGGCTGTCAAAAGGATTTTCCCTTTGTTCTATTCAACATCTGATAATAGATCTTCCTTTCTTAGGATGTTTACTAAACAAATAAAGAAAAAAATGATAAATTCCTTCTTTGCTTCTTTGAGATATATATGTATTTCATACAACTCAAGAATATCTTTCTTAAGGGCCTGAAAGCCATTTCTTTGAAATATAATCATCAGGAAGGATAGAGCCTCTGTCTTCCAGGCTCTGTCAGAGAACAGAATCCTAACTTCAATAGTTGCCAGCCAGCAGACAGAGCTGGCCTAATAGCATTTATTCTGGCTGAAAGTAATTTTTCACTTGCCTCCCTGCTTTAAATTGCCCAGTCACCTCTGTGCAAGTCAGAATGCAGCTCTGCTCTTTCTCCTACTGTTAAAAAAGGACTGAGTAAATCTGTTTTTACCACTAATGTCCAGCTTTGGCTATCTTTGACACTAGAGACTGGCTTTGTGATAACGCCTACCAACCCCCTGCCTCAAATTTCTTTTCATGGTAAATGTGTGTACTTATGTGTTTGAATATATTTTCTGAAGGAGACGGTGAGGTTGAGTCTTCTCAGGATAGTTCATGAAAAAGAAAAAAACAATCTGGAAACACATGAGAAGGTTGTGTGTTTTCTGAATCTGATTGTGAGGGAAAGGACGGAGGGCTAGTTTCTCTTGTAAAATTTTAAAGGTCACAAGTAAAAGTTCAACATACTTTCACCATTTTAGCTTAAATCAAAATGAAATATAAAGTGGATCCAACTCTAGGCAATGCTGGGTCCAGGAGTTTGGAGGATAAAATGAGAACTCAGTTTCTTCCTATAGATCATGCTGTTCAATAAAACACTCTGTGATGATAGAAATGTTCTGTATCTCAACTGTCTAATTCAATTGTCACATGTGACTATTGAGTACTTGAAGTGCAGCTAATGGCAACTGAGAAAATAAATGATTTCCATTTTATCTGAGTGAGTTCAAATGTAAAACACTGAGTGGTGGCAGCTCTGTTGGTGAGCGCAATTCTAAATCACGCTGTGTTTGCCTCTTCTTGGCTTTATTCTCAGACAGACTGTCTCCATGTGGCATCTACATGGCTCCTGGAGGGTCCTGACTTAGCTAGTTCTTAAAAAATTATGATCTCTCAGAAGGAGAAAAACTATCCCTCCTCCAGCAGCCTTGTCAACCTCGAGAAGGATTCTACTTGACCTTGCTTAGGTAAATCGTTGTGTGCAAGAGGATGGAAGCTTCTGGTGTAGTCGGAGTCACATTCCGTTGGGGACCATTCAATTCCCAGCCCTTCTAGAATAGTTTTGAGTTCAGAGGAAATCATTATTAAACGGTGATTAAGGAAGAAGTGGAAGGACTTTGTGAGAAAGGGCAAAGGTACGGACACCTTGTGGGCTGGCTGATTTGACCAAACCAAGCCTGGGTCTGCTAATCTGGCACAGTAAAAGCAAACACCCACACTGAGGTTTGCAGCAAGAGAAAACGTGGTGCTTATTTGCAGGGTGCTATGCAAGGAGAACTGGACAGCTAGTGCTTAAAACCTGACTTCCCTGATGGGTTGTAAGCAAGGGATTTTAAAGGCAGGGTTAAATTTCAAGAAAGAAGTTACAGACAAAATTATAAATTAATACATGGAGATTATACATTGGTTTGGCTCAAAAAGGTGGGACATCTTGAAGCAGTGGCTTTCAGGTTATAGGTGGATTCAAAGATTCTTCCACCTGTGATTGGCTAAGAAAGCAAATCTTTGTCTAAAGTCTTGGGGTTAGCAGAAAGGAATGTTAAGGTTTGGCCTGTGGGCATGACTCTCTCCAGGACCCTCAGGAAGAAATTTAGAACAAAGAACAGCGGTCAGATTTCAGCCCTCAGTGTCCTCTTCTCTGAGATCTACATGCCAGTGGATGGCATTTTCTTCCCAGGGGGGGTCCAGGTTTCTGAAAAACAACTCAGGAATATATGTTAAGGTATTACCTTTAGCTTCCAAGGGAGCCAAACATCTTGAGGCTCAAACTTCCTTGGTTGTTGTTTTAAGTTATTGTCACCTTTTTGCCATCAGGTTGCTCATTTACTTCTGAAAGCTAGCTAGGTACCTGGAAATTTCCTTGAAGGAACTCAGTTTTTCTTTATTTTCATGCATGAGGAGTGGGGAGTGGGTAGCAGGCCCCTAAGAGGGATCCCTGCTTCATCTAGGTGATGGTATATCACACCGGGTTATTAACTGGAATTACACTCTTGAGTACAGAGAGAATTTGGTACCTGGTGTCCTGGTCAGAAAGCAGCAGAAACCATCCAGTTTATAAAGTAGTGTCCTGAAATATCGGCAGTGTCAGCATCTGAGGCACAGTCTAGAAACCTCTCGTGTAGACAGTCCTAAAAAGGATAGGAAAGTGAAAGACAGCAAGCACATAGAGCAAGTCATGTGGCTCCCGTGAACCTATTCTGCTTCATAAGCACGTGACAAACATTCTACAATACCATGGGCAGGGTGGGGGAGAAGCCTGCAAGGATTGGCGGGAGTTGAATACAGGAAATAAGACTTTACAATTAATGTGACAATATTCATAATTAAAGTCTAGTAAAGCAGAGGCATTTGGATCATACATTTAAGTGCTTAGAACTCTGAAATGCACAAATTTTGCCCACTATTTCCAGCACATGCAGACACACACACCTCATATTCACTTCTTGAACAAGTAGATATTTCTGTGCTTTGATATTGGTGGTATAAAGAGATACGTTAGATTTAACTTCAGGATTTAGTGTACCCTTTAAAACTACGAAGATTTATTTTCTGAAACCTTGTATGTTAGAAAAATTCACTATTGGAGACACTGGAAGCAAATCTACTGACCGGGAGTAATATTTAGCTGTTGTATAAAAATGTAACATATTGACTGTTAAAACATAAAAATGATTTTGAACTAGTTTTATATCATGTCTTTGCTAAGTCAAATTATTTCCTGTCCTTTATTGTCTCATTTCTGCCTCTTGTCACAATCCGGCAATTAAAGCTTTAATTCCTGACATAGGCAGGGGGCTCCCAGTCCAAGACACAATTCTAAACCAGCTATGTTCTGATTGGACAGTGCTCATGTGATATGGTCTGGATATGTCCCCACCGAAATCTCACCTTGAATTGTAATAATCCCCATGTGTCAAGGGTGGGACCAGGTGGAGATAATTGAATCATGGGGTAGGTTTTTCCCATACTGTTTTCGTTATAGTGAGTGAGTTCTCACAAGGTCTGAGAATTTTCCTCAGGCCTTCCTAGCCATATGGAACTATAAGTCAATTAAACCTCTTTTCCTTACAAATTACCCAGCCTTGAGTACTTCTTTACAGCAATGTGAGAACAGACTACTACATCAAGCCAGTCAGTTTCCCTAAAATCCCAATTTCCTTTGGCTTCCTAAGGAAAACCAAAAAACAACCATGTCATGCTCTACCTGCATTTTATTTTGTGTGTATTGGTTCATCAATCTACATTTTTACTTATTAGTTGATTATATGATTTTTAAATCTTCTGTACCACAGAGACAAACAGTAATGAAATATTGTCATGGGAGACTTTGGGTGTCACTTTTCCAGCTGGAAACTTCTGTGGCTGGTGGCATTTTGCCCAAATTTTGCTCAGGCCCACTGGGCTTGTTCCACCCACTCAGGCTGGCAGGCTGCACTTGGCTTAGACTACCAACCTGAATCTCATGCCTGCCAAGGGTGAGCTGGGCATGGAGTGGCACAAGGTGCATAAGTGAATGAGTGTGGGGTCCAGTCACTGTGCACAGCCAGGCACACTGACTGCTGAGGCAGGACAGGCAGCTCCAGACACTGGCTCAGGCACTGACTCTGTGCAAGCCTGTGGCTGGATCAGATGCACTGCAAATGGCTTCCACTGCAGGCACCTGCATCTGGACAAGGGGAACACAATGGCTTCTGGGAGCTTAGAAATGCCAGAAACTGCAGAGCCCCAAAGAGGGTGTCACAGCCCTGGCTTGGGGAGGTCCTAAGTCTGGGCTCCCCAAAAGGCTGCAGCTCTCTTTTCTTTCTCATTGCCCACAATGTGGTGAGCAGAGGGGCATGTTCCAGATCTGTTTGTTTTATAGCTCTTTCAATCCTGCCATTCAGTGGGTCCCGGGTTCTTGTCCCACGTCCAGGAATAATGAGAAATGCAGACAACTGGAGGATGAGCAAGGTGGAGAGGAGCTTTACTGAGCCATAGAATGGCTCTCTGGAGACTCAAATTGGGTAGCTCCTTTCTTCAGGCAGGTCGTCCCAGTGAGTATCCAGCTGTCAGTGGAGAGGAGACCTGGAGTGGGTAGCTTTTTCCCACAGCTGGTAGTCCCAGCATCTGTGTGAGTCTAGCTGATTCTAGGGTTTTTAAAGGCTCAGAAGGGAGGAAGTGTGTGCTAATTGGTTTATGGGTGGCTGTGGGTGGGCCTGGAAAAAGCACCGTAAGTTCTCACTCCAGGCCACAGACTCCACTTGGAACGAGTAGCCCAGCCCCCAGGTTTCAGGCCATCCCTGGCTTGAAAGTGGGGCATCCCCGTGGACCTGTCCCTTCCACCAAAGAACCTGTCTGCCTCCCAAAGTCATCAACATGCCATCCACAGTGCACAGGATGTTAGTGCCAAGGGACGCCTGCAGGCCTGCGCAGAGCCACCCTTAGTCGCTGCCCTGGCCTCCCTCCCATGCTTGTCAGTGTCTGATATGGTTTGGCTGTGCCCCCATCCAAACCTCATCTTGAATTGTAGATCCCATAATTCCTTAAGTGTTATGGGAGGGGCCCAGTGGGAGATAATTGAATCATGGGGTGTTTCCCCATACTATTCTTGTGGTAGTGAATAAGTCTCACAAGATCTTATGGTTTCACAAGAGGAAACCTCTTTCACTTGATTCTCATTCTCTCTCTTGATTGCTACCATGTAAAATGTGAATTTCACCTTCCCCCACCATTGTGAGGCCTCCCCAGCCACATGGAACTGTAAGTCCATTAAATCTCTTCTTCTTTATAATTCATCCAGTGTCAGGTATGTCTTTATCAGCCGTGTGAAAACAGACTAACACAGTGTCCAAAGTCTGGGGGCGGGGGGGCTGAGGTGGCAGGAAGCTGACCACATCAGTGCTGCCTGAGGCATGCACACCTGGCTGGTGGCAATAGCATCTGGGCTTGACTATAGCTTTGCTTTTCACCAGAGTGGGTTCTAGGAGCAGGGAGAGTCCGGGGAGTAAGAGAAAGCACTTCTTAGCGTGCAGGTGAAGGGGGGCTTCCCGGGCACCTGAGAGCACAGGGATGTCCAGGTCTGGAGCCGCACCCAGATGGCTTCAGCTGTGCCTGGGAGTACGGGCTTCTGCCCTGCCCTGCTGACTACATAGGGGGTGGAGCTTCTGCCTGTTCCTGCCCCACCTTCTCCTCGGAGCGTGCAACCCCAGCCGGACCTCCCTTGCTGTAGCTGACAACTTTACAGCAGCCACTCCAGACGGGCTGCCACTGCCATCAATATTTAAGATATGTTGCCTTGTTTGGGAAATCCATAAAGTCTTTGCAGCTAAATTTAATTTTGTAGTGATGTGGTCCATAGTGACAACTGGAGAAAATGCTTCAAGTTGGTCAGGAGGCCAAGCCTTATCTAAATAGAGCTGCTATTGGTGGCTGTAAGATATAGTCATGATCACAAAATCAGGACTGGATAGGGAGTACAAACAGCTGAGATAAAAACTATGATCAATAGCCTCAAGTCCCTACCTTTAAGTGACAATAGGGATGTATCCCAGGTAGAGAGATTTATGGCATGATTAGTAGAAGATGTGTGTGTGTGTGTGTGTGTGTGTGTGTGTGTGTGTACTTATATAGTCTTAGCATAAGTGTAGCTATTGGCTTACATAGATATTTAGTTCCTATTAAAAGTGCTTTGGAGAATTTTGTGGAGGTTGAGAGATCAAAGAGTTTGGAAAAATGCTGTGGTATTAATTCAAGCCAGATGGGATCAATAATTCTGTAGACAAAACTGTAACTATTGCCAAGCCCAAAACCTTGAGAGACACAGAATTTTGCAACTTTAGACCACTGGGAATGAAAATACATTTTTGTGCAGTGTGTTGATAGTTTCAACTTTTGACAGCTACTGCATCGCAAGTCAGTCTGAACTCTGCCAGCCGACAGACATTTCATACTAGAGATGAAGCAATGGATTCAAATGGTTTTTTTTTTTGTTTTTTTAACTTTTTCAGATTATCTTTCTTCTTTCCTCAAACACAGATCAGCACCCAGGGAGGAGGTGACTTTTGTCTTCTTGACCTCATTGCCCTAACACTGAAGAGAATTTTAAGTTTGTAAATTCTAAATATGAACATTTCAGAGGCCAAATTTCTATAATCGCAATCGTGCCGCAGCACAATAACACATAGCCAGCAACTTAGCACTGTGTTCCTTTACTTACATTTGTTTGCTAAGGAAAACTATGGCAACTGTTGCTACTTCTAAAAGTCCAAACTCAGCATTTGAGAGCACTTTGTATTTAGCCAAGTGGTAGAGCAGCACACTCGCTTTGAGCAAGATATTTAAAGAAGGAGCACCATATGTCATCAGCTGGCATAATTTAACTTGCAAATCACATGTTGGCAAGAGCTAGTTGGCAGCAGATGGCTGAACCCTTCTGTGTTTCAGACCCCAAACCTATCCTTTCCCATTTTGTGTTAGAAATCTAATTAAAAGCCTTTTTAGCACCATCAGATTAATTATAAACAAGCATTTTTATCTGGTAGAAAACTGACCTGTGTTTAACAAATTTCCCCCAAGCCCTTTATTTTCCAAGATACTCTTCAAAAAGTATTTTTTCCCCAAGATGATTTATTCAAATGAAACACACTTAATCTTTGCATCTTAAATCCCATGAGCTACTTCTTAGGCCAAATATGAGTCACTTATTTACTAATTGGGACTTAAAATGCTATTAACTTAAAACTACTTGCTAATTTAATTAGTACCTTTAGTCAATTTGGTGAAATTTGTTGCTAGACAATCTTTTTTCAGTTACATAATTGCCTTTGAAAGTAAGATTTTATAAAACCTAATTTAAAGTCTTTTATCATATGGTGGTACACTAAATATCAAAAAAAAGGACATGTGTTTCATTAATTTTCCTGTCACTCCACTAGTTTATGATAAGAAAACTGACATTTCTGCACCATCTGTTTGTATATGACATGAAAAATCTATACGTGCTTATTTATGGACCGAAGTATTTTGACAGAGTAAATCCACAAGCATGTGCTCAACATTTTGATAAGTATTAGGTTATTTCTCACAAAGGATTTTGTTGTTACTAGATTTTTTCATTTTAAAATTTTATTGTAAATTGACAAATTATAATTATATATATTTTAGTGGTATATAGTGATGTTATGATATATGTATATAACATGAAAGGATTAACTCATTAATCATAGATAATTAGCATATCTATTACTTCACATACTTGTCATTTTTTTGTGATGAAAGCATTTAAATATGTAAAATTCAAGAAAAATGTAAGCTATAAAAGGGGTGGAAATAAGTGGCTTTTTCTTTCCCAACTGTGTGTTCTAGTGGTTAAAAAAAAAAGGGAGAGTTGTCTTCTAGCTTTTGCTTAGGGTATGAAAGGCGGGACCAGGCATCCATTGTGTCCTTATAATATAAAAAATAGATAATCTGAAAATTCATAGTTTTCCTTGTATTCATCAGAGAGCTGAGGTTTTGGGGCAGCCAACTAACTCAAAATCTGAAGAAAGATATTCACCTGAAAGGAGAAGCAGACTGAGCATTTGCCTTTTTGCAGTAGATGCTGGACTGCATAAAATATGTTCAGAAGAATGCAATTTTTGACAAATTGCTGAAAGCTGACTTTGGTTTAGCATGAGTGCATAGAATCCTTGGGAGTTGCAGTCACAAGGGGAAATTGCAGGTCTGTGCATGATCGCCACAGAGCTCTCCAGGTACTTACAAGAGAGATTAGGACCATGATGGGAATGCTGAGAAAGCCTTCATCTTGATGCTGGCACAGGAGTAGGGAACAAAGGATCTCTTAGAAGAGGAAAAGGAAAAGAGATAAAGCCTTACCAAGAACCTAGTTCCCTACCTTCTCTACAGAGTAAAAAGTCTGTGGAAAGGACAACCAGCACTATTACCCTCAGACCAGAGGTGAACATCCTTTGCAGCAAGGTGAAAAAGACACAAAACACCCTCTGCCGTTGAAGGAGAGACGGGAGGCACCTTGACCCCAGATCATTTAGACATATTCTGCCATTGCGGGAGGAGCAGGACCACAAAAGAGACCCCGTTCTCCAGACATGGACACACAGTGTCCTTTCTCTCCAAAATCTGGGATCCTTAAGTTCTGGGTACATTGTGAGCCCCCAGTTTATGGTGTCTTTTTTCCCAGGAGATTGTGCATATCTCTGCTGGCTTCTCTGCTGATTAACAGAAGTCATGAGACTCCTGGGTAAGAGACAAAGGACAAAGGACCGTAATAGCAGTAGCCAGATTATCAGCATAATTTTCTAGTGCCTATTCCCCAGACCCTGACATTCAGAGGGCCAGGTGACTCCTATAGAAGTTAGGAGTGTGGAACCCCCTAACTTGGTTCTCAGCATTCCAAGAATTTCTCTGTGAGAAAAAAATGGTCAACACAATGTCTGCCCATCTTTTGATGGGTTCAGGGTTTCTGTGATCTTCAAGTTCTAACAGCTTCAGACAGTCTCCAGTGCCTCAAATCAAAACTTTCTTTATTTCCCCTGTATTGCATGTGGATTTTCTTTTCCATGGTTTCACCATGTTGGCCAGGCCGGTCTCAAACACCTGTCTTCAATTGTTCTGTGAAGTCAGGTTACTTTGCTTACTCTCTAATAAATTCCAGTGTCTTGAAAAAGCACAAGGCAATTGGTAGGCACTTAATAATATTAAATAAATAGCTGAATTCACATAGGTGAAAAATAATAAGCCCACAACTTAAAAATTTTGATCTCTATATTGATGCCTATTGACATATCTAGTAGTTTCTATGTTTACTCATATCTCTGTTGGTATATGTTTTCTTAGTAAAAATATTGCATATTTTAGCATATTGGTTTATTAGCGTATATTTATGTCTTTAGCTCTAATCAAGAAGAGTTATATGAATGTTCTTTGAGTTTAGAGTTACTTTATTCTCTAGGATTCAAAAAACATGTAAATAAACAGGTTATTTTATGCACACATCTGATTCTTTCCTTTCTTGTAGAATCCTTTCAACTCTGCAGCTTCATGCTTGCTGACTTCTTTGATCAAAAACTGCACTCATTTTGGTTCCAGTTAAAAGGTTGTTTTTTACAGGAAGTCTTCTGAGACCTTTTTCCCAGGTGACTCAGTTACTGTCATCTCTGTGTCTGTTCTTGTGTTATAGAACTTACTATATTGCCTTTCAGTTATTTGTTTACATGTCTGGGTTTCCACCTAATTACTGAGCTCATTATAGAAATATCTTTGTATCCTGAGTACCTAGCACACAGCCAGGCACATAGAAATATCTTAGAAAATATTGGCTGGATGCATTATTATTATTGGGAGTTTGTACATTTTTAAAAGATGACAACAAAATGACACTTTCTAATTTTGGGATTTTGGTTTGCAATCCTCTTTATCTAGGAGCTACTGGGATAGCAGAAGGGCCTTCCCAGAACCACTGGATTCTATTATTCTGTTTATTCCTGAGCTTATAAACTTTAAATCTCTTTTCATAGCTGATATTCTTCGAATCAGCCTTAACATTCGAAGGCAGGACAAATGGCGTCATGTAGGTGGTGTAATTTTAAGGAAACCAGCAAGATTTTCCTTCACCTCAATTTCCTTTATTTGTGTGTGGGATTCCATGTATCTATTGCCTTGTTTTAGCTCTGCAGTCATGCTATAGACGAATCTTAAAACAGAAATACGTAGAGGCATACATTAATTTATTAACCAGATAATTTATTTTCATAGTAGAAGAAATCTGGAGAGGCGCAAGCTCTGTATATCTAGAGAAAGGTAGGAATGACAGAAAGAAAAGAGCAGAGAAAGCAAGGATGATAATGAGGGACACCGAAGACCACATGTGAGTTATTCACACCTCTGTGAAAACTTAATCTTCCCTTGAGATGGTATTTTTATATAGGATTGTCCTAATCTGCCAAAAGGGGTGATGCAAATGGTAATCTAAACATCTTCATGTTTATTTAGTGGAATATATATTACATTATGATACAGATTGGGAAAAGATTGGGTTTCACAAAAGCGTATGAAGGCCGCTTAGTAACAAATTTACAGAGATGAAAATATCCCAATATTTTCTGTTTCTCATGTAGCTATTCAAATCACATATGAAGATAGCTGTTTTATCCTATTTGTGCTCTTATTACCACCAAATGTTAAGAATCAAAACAGCTTTACTATAAATCACCCAATTGTCTATAAATTTGGGGTTGTTTTTCATAGGCTGATGACAATGTAAGTGTCTTCGACTGTAAGTACTTCTATTGGCATAATCTTACTTTATACTTGCAAAAGAATATTCTTTTATTATAGAAACAGACTACTGTCTCTAACCAGCAATATTTAGAGTATATAGATACAACAAGCAAAAACAGGGTGATTCAAGGTTTAGGTAAGGGCCACAATCCCTACTCATATCTATAAGCTTTTTCTCTGTGTATGCTTAGAATATGTCTATGTATATAATTAAGTAACCCTAAGCGTCTGTGAAAAAAAAAATGGTTTTTGCTTTGAAGAATATATCTAACAGGGAACTCAGCATCTAGAGGGAGTAGGTAATAACCCACCCAAGGGTCTTTTGTCATCAGTTCTCCCCCAGTAATATGTAGAACTTGAACCCACTTCTCTACTTACCCTGTCTCTGTGTCCTCCTGGTAGAACACTAAGGAACTCACAGTTCTCACTTGTAGGAGACAGAAGTATCCAGGGGTAAGCACAGAATCCACGCTTTGTCTCTTTAATCACTATAACCTTGGTCAAGATATCTAATCCCCAGATTCTGTCTGCTCATCTGTTAAAGTGACGTTTACAAACGATACTTACCTATAGGGTCATAGTGAGTGTTAAATAAGATAATGCACACAAAGCACAGTGCTGGAAAACAACAAACATTTCATAAATAACACTTGCTATTATTGTTGTAGTTAATGTAACAGTATTCCCCCTTCATGCCCCTCATATTTCCATGAAGAGGAGAGAGTTACTACTTCACTCTCTAGAAAAAATAACAGTGGGTCAGGGAGAAAACCTCTATCATTTCTCTTTTTACTTCTACCCATGGGTGGGAGGGTGAGTAATTTTATTTGGAACATGGAAGTTTTCATGTGTCAATTTCAGCTCCTTATCACTTTCCAGAAATAATTTGTCCACCACACATAAAACTCACTTGTTCCTTTCCCTAAGTCTGCCTCAATAGACAAGGCTTCTGGTTGTCCAGGTATGCCACTGTTTGGTTTACGATGAAGCCTAAACAGGTAAACAGGACGCTTCAACTACAGACCTTGAGCTCCATTCTACAGTAAGCTTTATCAGTAGTGTGATAATTTTATAACCATATGTCCAGCTTTCTGTTCCTCCTATTTGTTTTACAGTTGAATGAGGAAGGTAAAAAGGGCTATTTATTTGCCTTCCAGTCCCCCCAAGTTTTTGTTCTCTAAATCATTGCTGTGTCCTTGGGTGCTCTTAACTGCAGATATCACCATGGCATTCCTTTGCATTTTGAGCCTCAAGCAGTTTCCTCCATCTGCTGGCTGTGCCCTCGCCAGGCAGTGGCCATTGCCCCTGTTGAGCTGCTTCCACAAATGCCTTTGGCCTGGTCCCATCACAGCTGCTGGGCTGATGTGGAGATGGCGCTGCCTTAAACGCTTTCTCAGTATTTGTTCTTGCCGTCTCCACTGTGGCCATGGCAGACATAGGTGCCTTCTCAAAAAGCAGTTAGTGTCTTCTAGTCCCATGCACCGTGCCTGGGCCCCTGACACTCTCCTCTGCAACAGACGTAAGACGCTTCTCCAGATATTTAGAACCTGCCTTGTGTTTAATCTACCCACATTGTGAGAAATGTTGTTTTTCTTTTCCCATGCACATTTCCCCCTTACTGGAAGCAATTTTCTCCTTAAAAGCACTCCCATTATAGAGTATGTACACTTCATTCTTTCCTTTTGAGGACCCTCACCCCTACAGTAAGTAGAACTTTCCTTCCTTCTAGATCCCGCTGACAGCTGCTGAAATACTTGAAACCCTGGTCAAGGATTGAGAGGCCAGAAGCAAAGGCATATGGTCAGTCATGCAGGAATTTGTTGGCCCATGCTTTGCGCAAACAGCTGCTGCATTTTCCATTTTGAACTTGGCAGGCCTTATTTTAAATCTGCTTTGCCAAAAAGTGTGCCTCATTTGCCTTATTTTTCCTTCTCTCAATTGGAAAAAAAGAAAGGGTCAAATAGGGAGCTAAAATGGGGTTAATATGGAGTTGAAGCTCTAGCAAATGCTGCTATTTATTTATCAGCATCACATATTTGGAGAATGTTTGTGTGGCCAGTCCATCTAGGTAGTTGTGTATGTAGGTACCTGTGTATGTATGGAGCAAATAAGTCATAGGTTATAACAGAGTTAGGCAACCATGAAATTAACGGTTCGCCATGGTTTTCTAATGCCTGGGGAGATTTCCTGTCTAGTAAGATGCATCTATATAAGCTCCCTTGCAACCTGTAATGGTGTTTATTTCTTTTCCTAAAATTTCTTACATCAAATGTTCTTCTTGAAATCATTCCCCACCAGTTTGTTTATTTTGTCTTAAAAAGTAAGGAAGATAATTTATGACATAGGAGACTCAAACGTCCCCATTTTTCTTTGTTACTATTCAATGTTTCCTAATTATCTACAGAACAAATTTCTAACCTTTATCTGGGTGTAAAGGGAATGCCTTTAATACCTGGCATGAAACTCTTTCTACCTTCCACCCTGGAGCACCTCTTTTTTTTTTTTTTCTTGCTTCCCCCTTAACTCCTTTTTCAGCCTCTCGTCTCCTGGTGCCCATACTTCTAATTGAATGTTTTTATTGGGAACATGTCATGCACTTTTATACCTCTGAGAATTTCCTCGTGATATTTGCATCAGATTTTACTTTAAAAATATCTCCTTGTCTGCTTGGAGAATTCATATTCATCCTTCAGGACCCAACACAATCAATACCTTTATGAGGTCCTCAAGTTAATTGTTCAATATTTCTTTGTTTGAATGTTTACCTTATCAGCTAGTGAGCTCTGCAAGGGTGAGATGGAAACTTACTCATCAAGTTCCTTCCCAGCACTTATGTTTATTGTTTTGGGGTGGAAAGGGGAAGAAAAAAGCGGACATCTGTCTTCTTATAAGACTGCCTGCTGTGGCATTGCTTTTCCTGTTTGCCATTACCACAGGTATAAACTGTTGCCTAAGGACCCAGGGTGTGTGGCTGGCGACCTTAACAGGCCCCACTGTTCCGGCCTTCAGACCCAAGCTGGTCCCTCATGTATGGTTAGCCCTTGAGAGATTCTGCCTCATCTTCTCTCTGACCCCTGCTGGTGGGCTCATCCTCAAGCTCTTTCCTCTGGGGCTAAGCTCTGCCTTGTATTGCACTGGTCCATGATCATGCAGGAGGCTCAAGTGTCATCTACTCTGTATGACCCAAATGTGTGGGATGAAGGTGGGTACTCCATGTAGTTTCCTCCTTGGCTTATCCCCTCGGCCCTCTCTTCCCAGTACAAATAAATAAATTCAGCTTACTTTCATAACAACTTTAGGAAGTAGATACTATTGCTATCTGATTTGGTTTGGCTGTGTCCCCACCCAAATCTCATCTTGAATTTTAGCTCCCATAATCCCCATGTATTGCTGTGGAAGGGACCAGATGGGAGGGAATTGAATCATGAGGGTGGGTTTTTCCCATGCTGTTCTCATGATAATAAATAAGTCTCACCAGATCTGATGGTTTTATAAAGGGCAATTCTCTTGCACATGCTCTCTTGCCTGCTACCATGTAAGACGTGCCTTTTGCCCCCCCTTCACCTTCTGCCATGATTTTAAGGCTTCCCCAGCCATGTGGAACTGTAAGGCCATTAAGCCTCTTTTTCTTTATAAATCACCCAGTCTTGAGCATTTCTGCATGGTAGTATGAGAACGGACTAATATACTATCCCAATTTTACAGATGAGGAAACTGAGGCACAGAGGACCCAAAGTCAAAAGAGTCAGGATTCAAACCCAAGCAGTCTGGCACCATAGTCAGTGCTCTTAACCCAGTGTACTATAAAGACTTTTATGTTAAATCTCATACTTAAGTTAGAGTATAAACTAATATTTGTTTACTGCCTACAGCATGACAGTTTATATTATATATATGTATATATTCATTGAATCACTGAATCACTGTAATGGTGGAGTCGTGATGCCCTAATTTTATGACTGTAAAGTAAATGCTCCTTTTACTAAACAACGGTTTTTCTGGCTCAGATGCTGAATGTAGTTTTTGAAGATAAATTTTTAACAAAAGTGTAGCTATTCTCCACTTTACAAAAGTTTTTATAACAAAGGTAGCTATAGAGAGGATGAGTGATTTTAGACCCTGAAAGATTTTGCTGTGCACTGATATTTTGTCTTTTTTTTTCAACCCATATTACCAAATGCCTGACTTAAGAAAAAGAAAATGTAAACAAAAGACAGACTGAGATTGAAAGCATCAGATTTTTATTCCAGTGACTCCGTCCTCATTGTGTGAAGTACACCAAAATGAATAAATTGAACTTACTCAGCACCTCAATTATTAAATGTATCTACAGAAATTCATTCTGTCAAATTAACTGTGAAGGTGGTGGTTGTTATTGCAGGTATGAACATTTATCTTTTTGTGCTCTGTCATCATAACTGGTTTTTGCTTTTTAAACAGAACACAAAATTAACCCGTTCAAGCAAAATCACTGATTCTCACGGAACATTTGATTTATGTATAGCAGCATGTGTTAAATCATGTATTTTAGTCATTTATTTTGTTTCTCACTCAACGAGTTAAAAGTTATGGAAATTAAAAGGTATAGCATTAAATCACTGTCACTGTTTCTGACAGATTACAGTGTTAGTACCTAAATGAAGAGATGTTATTGTATATTTTTCTTTTGTGAGGCCCTTCTTTATTATTATTTTCTCTTAAATATGTATTAGGTTACAATATTAGTAGACACTAGAATATTTATTTTTGTTTTATGGCTGGATACTTTTTTTTTTTTTTCCAGACTAAATGGTTTTCCTGGGAATGCTGAAACTCTGGCCACAAGATGAAGACTGATACATTTCCTTTCTCTGTTTATAGTGGGAGAATTCACAACATTCATGGATAGAGGAGCAAAGGACCTGGTTTTCGCCCTGACTGGCTTTGGCCCTGTGAATGAACGTTCTTCTGGCATTGGAAAGCAGATAGCAAAGAGAGCACACCCACAAATGGGTGATGAGAAAATGTGTTCAATGAAGAAAACAAAATCTCCCACAAGTTCCAACATATGAGCACATCTCAGCATCTTCTGTGACTTGTGAACCCAAGGAAAGCACTTCTTGGAGTTATCTGGCACATTTGCAGCCAGTAGCTTTCCATGAATAAATACTGTGGCAACCACGTTAACTGCACAAAAACAAACTGCTCGTTTCTTATCTCCGTGCTGGAAGATTATCTGGCTGACCTATCAGCCGTGACGTCAGGAATGTCAGCCAGTTATCCTGCGGTGCATTCAGCTGGCTTGTTGTGCCCTGTCGGTGAGGTAATCACAAAGTTCCGTCTGGACAGAGGTAGGAAAAATTATATTCACTTTGACTGTTGAATTTTTTTCTCTTAAATTTCAAAGATAAAGACAATTGCTTTTGGCTTTCAAGTGACTCATCTGGTATGCCTTGGGCTGGAAGCCAGATATTTCTGCTGTTGAGTTTTTATAACATTGTATAGGCTTCAATATTTTAGAATTAGCATATGCTTGATAAACTTGGCTTTCTAAAGTTTTAGGGAGAATCTTTTGCTTAGGTGCAGCTGAGTACGTTTAGTCCAATACTACAGATGGCATACCAAATTTAAGAGGAGTTGAGTGACTGCATCAAGGTTGCTCAGCTAGTTCTTGGTAGATCTGAAGGAGGACCACTATCCCTTGACTTTTTGTCAGATATTCTTTCTTTGATTTCACACTGTTTTTAAAGATATTTAATATATTTTAAAATAAAATGGTTATTTGAATCTGCTGAAACTAGACAATACTAATTGTCAAACATCCATTATCCACTTTTTCTAGTAATAGATCGGTGCAAACAGAATTGTTGCTACTACTTTTAATGGCATTAATTACTTTTAATGGCAAACACCTCAGTTCCTTATGCACCAACCTGATAATATAACCCTTAATTTTGACTTGGCAGATGGCCGACCAGAATAAAAACTACACGTTCCTCCTTTGCTTTCAGTAGCATATAGCTGAAATCATCTTCAATGGGGTTAGGAAAAAGCGAAGTGCACAACTGCCCGGTTGCTCTCTTATGAGAAAGTCATAACCCTCCATTTCCTGTTTACCTTTTATACTCACTAGAGTAGTGATTTGGTCATAATTCATTCTGGACCGTGTTGACAAGGGCAACACGCTGGCGATTGTAGAGAAGAAGTCAGAAGGAACTTGGATCCCTGATACTACGGAACTGACTTGCTAGCCCTAGTTTGCTTATGTGTAGGCTTTTACACAAGAGAAAAAAAATAGACATTTATTTGTTTTAACTACTGATATTTAGATCTCAGCTACAGCAACTGAACACACAGTGCTATTTAATAATTTGCAGATTTTATACTGCCAGTTAATATTTTATAACTAGCAAATTTAAATGCAGTAAGTGGGCATCACACTTGTTTAAGTGTCTGGCAATCTTGGAATTATACCATTGCCATCATATGTTACATGAGATGGTTTTCCATTCTATTTAGAGCCCGTGCAGCAACTCATACAATGTGACCCCTGGTGTCACTACCGCTAGTGAGCTTCAACCATGCTTGCTTCTTTGCTGTTCCTAAACATTCCACCTATGCTCAACGTTCCTTCCTCAGGGGAAGATTTATTTTGTTGGTGGTGTGGTGGTGATTTTTTTTTATTATTGTTCCTCTGAAGTAAATCTCTGCCTAGCAACCTGCGCATAGTATTTTGCTTCCACAATTTTGCTCAGTTGTTATCTTTTCATCAAGTCCTTTCCTGATGACTACTAAATTTCTTTCTCCACTGCCTGGTACTTGTATATCCTTTGCATTTTAAGTTTTCTCTGTATTATTTATTTCCATTTTTATTCTCCTCATGGAAATAAAAGCTCTGTGGGAGCAGGGATTTTGCTATTGCTATGCTCTCACCACACTGCCTGGCACCTAAAAGTCACTACATAAATACCTATTGAATGAATGTATGCATCAACAATCTATGAGTGTTTTCATAGATATGAATGCTGTTATGGTCTATTAAGGGGAGTTATATTAAGCTGATAACTGACTTTATTTTCTGAAATATCTATAAAAGGAATATGTTGGCTACTCTAGAGGTAAAACCTCTTCCAATGAAGCTATAACTGATAAAGATTTCACAGTCTGATGTGCAAAGCTCATTCATTTACCATCATAGTTGGATTTTACAACAGATTACTAATCTCTGATTTTGAATTAATGAGCAAAATCTAAAGATTTCAGGGGTTTTAGGAAGCAATTTATCAAATATATTCTGCAATATGTGTTTTACTATTCCATTTCTGATCTTTATTTTCCCAAAATAAAAACTTCCATGCTGAATTGGCCTTGAAAATATAAATAAATGAAGAATAAATAATATTTTGTTGTAATGCCATTAACCAAATGCTAAACTGGTGTAGTGGGAATAGACTTATATTTCTGTTCTATAAATATCACATTACTTTACTTTTATAGGTCAAATTATACACAGCGCTGTGTCTGGAGTTATGAGGTTAGACTAGAAATCTGCTACCAGACATTTTTAGGATCCATTTCTCCATTTGAAAACTCTGGGCTTACATAGATCTGGGAAACCAGTGGTAGGGCTAAATCTTAGCCCATGGACATGGAATCCATACCATTGCATCACTGGCCGCAACGGCAGCTCCATCACTGGTTTTCTATTGGGTTTGCTGCTCTGCATGGGCTAGTGCTGTCCCTCATATGCCCAACTACTGATTGCTTGTCTTTGCTTCCAAAATTATGGCATTAAGTTTCCTTTTCTATCAGCACTCATTGCCTTTTCCCCTACAAACCTTTGTTTTCACCCCTAATAAAAACAAATTATATCCTCTTTCTTACATGTAAGAAGCTACTTCTTTCCTCCAACATAATACGTAAACTCTGTGTGAGCCAGAAAGTGCCATTCAACTAATAGTGTTGAAAAACCGAAACTGTTTATTTCAGTTCTAATTAGGACAGACATTTAAGGAGTTTAAGAAGACTTTTTAAGAAAACGTTTTAGTCTAGGGAAAAATTGTGAAAGATCTTGAAGGGCAAACAAGATTATTAGACATTCTATCTAGTGCACATTTCTCAGCACGTTTGCTTGTTGTTTTCTTTGAGAGCTATTGTCAGAAAATTAATAATAATGCAAGTGATTTTTGCCCACAGAAATGCAAATGAAATATGTTAGATGGAATGCCATTGATCATTATATTGTCTTATATACAGTGATCAGTTATGTATCTATTTTAAATGTATTTCAGAATTCCTGATTACCTATATATGGAAACACTTTAAATTATTTTTTGAGGGAGTTGTAACATCTCATTGGTTTCCATATGTACTAGTGAGTTAAATATAATCTTTGACATGCATCGATTTTATATTTGTATGAGAACCATGGTTTTATCTCTTCTAGAAAATTCATCTTTTACGTTAGAGGCACAATGATGACGTCTCCTTCTTACGAAGGGGCTACAGAAAGCATGTATCTTCAATGCTTGCCTTGTGCAAGCATTTCATCCTTTCTTAGTATACCAGAGTACCTTAAAACAAAACAGAACAAATAAATATTAACAACGAAGAAGGACATGAGTTAGTTGTATTTTTCTTTTTTACCCAGCATTATCAACATTTTACATCAAGATTCTAAGCTTGAATAATGCTCATTTAAAAAGTTGAATTAACGTATCCTATAAATATATGATATTCATAAGGACAGAATATCTTTGTTTTGCTGAACCATTGTCACATATTAAGAAAAGCTTAGAAATGATCAATACATTGCTGGAAGAAAAAGGCCAGCACAGTTGAATAAAACATTTCAAAATCTATAATTAATTAAGATTATGTTAAAACAGAATGTGTCTATGGAACCAAAAAAAGGCTGAATAGCCAAAGCCATCCTAAATAAAAACAAAACAAGAGAAGCAAGACCTAACTTCCAATTATACTATAATTATACTATAAGGCTACAGTAACCAAAAATAGCATAGTGCTGGTTAAAAATCAAACACATAAACCAATGCTACAGAATTAAGAACGCAGAAATAAATCCACACAGCTACAACCATCTGATCTTCAACAAAGCTGACAAAAATAAGAAATATTGAAAAGACTCCCTGTTCAAAAAATGGTACTGTGATAGCTAGCGTAGCCATATGCAGAAGAATAAAACTGGACCCCTTCCTTTACCACATACAAAAATTAACTCAAGATGAGTTAAAGAATTACATGTGAGACCTTAAACTATGAGAATCCTGGAAGAAAACCTGGGGAATACTCTTCTGGACATTGGCCTTAGAAAATAATTTATGATTAAATCCCCAAAAGCAATTGCAACAAAACCAAAAACTGACAAGTGGGATATATAAACTGAAGAGCTTCACAACAAAAGAAACTATCAACAGACAACCTGCAGAATGAGAGAAAATATTTGTGAAGTGTACATCCAAAAAAGGTCTAAAAATAGGAACCTATAAAAAAAGTAAGTGAAAACCAAATAACCCCATTACAAAGAGGGCGAAAGACACAAACTTTTCAAAAGAAGACAAACAGGTGGTCAGCAAACATGAAAAAATACTTAGCATCACTAATCATTTGGAGAAATGCAAATTAAAACCTCAGTGAAATACCTTCCCACAGCAGTCAGAATGGCTATTATTAAAAACTCAAAAATAACAGATGCTGGCAAAGCTGTGGAGGAAAGGGAACACTTACACACTCTTGGCAGGAATGTAAATTATTAGTTCAGACACCTTGGAGAGCAGTTTGGAAGTTTCTCAAAGAATTAAAACTGAACTGCCTTAAACACAGCAATCGCATTACTAGATATATACCTAAAGGAAAATAAACCATTCTACATAAAAGCTATATACACTCCTTCGCTCATCACAGCACTAATTATAATTACAAAAGACAAGGAATCAAACTAGATTCCCATCAACGGGGGATTGGATAAATAAATGTGGTACATATGTACATGGAATACTATCTAGCCATAAAAAGAACAAAATCATGTCCTTGGCAGCAACATAAATGCAGCTGGAGACCATCATCCTAAGCAAATTAATGCAGGAACAGAAACCCAGATCCTGAATGTTCTCGCTTATAAGTGGAAGTTAAGCATTGGGTAGACAATGGACATAAAGGTGAGAACAACAGACACTGTGGACTGCTAGATGAGGGAGAAAGGGAAGGAAGCAAACCTCCCTTTTGGGTACCATGCTCACTACCTGGATGTTGGGATCATTTGTACCCCAACCCTCAGCATCATGCAATATACCTATGAAACAAACTGCATGTGTACCCCTCAATCTAAAATTAATTTGAAAGTATAAAAATAAATTAAGATAAAGTAAAATGTGTGAAATTTCATTTAAGGTCTGGACTAAATTTTACTTTTATATACCAAAGTTAATATATTAAGAGCATTCCTTTTTTAAAAGGATATTATTAAGTATATTATTGTAAGTATGATTTCAAGAGATATACTCACACTCTTAGGAATAGAATGGTGATTGGCATCCTAGAGGAATCCCTGTATATTGATATGTTTGCATGCAAAAGCCTTGTTAAGTAAATCACAGTTATCCTTATCTAATCATGTAATATGTTTCTAAAGCCAAGACAGAGAGCTGGTTTAATTCTCATAGAAATTTGTATTGACAAATTGTATCTAGATTTTGAGAGATATCCCAATCATTTGTTTTCCAACTACCTGCCTCAAATTACTTTATGATAGAGAAGGTTTAAGGTGGTTTTAAGTTTTTTCCATTGCTGTTATTTAAGAGGTCTATTGGTGAGCAATAAAACTGACAACATTTTAAATATTTTACCTTTACTTGTTTTTTAGCCTAATCCTCAGTTGGAAATTCTCTGTTGATTACTAAAATACATAAAATTAAAATATTGAAGAGGTTACAAAAATAAAAACAAAAATATGTATACATAAAAAAGTACTAATAATCTAGAGCTTACAAATTTATTTTATGAACGATCAAAAGTTGGCCAAAGATAGAGTAGAAAACTACGTTTAATCATTTCATTGAGAGGAAAAAAGAAGTAACGTTGAAATCACATATTCAAAATAACTCTCGAAATAAGCAGCTTAATTAAGAGGAAAATTTCTGAATTGATTGAATTATATTAAAATTTCAGTATCTATCCAGCGTAACTATTTGACGGTTTCAGTGGTTTAAAAATTCAGAAGTTAATTAAAATTGGCTGAGATCTGAACATTGTCACATACTTTTAGAACTAGATAAACAAAGGGTAATAAATTGGAAGAGCAATAGGAGTAATTAACATGCTTGAGGACTTGATTTTGGGGAAAAATTAAAATGGAATAAATATAACTGAGCAAATATTACAGGAAAGCATCTTTTACTCAGATATATGAATTTATATAATAGTGTAAATTTTTTAAAGCCACCATATAAGTAAGAATTGTTAACCTGTTAAAAATATATATCTGTCGAGTAAAGGAATTACGGTTAATTGGAATAAACTATTAGAGGATAAATTATATGGTATATTTTCTGAATAAAATACAATTTTAGAAAAGCTTTTGAAAACATCTGTTAGCATCTGTGCTAATAAAGTTGAATAGGAATACAAATCAATTAATGTTGACCACCTATTGAGGGTTTACTGAATACCTGACATCAAGCCAAGTAATTTTTCAGGTTGCAGCTCATTTAATCCTCACAATATCCCAAGAAATGGCACTGAATTCCTGCTTCCTTCAATCATGCTAACGTAAACATTCTGCCTTAACTGCAGCAGTGTGTCTGCTCTGCCATTCTTTTATCCTTCATCCATCTCTCTCTCCATGTGAGTGTCGTGTATTGTATTACACTACTGGGTAGAAGACAATTCAGCCTAAGCATAAAACCACTGTTTTCCTTTAAAACATCTACTGTATTTTAATCATAATAACTTTTACTACTTTTTGAGTACATTCTATACGCTAGCACTGTGGTAAGCCTTTTCCATACATGTTATTTAAGCCTTATGATAACTCAATGTGGTAGGTATTATTCCGCCCACCCACCCCCAACCCCTGGTTTTCTGCCTGGAAAGTGTAGGCCCACACACATTAGATAAATCAGGGGTGTCCAATCTTTGGGCTTCCTTGGGCCACACTGGAAGAGGAATTGTCCTGGGCCACACACAAAATACACTAACAATAGCTGATGAGCTAAAACTTGCAAAAATATCTCGTAATGTTTTCTAAAAGTTTATGAATTTTTGTTGGGCTGCATTCAAAGCCATCCTGGGCCACATGTAGCCCACAGGCTTTGGGTTGGACCAGCTTGATCATCTAATACCACAAAGCCAGTGGGTGACAGATCTGGGATTATAACTCCCTTTGTCTGGCTGCACAAAACTTGTTCTCTTAATTTTTATAGTATACTACCTTCCTGGAAATTGGTATTTCATATTATTTCAGTTTTACACACACACATGCACAAACACACACATACTTGAAGTAAAATCTATATACAGAGAATGCACAGATCTTAAGTGTACAATTCAACAAGTTTTAATAAATATTTATTTAGGGACGGAGTCTGCCCAGGCTGGAGTGCAGTGATGAGATCTCGGCTCACTGCAACCTCTGCCTCTCAGTTTCAAGTGATTCTCCTGCCTCAGCTTCCTGAGTAGCTCAGACTACAAGCACATGCCACCATGCCTGGCTAATTTTTGTATTTTTAGTAGAGACAGAGTTTCACTATGTAGGCCAGGCTGGTCTTGAACTCCTCACCACAGGTGATCCACCCACCTCTGCATCCCAAAGTACTGGGATTACAGGCATGAGCCTCTGTGCCCTGCCTTAATAATTATTTTTATGTAATAACCACACAGGCTAGATATAGAACATATAAATCACCTGAGAATACTTACTTATTCTCTTTCCCGTCGATCCCCAATTAGGCAAATACTGCTTTAGTTTTGATTACCTTGGAGTAGTTTTCCTTCCCTTCAAATTCATAAAGTAAAATAATACTGTATATATTCTTTTTATGACTGGCCTCTTTGACTCACAATCCATTTTTAAGATTGATCCATGTTGTGTGTGTCAGTGGTGTGTTTTTTCCATATTACATTGCATATATTTTAATATTTATACATTTTCTGATTGTCATGCTATTGTAAATGAAATGTTTTTTAAATCTTATTCTATAGCTTTTGCCGCTGCTATATAAAAATACAACGTAATTGTGTATATTGAGAATATATACTTCAAAAATGTAAAATTCACTTATTCTTGTTACGAGATGACATGTGTTACCCCCAAATTTATGTGTTGAGGTCCTAGCCCCCAGTACTTCAGAATGGGATTGTATTTGGAGACAAGGCCTTTAAATAGGTGATTAAGTTAAATCAAGGCCGCAGGCCCATCTGACTAGTGTCCTTGTAAAAAGAGAAAATTTAGACACACAAAGAGATACCGGGGATGCAGAAAAAAGACCACCGAAAAACACTGCTAGAAGGTGACCCTCTGCAAGCTGAGGAGAGAGGGCTCAGGAGAAGCCAAACCTGCCAGTGAATTGGGACTTCTAGCCTCCAGAACAGTGAGGAAATAAACTTCCATTGCCAACCGCTACCTTGTCATGGTAGCTGTAGCAAACTAATACAGTTCTTCTATTTTAAAGGTAATTTCCTTAGTACTTTCTATATAAACACTTATGCCCTCAACAAATATAGAAACGTTTACTTCTTCCTTTATACTTTTCATGTCCTTTTTTTTTTTTTACCTGCATTTGTATTAGCTAGTTATGCCATGATAATGATAAAAGTAGCAAAATAATAACCAATATTTCCTTGTTCCCAAACTTAGGAAGAAAGTGTCTCGTATGTCACATTAACATTATATTATATTATACTAGCTGTAGGTTTCTCATGGATACCATCAATAATGGAGGCTCCGATTACTCATAGGTTTCTGAATTTGTTTCTCTTTTTTAAATTAAGCATAGATATTGAATTTGGTTAAGTGCTTTATCTGAAATTGTAATATATGTGGTTTTCTTCTCTATATTTTGTTAAGTAGTAAATTACATTGATTTTGAAATATTAAACCTTGTATTTCCAGGATAGACATTGACATCATATTTACGTGTTGCTAAATTTTATTTTCTAATAACTTATTAAAGATTTTTGTTTCTATAATCATGAGAGATTTCTGTCTTTGACTTTCTTTTATAGGTAATAGTTCAGCCAGGTTTTGGCATAAAGGTTGTATTAGCTATGCAACAATGTTGCATGTTCTTCACATGTACCCCAAAACCTAAAATGCAATAAAATAAATAAATGAAAAAAAAAAAAAAAAATTTTACCAAAAATTTAAAAAAAAAAAAAAAAAAGGTTGTATTAGCTTCAGAAATAAGTTGAGAGGAGTTCTCTGTTTTCTGGAGGATTTTTTGTAAGATTGACATAATTTTTTGTGAAATACTTGATAGAACTTATTGAAATCATCTGTAGTGAGGCTTTAAAGAAAAATATCCATTTTCTTTGGTTAGCTCTATGACTCTTCACATTCTTGATTTCCATTTTGTCAGTTTCCCTCAGTTGTATTTTTCTTTAGTTTTTTTTCATCTCATCCATGATGCTGAATTTTCTGTCATGTGATAATATATTTATTTATATCATTTTAATGTTTTTACTATCTATAGTGGCATCTCCTTTGAATTCCATACTTGTTAATTTTTCTCTGTCTTGATTTCTGGATGTCTAGTTATTTTTGTTTTCCATTTCATTAATTTATATTTTTGTTTGTATTATTTCCTTTTGCCGACTTACTTTGCCTGTAATTAGCTCTTTTTCTAATTTCTAAAGTGATATTTTAAGTAAATTTTTAGGCCTTTCTGCTTTTCTAGTATAAGACTTTTAAAGCTTTGAATTTCCTTCTAGGAAATTTTATAAATTTTATAAATTTTAATATACTGTATTTTTATTATAAATTGTCATCAAATCAGAAATATGTATTAAAGTCCTTTGTGTTTTCTTCTTAAATGCATGTAATTTCAAATAAAATCTCTTATTTATTTATATGTGGCTTTAAAATGTTATTAATTCTAAAAATTAACTTTGTTATTCATTTCTAATTCTGATGTGAATTAATTTTAACATTTTGCAATTTCAGATTTATTGTGCATATATGGTCCATTTCACTTAACATTTCATATATACTTTAAAGATGATTTTTCTACCTTTGTTGGGTGAAATGTCCTATGATTGTTGATTAGGATGAGTAGTTTGATATTGTTGTTGAAATCTTCTATGAACTTACTAATAGTTGGTCCAGCAAGGTCCATCAATTACTAAGAAAGAAGTGTTAAAAATTTCAGCTAAGAATTTTGGATTTATCCACTTTTCCCTTTATTTCTATTGTTTTTTGCTTCTTGTGATTTGAAGCTTTGCTGTTATGTGTATACACATTTAGGATTGTTATATCTTCTTAATGAGTTTATTATCATAAAAAGTTTCTATTAGTTTCTGGCAATATTTATTGTGCCAAGCTTATTTTGTCTTATATTAGTAATATAACCGTTTCATTTTTCTTATATTAGTATTTATGTGGCATATCTTTTTTCTTTCAAACTTATTCTTTATATTTAAAATACCTTCCTTATGGAAAGCAAATTTTACTTTCCTTACCAACTTAAACAATCTCTTCCTTTTAATTGGAGTGTTTAGTTACTTACCTCTAGTCTAATTAATGACTCACTTTAAATTGTCTAGCTTTATGCTATTGTTTTCTACTTATGCCACCTATTGTTTTGTTTCTCTGTATTTTTTCCATCTTATTAAAAATGAGTTTAATTGTCTAGTTTAACATTCCAGTTTATTTTCTCCATTGACTTTTTAACTATATACTTTTGTGTTATTTTCAGAGGCTGCTGTAGGGATTAAATATATATCGTTAACTAAACGTAGTTTACTTAAAGTTAATATTGTGCTACTTTACCCTTCTGTCTTTTTGCTATTGCTTTCATGTAATTTATATTTGCATACATCATATATCCACTAATAAAACAGTATACATTTTTCTTTAAACAGTGATATCTTTTCAATGAATGAAGAGAGAATTTTCATTTTTGTATTTACTCACATACTTAGCATTGTCAATACTGTTTCTATAGATTGATATTTCATCTCAGATATTTATCTTTAACTGTTACACTTCTTTTTTTATAATACAGATCTGGTGGTGATAAATTCTCTAAAATTATAACTTACCTGAAAATGACTTTACTTTTCCTTAATTTTTGAATTACATTTTTGATGGAAAAGTAATTCTGGATTGACATGTTTTATAGAACTTAAGAGATGCTGTTCTGGCCAGCCTTCATTGTTTCTGGTGAGAAGCCAGGTCTCATTCAAATTTTTATTCTGTGTGTAATTTATCTTTTTATGTCTGGCTGTTTTCAAGATTTTGTCTTTATCTTTGTTTTTCGGCAGTGTGACAATAATATGCTTAGGTGTGAGTTTTCTTTGTATGAATCCTGCTTGGACTTAGTTTATGAATTTGCAAGTTGACATTGTCACAAATTGTGGTACAGTTTTGGTCATTCCCTTTCCTTCCTTTTGTTGTTCCTGCTTTGCTTAGACAAGATGATGGAATATATATTTTAACCCATTTTTCCTACCTTTTGTTTTAGGACTGTATATATATTAGACTGGATATTACTTCACAGTTCACAGAGAATCTAATCTTTATTATTCAATCCTTGTTTTTCAGTTCTTCAAAATAAATGGTTTCTGTTAATCATTCTTTGACTGGTTCTTCCTCTCCAGTCAGCTTTTATTCCCATCACAGAAAGTATTTATATAGTGTAATTTTTTATTCTATAATTTTAATTTAGTTTTAAAAATATTTTCCATTTGTATGCTAAGATTTTCTAATTTTTATTCATTATAAACATATTTTTTTTTACTACATTGAGCCTCTTTTTAATAGCTATTTTAAATTTCTTGTCTGGTAATTTCAACTCTTAGTCATATTTTGTACCTTTCAATGATTTATGCTGGTATCTCATCTCTTTGGCTTTTCTTGTTGTGTTGTTTTCTTTCTCTCTCTTTGCTCCCCTACTCTAAAGCACAATCCTTGGGAAACTGAACAACTTGCTCCTGAATGACTACTGGGTAAATAATGAAATTAAGGCAGAAAGAAATGAGTTGTTTGAAACCAATGAGATCAAAGACACAACATACCAGAATCTCTGGGACACAGATAAAGCAGTGGTTAGAGGGAAATTTATAGCAATAAATGCCCACAGGAGAAAGCGGGAAAGATCTAAAATTGACATCCTACATCAAAATTAAAAAGGCTATAGAAGCAAAAGCAAAGAAATTCAAAAGCTAGCAGAAGACAAGAAATAACTGAGATCAGAGCAGAAATGAAGGTGACAGAGACATGAAGGACCCCTTCAAAAAAAAAATCAGTGAATCCAGGAGCTGGTTTTTTGAAAAGATTAACAAAATAGTTAGACTCTTAGCCAGACTAATAAATTAAAAGTGGGAGAAAAATCAAATATACACAATAAAAAATGATTAAGGGGATATCACCACTGATCCCACAGAAATACAAACTACCATCAGAGAATACTATAAACACCTCTAAGCAAAAATACTAGAAAATCTAGAAGAAATGGATAAATTCCTAGATACATACACCCTCCCAAGACTGAACCAGGAAGAAGTCAAATCCTTGAATAGATCAATAACAAGTTCTGAAATTGAAGCAGTAATTAATAGCCTGCCAACCAAAAAAAGCCCAGGACCAGACAGATTCATAGCTGAATTCTACCAGATGTATGAAGAGGAGCAAATACCATTTCTTCTGAAACTATTCCAAACAATAGAAAAAGAGGGACTCCTCCATAACTCATTTTTTGAGGCCAGAGTCATTCTGATACCAAAACCTGGCAGAGACACAATGAAAAAAGAATATTTCAGGCCAACATCCCTGATGAACATTGATGCAAACATCTTCAATAAAATACTGTCAAATCTAATCCAGGAGTACATCAAAAAGCTTATCCACCACAATAAAGTCTGCTTCATCACTGGTATGCAAGGCTGGTTCAATATATGCAAATCAATAAACATAATCCATCACATAAACAGAACCAATGACAAAAACCACATGTTTATCTCAGTAGCTGCAGAAAAGGCCCTTGACAAAATTCAACACCACTTCAGGCTAAAAACTTTGAATAAACTAGGTATTGATGGAACATATCTCAAAATAATAAGAGCTATTTATGACAAACACACAGCTAATGTCATACTGAATGGGCAAAAGCTGGAAGCATTCCCTTTGAAAACCAGCAGAAAACAAGGATGCCCTCTCTCACCACTCCTATTCACCATAGTATTGGAAGTTCTGGCCAGGGCAATCAGGCAAGAGAAAGAAATAAAGGGTATTCAAACAGGAAAAGAGTAAGTCAAATTGTGTCTGTTTGCTGATGACATGATTGTATATTTAGAAAACTCCATTATCTCAGCCCAAAAACTCCTTAAGCTGGTAAGCAACTTCAGCAAAGTCTCAGGATACAAAATCAGTGTGCAAAAATCACAAGCATTTTTATACACCAATAATAGACAATTGGAGAGCCAAATCATGAGTGGAGGACAATTCACAATTGCTGCACAGAAAATAAAATACCTAGGAATACATCTTACAAGGGATGTGAAGAACCTCTTCAAGCAGAAATACAAACCACATTTTTTTATCAGTCCACTATTGATAGGCACCTTGGTTGAATCCATGTCGTTGCTATTGTGAATATTGCTGTGGTGAACATACTTGTACCTGTGTCTTTTTGATAGAACAATTTATTTTCCTTTGGGTATATAACCAGTAATGGGGTGGCTGGGTGGAATGGCAGTCCAATTCTTTGTTCTTAGAGAAATCTGCAAACTGCTTTCTACAGTACTGAATTAATTTACATTTCTTCCAACAGCGTATGAGTGTTCTGCAGCCTTGCCAACATCTGTAATTTTTTAACAAAACCCATCCTGACTGGTATGAGGTGGTACCTCATTATGGTTTTGATTTGTATCTTTCTGATGATTAGTGACACAGAGCATTTTCTTCATATTTTGTTGGATGCTTGTATGTCTTCTCTTCAGAACTGTCTCTTGTGTTTTGCCCACTTCGTTATGTTCTGTAAAATTTTTTAATTTTAATTTTTGGGCACACAGTGGATGTATATATGTATTTATGGGGTATATGAGATTTTGATGCAGCCATGCAGTACATAATAATCACATCATTTAAAATGCAGTCTGCATCCCCTCAAATATTTATCCTTTGTGTTACAATCTACTGCTTTAATTATTTTTAAATGTACAATTAAGTTATTATTGATTATAGTCACTCTGTTGTGCTATCAAATACTAGCTCTTATTCATTCTCTCTATTTTTTTTTTGTACCCATTAACCACCTTCATCTCCACCCGCTCCTACTGTCCTTCAATGGGATTGTTTTTGGGCCTATTGAATTGTTTAAGTTCCTTAAGGATTCTGGATATTGGACCTTTGTTGGATGCATATTTTGTGAATATTTTCTCCCATTGTGTAGGTTGTCTGTTTACTCTGTTGGTAGTCTTTCTAGCTGTGCATAAGCTCTTTAGTTTAATTATACCACACTTGTCAGTTTTGGTTTGTGTTGCAATTGCTTTTGAGGACTTGGCCATTAATTCTTTCCCAAGGCCAATGTCCAGAGGAGTATTTTCTGGGTTTTCTTCTATGATTCTTATAGTTTGAAGGCTCACATTTAAGCCTTTAATCTATCTTGAGCTAAGTTTTGTATATGGTGATAAACAGAGGTCCAGTTTCATTCTTCTGCATATGAATAGCCAGTTATTCCAGCACCATTTATTGAATAGAGATTCCTTTCTCCATTGCCTATTTTTGTCAGCTTTGTTGAAGATCAGATGATTGTAGGCATGCAGTCTTATTTCTGGGTTCTTTATTCTGTTTCTCTGGTCTATGTGTCTGGTTTTGTACCAGTTCCATGCTGTTTTGGTTAGTGTAGTGTTGGTACTACAGTGATTCTAAGTCCAGACACCAAAAAGGAAACTGTCCATCTAAGAATAAGAGTTATTTTTCTGTTTCCAGAAAATTATTTTTGTTCCAATAGAAAAAAAAAAGCAGACAAAATCTTTAAATATTTCTATTTTTCTATCCTAGTCATTGCAGAGAATGCTGGTTTTGGTTAAAATTGCTTTCAAAATTCATTTAACATGCAGCTTCATGTAAAAGCAAAAACAAACAAACAAACAAAAGACTTTCTTATCAAAATGAAAAGTAAAAGAGCTAATCTACATAGGTAAAAGACTTTCAGATGGCAAGTTTGACCATGGTTCTAGTCCAATATTTTATATATGAAAAGTCATTCTGTCTATTCTTATTACAAATACACTTAAAATCAATAAAATTTATATTTAGTTTTCTCTTTAGTATTGCCTACATTTTAATGCATTTTAGTTTCCACATAATATAAATTTTATCTATTAAATATATGTCTACATTATAAAAATCAATCAGAAAATATAAGGAAGAAATTCCCCATTTATCAATCTCATACATCTCCTGTTGAATTTATTTGTTACAATTCTATTGAATTCTTTACTGTATTTTTATTGGCTTCCTTTCCTTTTTATGCACATTTCTAAAAATATGAAATGAGTTTGCATACGTTTACATATATTTTTAAAAATGTTTTCATATTTGTGGGTACATAGTAGGTGTATATAGTTATGTGTTACATGCGGTGTTTTCATACAGACATGCAATGTGTAACAATCACATCAGGGTGAATGGAATATCCACCACCTTAAGTGTTTATTCTTTGTGTTTCAAACAATCTGATTTTACTCTTTTGTTATTTTTAAGTGTACAATTAAATTATTTGTCTATAGTCACCCTATTGTGCCAGCAAATACTATTCTTTCTGGGTTTTATTTGTTCCCATTAACCATCCCCACTTTCCCTCACCTCCGCTCCCCACTACACTTCCCAGTCTCTGGTAACCATCCTTCTATTCTATCTTCATGAGTTCAATTGTTTTAATTTTTAGCTCCCACACATAAGTGAGAGCATGTAGTTTGTCTTCTCGTACCTGGCTTATTTCACGTAACCTACTGACTCCCAGTTGCGTCTATCTTGCAAATAACAGAATCTCATTCTTCTTTTTATGGCTGAATTGTACTCCACTGTGTATGTGTACCACATTTTCTTTATCCATTCATCTGATGATGGATCCTTAGGTTGCTTCCAAATCTTGGCTATTGTGAATAGTGCTACAGTAAACATGGCAGTGCAGGTATCTCTTTAAAATACTAATTTCCTTTCTTTTGGGTATATGCTTGGAAGTGAGATTGCTGGGTTTTCATTTTTAAGGACCTTCCAAATTTCACTTCATAGTGGGATGTACTAACTTACACTCCCACCAACAGTTTAAAGGGGTCCCTTTACTCCACATTCTTGTCAGCATTTATTATTGACTATCTTTTAGATAAGGGCCATTGTAACCATGGAGAGATATGTCACTGTAGTTTTGATTTGTAGTCCTCTGATGATCAGTGATATTGAGCATCTTTTCAAATGACTGTTTTCTATGTTTGTGTCTTCTTTTGAGAAAGCTCTCTTCAGATCTCTTGCCCATTTTTAAATTAGATTGTCAGATTTTTTCTTATGTATTGGTTTGAGGTCCTTATATGTTCCAGTTATTAATCCCTTTTCAGGTGGGCATTTTGCAAATATTTTCTCCCATTCTGTAGGTTTTCTCTTCACATTGTTGATTCTTTTCTTTGCTGTGCAAGAAGCTTTTTAACTTAATGTCATCTCATTTATCCATTTTTGCTTTGATTGCCCATGTCTGTGGGGTATTACTTAATAATACTTTGCCCACTCCAGTATCCTGAAAAGTTTTCTCAGTGTTTTCTTTTAGAAGTGTGATAGTTTGAGGTCTTAGATTTAAGTCTTTAATCCATTTTGATTTGATTTTTGTGTATGGGGGTGATAGGGGTCTCGTTTCATTCTTCTGCATATGAATATCCAGTTTTCCCAGCACCATTCATTGAAGAGACTGTCTTTTCTCCAAAGTATATTCCTGGCACATTTGTTGAAAATTAGTTCACTGTGGATGAATGGATTTATTTCTGGGTTCTTTATTTTGTTTCATTGGTCTATGTGTCTGTTTTTATGCCAGTTTGATGCCATTTTAATTACTATAGCTCTGTAATATAGCTTGAAGTCAGGTAATCAGACTGCTTTAGTTTTGTTCTGTTTGCTTAGAATAACTTTGGCTATTCTGGCTCTTTTGTGGTTCCATATAAATTTTAGGATTCTCTTTTTTCTATTTCTGTGAAGAATGTCATTGGGTTTTGTTTTTTTTTTTTTTTTTTTTTTTTTTTTTTTTTTTTTTTTTTTTTTTGAGACAGAGTCTTGTTCTGTCACCAGGCACCAGACTGGAGTATAGTGGTGCAATCTCAGCTCACTGCAACCTCCGCCACCTGGGTTCAAGCAATTCTCCTGCCTCAGCCTCCAGAGCAGCTGGGACTACAGGGCGCACCACAACGCCCAGCTAATTTTTGTATTTTTTAGTAGAGATGGGCTTGCATTAAATTTGTAGATTACTTTTCATAGTACAGGCATTTTAACAATGTTGATTTTTCCAAACCATAAACATGGAGTATCTCCTGTTTTTTGGGGTGTCATCTTCAATTTCTTTCATTAGTGTTTTATAGTTTTTATTACAGAGAGCTTTCACTTCTTTGGTTGAGTTAATTCCTAGGTATTTTATTTGTAGCTATTTTAAATGAGATTGCCTTGATTATTTCTTTTTCAGATTGTTCACTGTTTACTTGTTAAAATGGTACAGATTATTGTATGTTGATTTTGTATCCTGTAACTTTACAAAATTTAATTATCAATTCTAATAGTTTTTTGGTGGAGTCTTTAGTTTTTTTCAAATATAAGATCATATCATCTGCAAACAAGGGTAATTTGACTTCTTCCTTTTTAATTTGGATGCCCCTTATTTCTTTCTGTCCTATGATTGCTCTAGCTAGGACTTCCAGTATTATGTTGAATAACTGGTGACAACGGGTATCCTTGCCAAGTTCCAGATTTTAGGGGAAAGACTTTCAGATTTTTCCCCTGCAGTATGATACTAGTTGTGGGTCTGTTGTATATGGCTTTTATTGTGTTGGGAAATATTCCTTCTGTAATCCATTTTTTGAGGGTTTTTATCATGAAGGCATATTGAATTTTATCAAATGCTTTTTCAGCATCAGTTGAAATCATCACATTGTTTTCCATTTATTCTAATGATGTGATATATCACATTGATTGATTTGCATAGGTTGAAACATTCTTATATCCCTGGGATGAATCCTAACTGGTCATGATGAATTATCTTTTTAATGTGTTTGAATTTTGTTTGCTACTATTTTATTGAGGATTTTTGCATCCATATTTTTCAGGGATATTACCCTGCACTTTTCTATTTTTTTATATATATCTTTGTCTGGTTTTGATTTAAGCGTAATACTGGCCTTGTAGAATGAATCTGAAAGTATTTCCCCCTTTTCTATTTTTTTAATAGTTTGAGTAGGATTGATATTAGTTGTTCTTTTAATGTTTGGTAGAATTCAGCAGTGAAGCCATCAGGTCCCAGATGTTTCTTTGCTGGGAAATTTTTTATTACAGCTTTGATCCTGTTACTTGTTTTCAGTCTGTTCAGGTTTTGTATTTCGTGGTTCAACCTTGGTAGGTTGTATGTGTCTAGAAATTTATCCATTTATTCAAGGTTTTTCAACTTATTGGCATATAGTTGTCCATAGTAGTCTCTAATGATCTTCTAAATTTCTGCAGTATCAGTTGTGATGTCTCCTTTTTCATCACTAATTATATTTATTTGAGTCTTCTCTCTTTTCTTAGTCTTTCTAAAGGTTCATCAATTTTATCTTTTCAAGAAACAAAGTTTTAGTTTTATTGATCTTTTATATTGTTTTCTTCATTTCATATTTATTTATTTCTGCTCTGATCATGAGTACTTTTTTCTTCTACTGATTTTAGTTTTGGTTTGCATTTGCTTTTTTAGTTATTTAGGATGTATCATTAGGTTGTTTACTTGGAATTTGTCTTTTCTTTTGATGTAGGCAGTTATAGCTATAAATTTCCCTTTTAGTATGGGAACAGAAATAACAGAAACATATCCCACAGGTTTTGTTATGCTATGTTTCTGTTATTATTTGTTTCAAGATATTTTTCCAGGAGCATATTGTTTAAATTCCATATGTTTGAATACCTTCCAAAATTCCTCTTGTTATTTATTTACAGTTTTATTCCATTGTGGTCAGAGAAGATGCTTGATATGATTTCAAATTTTTGAATGTTTTATGATTTCTTTTGTGACCTACCATATGGTATATCCTGGAGAATAATCCATGTGCTGAGGAGAAAAATGTATATTCCATAGTTATTGGATGAAACATTCTGTAAATATCTATAATGTCCATTTGTTCTATAGTGAAGAGTAAATCTGATATTTCTTTGTTGATTTTCTGTCTGGAGGATCTGTCCAGTCCTGAAAGTGTGTTGTTGAAGTATGTGGTCTCTAGTTATTATGTATTGGAGTTTATCTCTCTCATTAGCTCTAATAATATTTGCTTTATATATTTGGGTGCTTCAGTCTTGGGCGTATATATGTATTTACAGTTATCATATACTCTTGCTGAATTAATCCCTTTATCATTATATAGTGACTTGCTTTGTATCTTCTTATGTTTTTTTTTTTTTTCTTGAAATCTATTTTTTCTGATGTAGTATAGTAACTCTTGCTCTTTTATTTGGTTTCTGTTGGCATGGAATATCCTTTTCCATCACTTTATTTTCAGTCTATGTGTGTCTTTATATATGAAGTGAGTTTCTTGTAGGCAACAGGTCACTGGGTGTTGTTGTTTTTAGTCCATCAGCCACTTCGTGTCTTTTGATTGGAGAGTTTAGTCCATTTACAGTGAATGTTATTATTAATAAATATTTACTCCACCATTTTCTTGTTTTCTATTCTCCTCTTCCATCTTTCTTTCCTTCCTGTCTTCCTTTTAGTGAAGGCGATTTGCTTTTCTGGTGGTATAATTTAATTTCTTTCTTTTTACTTTTTCCATTACTGTTTTATGTGGTTTTGAGGTTTCCATGTGGCTTAAAACACTGTCTTATAAACCATTTTTTAAGCAGATTATAATTTGACATTTTGCATAAACAAGCAAACAAGCAAAAATAAAACTAATAAAAAATGTACACTTCAATTTCATTCCCCTGATTTTTAACCTTTTGTTGTTTCTATTTATGTTTGATTGCACTGTCTTGAAAGTTATTGTAGTTATCAGTTTTGACTAGTTTATCGTTTAGTCATTCTACTTCAGATAAGAGTGGTTTACACACCACAGTTAGAGTGTCATAATATTCTGTGATTTTTCTGTGTCCTTACTCTGACCAGTAAGTTTTCTACCTTCAGATGATTTCTTATTGCTCATTAATTATCCTTTTCTTTCTGATTGAAGTACTCCCTTTAGCATTTTTTGTAGGACAGGTCTGGTGTTGATGAAGTCTTTTTGCTTGCTTTTTTTTTTTTTTTTTGTCTAGAAAGGTCTTTATTTATCGCTTACTTTTGAAGGAAATTTTCACTGCATATACTATTATTTCAGGATAAAAGGTTTTTGTTGTTTTTTTTTTCTTCAGCAGTTTTTTTTAAAATATGTCATGCCACTTTCTCCTAGTCTATGAGGTTTCCACTGAAAAGTCTACTGTCAGACATATTAGAGCTCCATTTTTTTTTATTTGTTTCTTTTCTCTTGCTGCCTTTAAGATCCTTTCTTTGTCCTTGACCTTCGGGAGTTTGATTATTAAATGCCTTTATGTAGTCTTCCCTTGAGTTAGATTTGCTTGGTGGTTTGTAACCTTCTTGTACTCAGATATTGATATATTTCTTTAGATTTGGGAAGTTCTGTGTTATTATCTCTTTGAATAAGCTTTCTACCCCATCTTTTTCTCTACTTCACCTTTAAGGCCAGTAACTCTTAGATTTGCCCTTTTGAGGATATTTTCCAGGCCTTATAGGTGTCCTTTATTCTTTTATTTTCTCTGACTATATTTTCTAATAGCCGATTTTCAAGCTCATGAGTTATTTCTTGTGCTTGATCAATTCTGGTATTAAAAGACTGATATGTTTTTCATTATGTCAATTGCATTTTTCAACTCCAGAATTTCTGCTTAATTCTTTTTAATTATCTCAATATGTGAAATTTATTTGATAGAATTCTGAATTTCTTCTCTGTGTTATCTTGAATTACTTTGTATTTCCTCAAAACAGCTATTTTGAATTGTCTGTCTGAAAGGTTACATATCTCTTTCTCCATGATTGGTCCATGGTGCCTTATTTAGTTCATTTAGTAAGGTCATGTTTTCTTGGATGGTGTTGATACTTGTAGGTATTCATTGGTTTCTGGGCATTGAAGAGTTAGGGATTTACTGTAGTCTTCACAGTCTGGACTTATTTGTACCCATCCTTCTAGGGTAGGCTTTCCAGGTGTTTAAAAGGACTTAGGTATTATCTAAGCCATATCTTCATTAGGTAACACACCAATCCCATTAACACTGTGATTCTTGCAGACTCATAGAGGCACTGCCTTGGTGGTCTTGGACAAGATACAAAAATTCTCTGCATTGCCAGGCAGAGATTTTTGTTCTCTTCCTTTATTTTCTCCCAAACAAATGGAGCCTCACTCTCTATGCTGAGCCACCTGGACCACCACTGCTTAAATAACCGTGGGTCAGTCCTGAAGCCATTTCAGCACTGGGTCTTCCCAAAGCCTATAGTAATAACTATCTTGCTACTGCCTATGTTTGCTCAAGGCCCTGAGGTTGTACAATTAGCCAGTGACAAAGGCAGATAGACTTATATCCTTCTGTTCAGAGCAGTAAGTTCTCCCAGATCCCAGCTGGATCCAGAGATGCTGTTCAGGAGCTAGGGACTAGAGTCAAAACCCTTAGAAATCTACTTGGTACTCTCTTTCACTGTTGCTGAGCTTGCTCTCATACCATCAGATTCAGTCCTTCCCACTCTTCTCTCCTCTTTTCGTAGGCAGAGGAGCCTCATCCCTTGGCCATTACTACCACTGGCGCATGGGGAATACTGCCAGGCTTCCACCAATGTTCACTTAAGGCCCATAGGCTCTTCAATCAGCTTGTGGTTAATGTTTCCAGGCCTAGGACTCACCCTGTAGGGTGATTGGCTCCCTTCTGGCCCAGTGCAGCTCCAGAAATGCCATCCCTGAGCCAAGACCTAGAATCAGGGACTCTTGGGGTTCTCTATCTCCCTGTGGTCAAGCTGCTAAGGTAGAAGACCAAGTCCCCTTGATTTTTCCCCTGCTTTTCTCAAGCAGATGGAATCTCTCATAATAGCCATCACAACTGGGAATGTACCGAGTCTTAACTGAAACCAGCAATCTTAGAGTCTCACCCAAGGCCCCCAGCCTACTACCTGGGTACTGCTGCTGGTTATTCAGGGTCCAAGGTTTCTTTAGTTAGCAGGTGATAGGTCCTGCCAGAAGTGGGTTTTTCCCTTCAAGGTAGCAGGTTCTCTTTTTGCTCAGTGTGTGCCTAGAGATGGTAGCCAGGAGCTAAGTTCTGGAATGGGGGCCTCATGACTTTGTCCAGCACCCTAGCTTTCTGTTGGCTGAGCTGGTGTCCAAGATGCAATACAGAAGTCCCTTTTACTCTTCCTCTTCTCTCCTCAAGGAGTGAGAAGGGGTCTCTTTTGGAGCCCTGATCCGTGCAGTCTGGGGTTGGGGGAGGGGTGGTGCAAGCGCTCCTTTAGCTGCCCCAGTTGGTGACTCAGTAGGTCATGTGCCCTCCAAATTCACTGGCTCTGATCCCAACTCAGCACTAGAACTCACCCAAGAGTTGCAGTCCTTGTGTCCTAGATTGCCCTTCATGTTTGTTTAGGGCCTCAGAGCACTCTAGCCAGTGGTGGCAAGGCTTACTAAAACTCAAGTTCTGACTGCCGGGATAGGTGATTCCCCTCTAGCAAGGGCCATTCCAAATGCTCCCTCCATGGGCAAGCATCAGCTGCATATCAACTTGGTTCTGCTTTTCCCTGGGACAGGGCAGCACGGAGTTCAATGCAGTCTCACAATCATCATGTTCTCCCTCCCCAATTGCACAGATTCTCTGTACCATGCAGCCACTGTTGGGGGATGGGGGATGGGTGGCCTCAGCAATTCAAGACAGTTTTTCTTTCCATTTTCAGTGCCTTTCAGTAGGTTAAAACCAGGTGTTATGAGTGCCCACTTAATTTTTGGTTCTTATGAAGGTGCTGTCCTCTGTGTAGATAGCTGTTGAATTCAGTGTTCCTTCCAGGGGGAGGGAGGGGACAATTGATGCAGCCTTCTATTCCGCCATCCTGCTCCTCTCCCTGCATATATTCCTTTTAATATCATATGCCCATACTTTTTTTCTGTCACTCTATTTTTTATAGTCATCATTGTAATGGCTACACTAAAAGTGAGCTTACCACAGTTGACTTGTTTACTCAACTTTAAAATAGTTTGTAAATTTTTACTATTATACATTTTGTCATCCATATAACCTTAGGTTTCATTTTTCTTATCTTTAAAAGGGGATGATACTGTGTCACAGATTACCGTGAAAAGTAAATGAAATATTCTGTATTAAATGTTTAGTGTACTACCTGAAACATCTTTGACTAAAACAAAATGTCAGTTTCCTTTATCTTTTGAGACAAATCTATAGGATACAGACACCTTGCTACAGATAAGTGGATACACATTGTTCAAAAAATAAGAAAGCAGGAAATGCTGGATTTTGTAGCTAGTGGAGCAGGTCACACACTAAGAAACTGGAAAAGATTTGCTGTGAATATTAAATTGTAATTAACATATAAACCATATGTATTTTGGCATTAGATATTTGCTGTTATATGGGTCTGGGAAAGATAGATAGTTTGTTTTCCTTATGCCTCGACTCCGTGTCTGTACCAACAGTCTTTATTCTGCTATAATCCTATGATAGAAGTTTGGACTTAGAGGTTAGCTATGACTCTTTGCTCACAGATGAAAATGCCCATGTTTTATAAACTCAAATTGTCATTTAAAGGAAATGTCTAAATTTACATACGCCCACTCCCTTGGAGATTTCAGAAGCAAAGTGACATATAAAGAACCCGGGTTCAGAAATCAGAAGCTCAGTATTATCTGGTCCAGTGCTGTCACTAACATGCAGATAAAGGCTAGTTACTGGAGGCTGTTTTCTCATTTATAAATAAGTTTTAAAAATTATTTCATCTTGAGATTCTATGACCAGAAGTATGTATGGGAAACAAACATCTTAAATGTTTTATTTTAATGTAAATATCATCTAGCTGAGCAAATATTTACTTTTGAAAGTAGTAGTATGGGAATTAGTTCATAGGCAGAACATCTCTCATACCCAAAGACTGATAGATTGAAATTAAAAATTCAATTTTTTTCTTTTTTTTTTTTTTTTTTTTGAGATAGAGTCTCGCTCTGTCGCCAGGAACCAGGCTGGAGTGCAATGGTGCGATCTTGGCTCACTGCAACCTCCGCCTCCTGGGTTCAAGCAATTCTCCTGCCTCAGCCTCCCCAGTAGCTGGGACTACAGGCACGCGCCACCATGCCCAGCTTATTTTTTTTTTTTTGTATTTTTAGTAGAGATGGGGTTTCAGAAATTCAATTATTTTTACAAAGTGAGTGACAGTGAAAAATAAAATAATTTCATTGTATCTGCTAATGAATTAGCCCCGTGGGCTCCAAAAAATAAACATTTATTCAGACATTTAAAAAAGAAAATTTTTACTGAGTTTAACTGTAATTGAAAACTAGGAATCTCAACATATCATGTATCAATCATTTAGAGCCACTTGGTGGGAAAAATTCTAACCATATGACTCTATCAGTGATAAAAAAATATCATAGTTTATGCCAGACTACCTAGTGATAATGATATATATAACTATTTCAGACTTATATACAACTAAATCAATATAACAATAATGGGAGCTTGAATCTGAATTTCCTGAGAAAACTCATAATTACAATCCTGAAAACCCAGTTTTAAAACTCTCAGCGATAAGATGAGAGTAAGAATCCTCCATTACAGCGAATACAAGTAAATTTCACTGAAGTGTTCTCGAACACTAATGGAAGAACTAAGAGCTGGGAAGGTAGAGCCCAATTCACTTAACTGAGACAGCCTCAAGAAATAGGTGCACTTTCTTTTTTTTTTTTTTTTTTTTTTAAATGAAATGTTTTTCTTTTTTTTTTTTCCCATTTATTTATTTTATTGCATTTTAGGTTTTGGGGTACATGTGAAGAACATGCAAAATTGTTGCATAGGAACACACGTGGCAGTGTGATTTGCTGCCTTCCTCCCCATCACCTACATCTGGCATTTCTCCCCTTGCTATCTCTCCCCAGCTTCCCACCCCCCACCGTCCCTCCCCTATTTCCCCCCAACTGACCCCAGTGTGTAGTGCTCCCCTCCCTGTGTCCATGTGTTCTCATTGTTCAACACCCGCCTATGAGTGAGAACATGCGGTGTTTGATCTTCTGGTCTTCTGTCAGTTTGCTGAGAATGTTGGTTTCCAGGTTCATCCATGTCCCTACAAAGGACCCAAACTCATCGTTTTTGATGGCTGCATAATATTCCATGGTGTATATGTGCCACATTTTCCCTATCCAGTCTATCGTCGATGGGCATTTGGGTTGGTTCCAGGTCTTTGCTATTGTAAACAGTGCTGCAATGAACATTCGTGTACACGTGTCCTTATAGTAGAACGATTTGTAATCCTTTGGATATATACCCAGTAATGGGATTGCTGGGTCAAATGGAATTTCTATTTCTAGGTCCTTGAGGAATCGCCACACTGTCTTCCACAATTGTTGAACTAAATAGCTACATGAGTGGAAGACTAAATGACTGTTCTATCGCAAATATCTGTGCTACATAAAAGAAAACCTGTAGAAATTGAAAACCCAATTGTTGAAGTCAAGAGATATAAGTAAAGATTGGGATGTCCGTTGTGTTTAGGTATACAGTGGGAAAGAACAAGCAAATAAGAATGTAAGAAATGTCTTTCTATGCTGGACTATTGTCTGTGAATTCCATAAGAAATGGAAGCTGGCATAGTCCATTACCTAGAAATAAAACACATTTTCAGATAAATTGGCCATTTTTTCACAAGGTCATAAAAGCTCAGCCAGCAAGAAAGTCAAATAGAAATGAAACAAATAGGCTTACATAGATCATTTTAAGCTGATTAGTCATTCATGTCATTTTCAGTTCATAGACTCGTTAGCAGGCAAAGATTGGACTAAATGACAGGGGACCTTAATGATACGTTTTGAGGTAAGTGAAAAAAATGATACAAGCAAAAAGAACACATGCAGCAATTCCATTACCCTTGCCTACGTTAGAAAATGCAAATGGAATGTGAGGAGTGCTAGTCATGGTGGCCATTACTTGTTTAGAATATTCTTATAGCTGGTTTAGTAGCAAATGCTTCTTCCTTCTCTGTTAAACATACATTTTGGCCCTCTCTACTGGAGTCTATGAGCTGGGGATGTGATTAGAATCATGTTGTGAACACTCTATCAAAATTCAAACCCATCATACTTTTTCATGTGTCGTATGAAGATCTTCACTCTTGTTTTCACATACATAATTGCTTTTCTGTTAATTGTGCTCAATAAAATCTTTACCACATTTCTGGAAAATAGGAAAGAGACGTACAAACAGTAGTTAAATTTAAGGGAATAAGAACATTATCCTAGCTATTATTTGCCCAAGAAAAGGTTTGTCTACCAAGATTGTCAGGTATTTTGAAGGTAATAGTAATGCATTATAGTGGTATAGTTATAATGGAGGACTGGTTCTCATCACTGCCCTATCCACCAAGTACATGGATTGTGCCTTTCACAGTTCTACTGGGACATCCTTCTCCTGAGGATCCAAAGATCCAGCCCTTTGCCGGCAAGTGTGGACAAAAGTCCTTAGGTCTACATATGATAGCTGGTTGCTTTAGAATGGTGACACACAATTCTCATCTCAGTGGTGACCCATGGCATGCAAGCATTGCTTTGGTTACCCATGGATCCCTGTGCAGGTGATGCATCTATCCTGATTCTGCTTCTCTCTTTATGGTCAGGCCAGGTGCTCTTCTGGAGTCGCCTTCACTTCCAGGAGCTCACTCCTTCATAGTCTCCTTCCTGCATCCAGCCCAGGTGATCTTTATTCTCCAAAAATAACCAGAGCCCACTGGTTATTCTTGGAAAATTCCGTCTCTGATTGTTCTTGAGAGGTGAAGAAGAGGCTCACCAAGTTGGATGAATTGTGCTAGGCCAGATTTTTGAGAATTATTTAAAGACCAAGATAATTTCAAACAGCTGCAAGATAAAAGTGGCCATGCTGCTGACATCCATTGGCTTCTGAGAATTAGTACCTGTGTCTCTTGAATTTGTGTTTTGATCAGTCATAGCAATATCTACACACTTTGGGAAAATACTTGTTTACTGTAAGAAAGGCAGTCTATCAATATAAATATAGGCTGTGGAACTGAGCTGCCTGGATTTAAATGTGGATATGGGTCTGCCACTTATTAGTGGTGTGGCCTTTGGTAAGCTAACCAAGATTTCCATGCCTCAGTTTCATTATCTGAAAAATGAACACAACAATAGTACTTATTTTGTAAGGTTGTGCTAAGAATTAAATAAATTATTACAGATAAAGGGCTTAGAACAAGTAAGTGCTTAGAATTTACTTTCTCAGTATATATGAGAAATTATTATTATATATGGAGCATCTATTGGGGCTAAGAAAACAATATCAAAATGAAGCCCTTAGCAGAAGCCTCAGAAGAAAAGTATTTCTCTGACCTTCTCCAGCCCTCCTGTCTCTTAGCCCCATGCTCTCCTAAGACTATCCATAGAAACTAGAAGCCGTTTTCCTCAAGGCATGTGATAGAAACTAGAATCCCTTTTTCCACAAACCAGCAATAAAACTTAAAAATATGACTCTTTCCTGGCTGGGTGTGGTGCCTCACGCCTGTAATCTCAGCACTTTGGGAGGCTGGGGCAGGCGGATCACCTGAGGTCAGCAGTTCAAGACCAGCATGGTCGACATGGCAAAACCCTGTCTCTACTAAAAATACAAAAATTAGCTGGGCATGGTGGGGGGTGCCTGTAATCCTAGCAACTTGGGAGGCTGAGGCAGGAGAATCGTTTAACCCGGGAGGTGAAGGTTGCAATGAGTCGAGATCACACCGTTGCACTCCAGCCTGGGCGACAAGAGTGAAACTCCATCTAAAAAAAAAAAAAAAATTACCATTTTCCTTCACCTTCCCATACAGAAAATAACTTAGCTACTTGTTTGACTGTAGGTCATAAGACCCCTTTCCAGAGTGGGTCCTACCCTATACCCAAGAGAAAGGATGCATGCTCAGAGAGACCAAGAAAAATCCAGACAGGTATTGCTGGGTTTCCCTACCCAGTCTATTAGTATTAGATCACTACCTTGTTGTCCAACCATATTTCTGTACAGCTTTCCATGTTTTGTTGCAGCTAAGCATAAAAATTGACAATCTCCCCTGTCTTTTAATTTTCATCTTGAAAGCTCCCATGAATACCTGTTAAATTTGTATGTCTTTTCTCCAGTTCATCTGCTTTTTACAACTTGATTTTCCAGTGACCCTTCAGAGAACCAGGGGGAACTTCCCTCCTTCACTCCTATGCACACATACTGTTTATTGAGCCTACAAAGCTTGTTTATAGCACAACCTCTCTAAGTTTTTAAGGACAAGAAGTTTTGAGATTCCATTAAATGACATAACAGATCTGGTAGCATATGACCTCCATCTCTAAGATATATGCCAAACTAAGATATCTGTTTGACCCTACATGTTTAAGATGGAAGAATTAATAAATTGGCTCTTGTCAGGTGTAAGAGACAGAATATTTTCAACCTAGCCAATTAGGAGAAGGCAAACTATAATTTGAAGGATCATGAAAGATCAGCATTAATCTGTTGCTCTACATGTAGGAAATCCCCGATGCCTTTAGCCAGGTTAATCACGTCTCTCTGGGCTCCACTTCTAACCATGAACAAATTACCTCCTTGTCTCTTCTGTGGCTGACAGGCAATTTTAGTGATAAATAAAGTTGAAGACTTTCAAAGTAAAGTTTGAATTACTTTGCATATATTTACACACATAAACAAAGCAACATTTGGCAATTTAAGATTTGTCAGGATAAAAGACATTTAATAAATTTATCACCACCTAGTTGTTCCAGAGGCAAACACTAATTTTGATGCAATTAATCTAAGCATTCAAAGAGTGAATTAATGCATTTCTAAATAACTTACTGTGCCTTGCTGCCACCTTTGCAAATCTTACATCCTTTTATGTGGAAGCCTCTTTCTCTAATTTAATTTCTCGTACCTTTCCTAAACTTTTGGGACCCAAACACTTAAAGGCATATGGAGAAAGGAATTTCTCACTCTCCTAAATGCAAATATCCATGGAAAAGGAGAACAAAATATTTTGATGGTGGCTTTTTAAAATAATCTACCTGATCCCTATTATATGATAATAAATCACTTTCATGAATCGATTAAGAAAAAAGGTTGCCTCTTCCCCTCTACTTTATAGACTGTAATATACTTCAGACTATTCAATAGAAAGTATGGATAAAAACATTCTGGCGTAGTGGAGTTGTGAGGAGGGGACAGTAGCATGGCACAGCTATCTTAACAGATTGAATTTGGCAATGTTCCTCTGCATAGCTTGCCAGTAAGTGAATAAGTGTTGCTAGCTGTAAATAGAGATTGCTGGAAGAGGCTAAGTTATCAAAACAGGACAGTTTAGTCTGTTCTGGAAGACCAAGCAGGAGACTATCATTGAAGTATGTAATGTTAACGTTAGGCAAGTTTAGATTTTTATTTCACCAGCCATCTACCTTGAGGGCTCACAATCTGTTATTGGTAGGCCCTCAGCTGGTTTGCAAAATGCAAGGTCACACAGTAAGTCATTATTGGACTTGAAATGATGATTTGGGCAGTTTCAAGGACCTGCTAGGCCAGTGCGCCGTGACAGGAAGTTCTCTCCTTCAGTGATGGCATAGCTATATGGAAGGCTAATACAAGCACAAAGCAAACAGATACCTCTCTGGCTTGCAGAGAACACATAAGGAGTTTGGAGAGTTTTTCATTTCTAAAGCAGTTGAGTTATTCCTCCCATCTCTAACACCAAAAAATTCCAAACTGTTTAGAATACAACTGGAGCAGGCAGAAATATCGAGTTATCCAAAATCAAGTACACAGTAAAAAAAACTTAGAGAACACTAACTGTTTTCTTGGGTCCAGAAAAAAGAAGCTAGGCGGTGAACTTAGATTAAGTGCATTTCTCAAGGTAACAACACGTAATTACATCCTCTGACGCAACTAAGACCCTAAACTAAGTCTGTGTGATTGTGCAGACAGATTCTATTCATGTCAACCAAATGGCTTATTTTTATGAATCCAAAATGTTTTCTCCTAAAAATACCCCCAAATATTATCTTATTACAATACAACATTTTGCTTGCTGTTTTGAGACATGAGTCCATAGAGCTGTTCTTTCTCCAATGCAAGAACTTTTCCACTTCTTGTCCAGATAGGAGGAAATATAGTTTTACTCTGATTTTTCGTCATTTTCTCCCCATGCAAGGCATCTACATTGACTATAATTTTGCTAAAAGGAAAAATAGCCAAGTAAATAATTCATGTTTAAACTATATGAGATGTTCTTGCCTTGGAATAAACCTTGTTAAAACAGTAATACTTGATAAAACAAACAAAAAAACCACACACGCGCGCGCGCGCGCGCGCACGCACACACACACACACACACACACACACACACACACACACACACAAAGTAGTGGGTCAGTGAAATATCTTAACTTCCCTGAACATGGTCTTTTCTGTCCCTATAGCGCAGTCACTGTGGGCTAGCGCCCAGGTCTAGACTGCTCAAGACAGGGAAAGCAGAGGGCAGGGACTGCCTATGAGTTGACAGAACCTGTAGACTTTGACTCCTGAGATAACCAGTTTCTTATTAGCTTTTTCTTTTCTTTTCTCTTCTTTCCTCCTTCCTTCCTTCCTTCCTGCCTGCCTGCCTCCCTTTCTCTCTCCTCTCTCTCTATCTCTCGTTTTCTTTATTTCTTTCTCTCTTTCTTTCTGACAGTTTCGCTCTGTCACCCAGGCTGGAGTGCAGTGGTGTGATCTTGGCTCACTACAACCTCCACCTCCCAGGTTCAGGCAATTCTCCTGCCTCAGCCTCCTGAGTAGCTGGGATTACAGGCACGCGCCACCATGCCCAGCTAATTTGTGTCTTTTCAGTAGAGATGGGGTTTCACCATGTTGGCCAGGCTGGCCTCAAACTCCTGACCTCAAGTGATCCCTCTGCCTTGGCCTCCCAAAGTGTTGGGATTACAGGCCTGAACCAGTGCACCTTTTTTTTTTTTAATTGTTTCTCATATGGAGATGGGGAGGGTGTTAGGAAAAGAAGGACTGACATTCAGAATGGCCTCTAGCCACTTATGTATTTGTCATTCCAAGAATGTTATAGACTTCCTTCGTTTTTTTGTTTGTTTGTTTGTTTGTTTTTACTTTTATGTTAAGTTCTAAGGTACATGTGCAGGTTTATTATATAGGTAAATTGTACATGAACTTGCTTCTTTTTGCACTGTTGTCAATGCACTTCAGCCAAAGGCCACCAGGAACACATCTGTCACTGAAGGGAGTTAGGTTTATTCGACTTACTGCAACAGGGAGAACATGCACTATGGGGAGCCATGGGGCCCTGAGGAAGAGAAGGCTCCTTGCAGAATCTTGGCTCTATTAGGTGCTTTTGGAGAGGATTCTAGGAAGCAGGGCTTGGCTCTAGATTGGATGCCATCAGAAAGCAGGGGTAACTCTACGTGCGCATCTTACAATTCTTATCTAGAAACTAAAAAGAAGGAAGCAAGCCTGTTTGGTAAGAAGCAGCAATTATTCACATTAGCCAGGATAAACAGATGTTTGATCATTTTTTTTATGGTTGGAAATGTGTATGATGTTATCTATCATCAGACAAAACTGTTCAGTGGTCTTGTTTTGTGAAGAAACAAGACCATGGGTGAAACAGAGTGGTCTTATCTCACATTGGTGTTGTGTGAAATTGTTTATATTCAACAAGAGAATACCATGGCAAATTCACGAGTGCTGGTCCAACTCCTTGCACGGCAAAGCCCAGCGAATAGTACTGGCCAGCTCCCGGCTGTCACCAGGTATGTTTCTTTCTCATTACTAAGAGCCCATCCTTCAGGAAACATGAAAATTCTGAGATTAGTTGTTGCCATCAAAACATTGGTTGGTTTTATTCTTGAGCATAAGAGACACTGGGGAGTTAAATTTTCGTGTATAAACTAAGGGTCTAGGATTGTGGAGAAACAGCACATTTTTCTAATAAGGCCTTTAATTCGGACCAGGAATTCATATTCTCAGACACAATTTTCCATTTACTAGGAAGCAGAGCAGGACACACACATATAAAAAGGTTAAATCTGTTAACCAGTTTTGTGAGTATGTCTCTGTATAGCTATGTAAATCCGTGTGCGTTCAGTGATTAATGCAGGCACTGATTACCACTGCAATAAGGTGAGAATAATCAGTTACACTGTACAATTGTATCAGGTTTGAACATTTCTTCACTCAATTGACCTGGAACACTCTTTAGTTTAGGGAGATTTATTTAAAAGTCACAGTTACCACATTGTGGAGGTAAGATGAGTCAGAATATAGGTTCTAGAAAAAGAAATAGTCCTCCAAAAACTTGGGAGTTCTAGTTTTGGAACTTTAACCATTAAAACATTGTATGGCCATGGACAAGTCACCTCACATCTTTACCTGATATTCTTTTTTTTTTTTAAACAAAAAAGCTTGACATAGAGCAATGGTTTTAAAATCTTTCAGGCTTAGAATTATTTATTTGAACAAAAATTTCCAAAGAGTCTTAATGGACAAACAGAAGAAACTTAAGTAAAATCTGGTAGCAGTGGTTGAAGAGGTTTTGAAGCTGGGCATTTAGGATTTGAGTAATGCTCACGTGGCCTCATTCTTGCTTCCTGGGCTGCCACCAAACACTGAGAAACTTTGGACTCAAATAGTTAACAATTTCTGATTTGAATAATTTCTCTGAGGTCTCCCATAACTCAAGCATTCTGTGAATCCATGATTCTCTCTGGGAATGAAGGCATGGGATAGACCTTGAGAGGAATAATTTGGAGAGGGTTGATTGCGTCTCACGATTTCTGCGTATATCAACTGGCTAATCATCAGTTTATGCTGAGGTTAGAACAGTAACAATAACTAGCGCAGTTCATTTTCCTAGTTGCTTTTAGAAACATGCACCAGAAAACAGGTTCTAATTCTAAAGTCTTATAAATGTATGAGAAAGACGGGGTGAGACAGTATTTAATCCAAATCGTGTTATTATTAGTTTTTTTTTTTTTTTTTTTTTGGTGAAAACAATGTCACATTGCTGTTACTATTGGTTTCCCGTAGCTTCATGGCAACTTCACGCACATGAGAATATAGCCCTGCAGTACGGCACATCCTTTCATTAGATTTTAAACACGATTGAATAATTATGGAATTACAGAAGAGCTGCAAAGATACTACATCCTTCACACCATTTTCTTTTGTCTCCTAATGTTAGTATCTTACATAGCCATGGTAAAGTTATCAAAACTAGGAAATTAACAGTGGCACATGCTAATTACTAAATTCCAAACTTTACTTGGCTTTCATAGTTTATGCACTAAAGTCCTTACTTTGTTCCAGGGTCAAATCCAGGCTCCAACATTGCATTTAGTTGCATATCTCCTGAGGCTCCTCTAATCTGTGACAGTTCCTATGGCTTTCCTCGTTTTCATTACCTTGACTTGTTGTTGTTACAGAGTCTTGCTCTTTTGACAGGCTGGAGTGCAGTGGTGCGATCTTGGCTCACTACAACCTCTGCCTCCTGGGTTCAAGCAATTCCCCTCCCTCAGACTCCTGAGTAGCTGGGACTACAGTCGTGCATCACCATGCCCAGCTAATTTTTTGTATGTTAGTAGAGACAGGTTTCACCATGTTGGTCAGGGTGGTTTAGATCTCCTGACCTCATGATCAGCCTGCCTAAGCCTAAAAGTGCTGGAATTACAGTCATAAGCCACTGTGCCTGTCCCTGCCTTGACAATTTTAAGAGAGTATTGCACAGTATTTTGTAGAATATTACTTGATTTAGATTTGTCTGATATATTTTTATGATTAGATTGAAGTTATGAATTTTTAGTACAGCTGTCACTTCTCACCACATTATATCAGGGATACATACATAGATATGTGTTATTACTGGTGATGTGACTCTTGATCAATTGGTTAAATGCCATCTGCCAATTTTATTTATCACTTTTTTGGAGGTCTCATGGTTTTTGGGAAATCCAGAGTTATGTTTCCGCCACCACAATAATGTTCAGAAATATTCGATCACCCCCAAATTTTTCTCATACTGTTCCTTTGTCCCCTCACTTTTCCTGTCCCCTATCTCTAGCAACCATTGATCAGTCATCATGATAGTCCTGCCATTTCAAGAATGTTGCTTACAGAGATTCATATAATATGTAGATGTTTTGTCTGACTTCTTTCACTTAAAAAGGCATTTTAGATTCTTCTGTTATTGTATGAATCAGTTGTTTCCTTTTTATTGTTCCATTTTTATTTATTAACAAATACAAGTGATAAATATAGATTTTGCCTTATAAGTTTGAAGTAGAAGTCAGATGGAAGTGAAAACAAATGGGAAGAGTGGTTGGTGTATATTGTCATGTAATCTTTCCTTATGGCTATCATTGATTGACATTTTTAATAATGTAAACATTATTCTTGGAATAACTATCAACTGAGGACAGGCTGAACTTAATTTTATGGAGAATTTAAAGCGTGCCACATGCATTATCAGATAGAGTCTTTGTTGTACTTTTCTTATAGAAAGGAGGATGCTCAGTAATGTCTGTTAATAATTACAATATGCCAGCAAAAACTCTTGACTAAATGCAAAGTCGCATATCTTGCCATTGCCTAGGGTAGGGGAGGCATCAAACTCAATATGCCACCTATAGTCTCCTTGTTTAATTCATCAGAGTTGTTTAATTCACCAGAAATCCCACTTCCTAGTTATTCAGGCTCATATAAGTGATGTTATTCCTATGAAGCAGTCTAAGAAAATAACCCATATCAATGGACAAAAGATGCAACGGAGCTTAAAATAGCTTACGATCAAAGAGTTTAGAGGCTGGATATAGTGGCGCATGCCTTTAATCTCAGCACTTTGGTAAGATGAGACAGGTAGACTGCCTGAATCCAAGAGTTCAAGACCAGCTTGGCCAACATGGCAAAATCCCATCTCTACAAAAAATACAAAAACTAGCCGGGCATGGTGGTGTGCACTGGTAGTCCCCGCTACTCGTGCAGCTGAGGTAGGACGATCACTTGAGTGCAAGATATGGAGGTTGCAATGAGCTGAGATGGCATCACTACACTCCAGCCTGGGCAACAGAGGGAGACTGTGTCTCAAATAAATAAATATGAGCTGAGATCACATCACTTTACTCCAGCCTGGGTGACAGAGGGACATACGTCTCGAATAAATAAGTAAATGAATAAAATGAAATAAAATAGAATTTGATAAATAATCAATGTTAAAATGAAATGATCATCCAAGCATAGCATGAAACTGGAGAAAGCTTATGTTTTGTAAACATTTTTTTCTAAAAAGCCTTAGTAATTAATTCTGGTTTGTTGTTAATTTTACTACTGATAATCTTAAGGGGGTTGACAGAAATTTCTTATATGGTATAAGCTATGAAATATCTTATCAATAACCCCTGTATTAGTGTTCTATGATAATATACATTAACTTGATAAACAAGGGGCCATTACCGTCTATCACTGCAGTGATCCATACATTGAAGACTCCCTAAGTACATGTTGACACAATATTGCAGCACTGATCCATGAATTAAATATGCTTTGGATCCGAGTCATTATAAGTTTAATGGAAAAAATCCACCAATTCCATTGAAAAGTAGCAGTTTTGTCTCTGTGATCAATTCTTCCATAAACACATTTTCAATGTCTCCCAGTAATGAATATTCTTTCTGAACCACCCCTGCTTATTGTTATATGACTTCCTCAACATTCAAAGTCCCATTTTGTATCGACTATTTGAAACTCCTTGAGTGTCACGGCAGAGATCTATAGAATAATTGCAAAATAGCATTCACACAAATGTAATTCTTTTGTGTATAATGGAAAGCAGTATTTTATTCTTTTAAAGGGCTAGGCGTAATAACGACTCAATAGACTTAAAATGAAAGAAAATTAAAATTTTATTTGGGTCATTATTCAGTCCATCCTTCATTATAATACATTCATAAAGTTATTGTCATGGCAGAGAGAGCACAAGAAATGTGACAATGTTCCCTTGTACTTAGCATTTACTCTTTTTATTCCATCACTTTTATTCTATATATATTAAATGTTTCTTAGTACATATTATGCAAGATCATAATATAGTTTCTCAAGTATTTACAATAGAGTTGTTATATGTATTAGACTGACAAACTTTCTTTACTCCACTGAACACATACTAGATACTGCTTCTGAAGAGAAAAGATCTTAATTATAGGAACAGAAAACTGATGAAAAGGAATGATTAAGAAGGCTTAAAGAACTATCATAAAAATAATTGGGGGAGATTTTACTTTGAAATGGGAGATAAGGTAAGAGAATAGGTAGAACAGTAGGGAAAGAGTAAAAGAGATTTAGACAGGACAAAAATACTCTCAATGGCCTCACTTTAATCAGTTAACCAAGGATTGAAAGAACTGAAGAAAGAAGAAAATAAAAAGCAATTTAGATGCAGCTCCTCCTATTGGTATACCAAATGTATATTCTCCAATATTTCCCCAAGGCAGCTTGACACCTAGTACTGTCTCTCTGCTCTTTTCCTGCTGTAACTTTCTAATCCTTGAGTTCTTGAAAACAAAACAAAAAACATAGAAAAGCTTTCTCCTACTTTTAATGCTTAAAGTAATAATCATCGTATTTCTCCATTTGTCTTTATTTGTGTCTTTTTTGGACCCTGTAGCATTTTCTGTTTTTCTGTCCTTCCTTTGTCTTCATTTTGTCAGAATCATAATATTCAGAACATTCTGTGAGTGTTTGTTCAGGTGTATGATGTGCCAAGGAACTGACGCCTATATCACCTTATGGATGCCAGTGATGAATCTACTCTTGTAGCTGATGAGGCTGGTCTGCCTTGCTTCCCTCAGTGCTAAGTAGCATAAAAAGCTGTAGCAGAGAATCAAAACTGGAATGTGCATGTATGATGGGTAGGACTAAGAGCAGATTTGGAGAGGAGAGCAAAGGCAGTGATACTGCTGAGTTCCTGGGCCCAGAGATATGTGTGTTGCTCTTAGCAGGGGTGGTACACTCCCACAGGTGAGGGTGAGAGACAGGGAGCTGAAGGCTGGAAAAAAGAAGAGAAAGAGGAGTGACAGGGCTAGTAGGAAGTGAAATAAATGCACAAAAAGTGAAATCAATGAAAACCATATCTTAACTACTATTTTCCAGGGTGCCTGCCATGTGCTTTCACAACGCATTATCACATTCATTTCTCAAAACCTTGTAAGGTTTACATGAGTGTCTTGGGTATGAAATTGTCAAATTAGGTAACTTTAGCAACTGAAGCTTCCAAACTCAGTGGCTACTTGAGATTAACCGTGAATGGTGATGATTGAGAATGGGCCCAGGAAATTCTCAGCAATAATTAGAATAGGAGATATTCACTAGGGAAGAGGACAGGACAGATAGAGGGAAATGTGGAATATGCCACGTGTGTGAAATATTCCACTGTTATTAAAATATGTGCTTTAAATATTAAAAAATAGCTTTAAAAAGACCAAGATACCTCCTCCTCCTACGGGTCTAAATACATAATGAAACTAATATTGCTTTGTTTACCTAGATTGACTACTATCCAAGATGGCCTTAGGTTCCCCTCAGCATACCTAAACGTTTGACACATTTCTTCCTGATTATAGGCCCCTGACCTCCCTTTTCTTAGAACATTGACTTTAGAAAACTAATAATTGCAAATTCTTTGTCTGTCCCTTTGAGATATAAATCATCTTCCATCCTCTTGCCAGTTGTTCCACCCGGGAATATCTTTTTCAAGGACCTGGGAGCCATCCCTTTGGCATGTCATCAATAACAGTGCCCTTCTCTCCCAGTCCTTGTGGGAGAGTGGGAGCCTAATTTTGATAAGTGCTAACTAGCAAATATATATGGCCTAATCACGTTGACCAATCCACCCCCACTAAAGTTCTCCAGTACTTTTCCACTAGCTCATTTCGAAGTTTCAGTTTTGTATGAATGTTGAGTGCCTGTTTTGAGCTCCTGCAGCCTCACTCATAATGCAGGTATTTTCCAGTGCTAACAACTCAGGGAAACCATCTGACTTGAATTTACTATTATAGTGCCTGTCTTTCCTTGCAGCTTATCATTGTCTATGTGCTGGCCTAGAGGGTCTTCTTTGATGTGATGAAGGTGGTTGTGCTTTTTTGAAGTTATATATTTGTATTCTGTAACCCTTAAGGACTTTGCCTGACTTTCAACCATACCACGAGGAACTCACGTATAGATAGTTTTCACTGATTGGCTTTTTATTTTATACATGTGCATGTTGATTTCTCAATGGTAGGATCCATTTTCTATTTATTTTGCATTCTCTACCCAGAGTATATTTTACAGTGCCATAAGTGAAAAAAATGTATATTATTTAGGTGTATAAAACCTTTTGAACCATTCTGGTAAGATTTAGAATTTAGAATTTGGCTCACTAGAACAAGGATTATATAATTTCAATCAACTACACAATCTTTAATTTTTAAAAAATCTGTGTTGTAGGACACTCTAAATATGTTTTACATAGGTATTGATTTCATTTTTATAGAGGAGAAAAAATATCAACAGCAACTTAGGCCCACTGGATGGATTTGAGGTCTTCCTTCATTCCCAGCATGTCTATCAGAAGGATGCCAATGAAGGGTCATGACTCAGATGGAAACAAACCTCCAAATGCCCGTAAACCAAAGATAACTCAAGGTCAGATGAGGTTACAGGTCTTAACTAGTCATGAAAAGAAGAAAACTATATTCAGTTTTATAGCCCCAAAGTAATGAAATTCCCTTTAAAACCATGTCTACTTTTAAAATGTTTAGGGAAATGCTTAAAATAAAAAATGAAAGACGTTAATATACAAAAATATAAGTTCTGCATCAACCTTCTAAGAAATATTTTCTACCTTCTATGTAAACAATTCAGAACTAAATCTCATATAAAAGAGATACCTTTTTTTAATCAATAAGTAAGAATGACAATTAAACATTATACATTTCTTTGGAAATCCATAGGCCATGGAGTTATTAGCTCGATTGTCACTGAAAGACCCTAAAACCATGTCTAAAGTACAAATCAAACACATACCAGGACACTTACGAAGAGCTGTCATGTTATTATTGCAAGCAATGAGAACTTAGAAGGCTGAGATTAGCTATCTTCAGGAAGTTTTCCAGAAGCAGTGAGTTCTGTACTGAGAGTTGTAGACATTATTGTTGAGATTTAGGAGGCTGGCTTTGCTATAAGGCATCAGGAAATGATCGATGGAGAAGGTAATCATTGAAAATGCTATAACATGTGGCATGTGATGAAAATATGTTGAAATTGATTCAAGAAACCTAGAAAATGGTGGTGGGGCAGCTGGGAGAAATAAAAACTTCTCAATAGTTAATATTTTCCCAAATATATTATCTAAGAGAGACAGCAGTCTGTCTCTAGAAACTCAAAGGCACCCATCCATTTTTTACTTAGCTTGAATGCAATAAAATATTCATTGAGACCATAAACATACTGACCAGAAAACACTAAAATTACTAATTTTGTTTCTCAGATACCATGATACTGGGTGGGGGAGGTAACCTTGGTAGGAAATATCAACATAACAGTTCACTTCTAAGGTTTACTGCAAGTTTTAAATTAATCAAATTTCTAGCCCTTAACAGCATAAAAATGTACATTTTATGTCTATAACCTAAAATTTAGATTGATCTTGGGTCAAAGGATACTAAATTTTCAGACTTGTAGGATATTGTAACTGAGTTATAACTGGCCTTTACACAATCGTCTAATGTTTCTTCTTTCTCAGCTTCTCAAACACATCAGTAACACAAATATCTGTTATGTTTTTCAACATCATATTTATGGCAATTCCAAGTCATTCACCAGAACATATGTCTACACCTAAAACCTTTTATGAGTATGTATAAAAATACACCATTATAGACCAATATAACTTTAATTTTCTTGCCAAATAAATATATCCTTACTAAATATTCCAAATATTTTCTACCATGGCAGAAACTCTATAGTAAAGTTTTTGTTGAGAAGCATAACCATAACTTTCAATTAAAAATACTAATCAGTTGAGACAGCATAATGGAGCCTTCTGATTCCAAAGCCTTCTATAAAATATGAGGGAAAATAGTATGTTGGTTTTCTGCGTTTATAATATCTCATAGTCTTGTGTGGCAATGGGAAGATGATGTTATCTGCTTTCTATTAATAATTATACATCTGATTATTTACCTTTAACTTATCAATCATAAGCCAGGGGCTGGAGTTAAGTAGATTTTATTTTCAGGCTCTTGCCTGATCTATGATTGTCTGCTGGTTAAGAGGCAGTAATGAAGGCTATTTGGCCCACATTGCTTCCAGAAATAGGTTTAGCATTCCATAAATCCTATGTTTTTACTTTATTTATTGCCACTCAGACATGCAACCTTTATCTTGTTCATCTACTTGGAGTCTAATTTAATTTACTGATGAATGTGCATTACTCAGTCAACCACAAAGTGGACTCGATTCAACTATAACTATTGTAAGCTAATTGTTCTGTGTTGGATTTAAAGCTGATAATGATGTACAGTGACAGGTGTAACAAATTTCTGATTACCACATTCAATTACTTTTGGTGCATCCCACATATCAGTGTGCCAAACGCTTAATTCATTTAAAGTTTTAACAAAGAATATGGGATGAGATGATTAACTAGGGAGACTCCCAGGGCAGGTCTTGCACTTTTGATATTATTAAACAACTCCCTCTATTTTGCTTTACATGTTGATTTTAGAATCTAGCCTGTGTTGTAGAAAACGTCCTGGTTATTTGCCACATGTTCCTATCTGGAAACAGACTATGTAGCATGCTGAGATTGCATTAATATATATGTCAATAAATTAATATTTGTGGTTTACCAATTCATAAATAAATTTATTTTCAAAGATCAATGATAATGTATATGAAGATGTTATTTATTTTATAACTGACTCATTTCTTTCTTTTTTTTCATTTTTTTTTTGAGACAGAGTTTCACTCTTGTTGCCCAGGCTGGAGTGCAATGGTGCTATCTCAGCTCACCACAAACTCCACCTCCCAGGTTCAAGCGATTCTCCTGCCTCAGCCTCCTGAGCAGCTGGGATTACAGGCATGCACCACCATGCCTGGCTAATTTGTTGTATTTTTAGTAGAGACTGGGTTTCTCCATATTGGTCAGACTGGTCTTGAACTCCCGACCTCAGTTGATTAGCCCACTTCGGCCTCCCAAAGTGCTGGGAATACAGATGTGAGCCACTGTGTCCGGACATCACTGACTCATTTCTAAGTCTATATTTATTGATGATATCCCATTACAAAGAACAAGGACCTAAAAAATAAAAATCACCTTATTTTAATCATATTTCTGTAATTATGCAAAGATGAGATTAATACTTAGGAAAATTGACTTATAGTGTTTTACTCTTTGAGCCAGTGGCATAGCTAGTAAAAGATAATTTTAAGGTATGCCGATATATAAAGACAACCTCATTTTTTTCCTATAAATATAAAGGTTGATAAAGAGATACAAAGGTTGATAAGAAGCTGGAGGAAGATTCTGATGGATGATGACAGAGTTTGAAAACAAGTTAATAGGTATATCAGAAAGAGGCTTATTATCCTTTACAAAATAAAATTCAACTATGTCCACAATGTTTTTTTTTTTTTAACCCTCCTTATCAGGAAGGAGGTATTTGAGTAACACTGACATTCCTCACTGTGGTCATTGTGTGTTACATATTACTGAATAATCAGATGTGGTGTTGAAGGGCTCGCTGTCAGGCTTCACAGGGACACCTGGTTATCTAATGTGTGTGCATATTTATACACTCACCATGACCATCATAAAAAGTGATGCATAATGCATAACATGTCTAGAAGTCTCTTTGTATTACATATTTGCTAAAAGGCAATTTAAAATCAATATTTTTCTTTTTTAATTATTTTTTATTTTTTTCTTTCTTTATTTTTGTATTTATTTTATTATTTTTTTTAAGCCTACAGCACCCAGTATTCCCAGGCGTTCTCCCATCCAAGTACTAACCAGGCCCGACACTGCTTAGCTTCCAAGATCAGATGAGATCAGGCGCGTTCAGGGTGGTATGGCCATAGACTAAAATCAATATTTTTCACATTTTTCAGGGTGTAATGATCTATCAGCTACTTGAAATTATTGGTGTATCCTGAGGGAGCATGTAATCAATACTGTGCTTTCTGTCATAATTAGCAATACCTTTTTCCTAGGTTACATACTGATTTGTTCTGAGGTTGTCTTCCTTCAAAAATCTGCCCACAACCCTAGCCCAGACTTTATAAATTCTAATTTTTAAGATTGATGCATCTGTATTCTTCTGGGAAAAGTGTGATTTAGAATGAATGTCATTTCTAGAGACTTGTAGTTTAACCATGAATTTAAAATCTAACTCTGATCCAGATGTTTGGGATAATCCTCTATAGTACATGGTGTTGTGGATGCCCCAACTTCCTTATCCTAGGGCGTTCACTTCTAAGCCTGCCTGCCTCACTCTTCTCCTGAAAGCACACCTCCACTAAATCACTTCCACTAGAAGCCTAATTTTATGCCCTGCTTTTAGGGAACCCAACCTGGGACACTCCAGATAAGATATAGAGTTTAAAAATTTGTCACCCAGATACAATCCTGGTAACCCATACGTACTGCATTTGACAGTAGTAATGAACAGTATTTTAAATGTCATTTTCTAGAGTCCTTTAGGAACACACTTTATGAATACTATTAAAATCTTGCCATAAGAGCATAAAAATGTGCTTAAATATTTTGTGAATTTTTACACTTAAGATGGCAGTTTGAGAAACTCTCGTTTTTTGTTTCTTTTTTTGAGACAATCTTGCTCTGGTGCCCAGGGTAAAGTGCAGTGGTGCGATCTCAGCTCACTGCAAACTCCGCCTCCCAAGTTCAAGCAATTCTCCTGCCTCAACCTCCCAAGTAGCTGGGATCACAGATGTGCACTACCACACTTGACTAATTTTTGTATTTTTAGTAGAGACAGGGTTTCACCATGTTGGCCAGGCTGGTCTCAAATTCCTGACTTTGGGTGATCAGCCGGCCTCAGCCTCCCAAAGTGCAGGATTATGGGGGTAAGCCACCGTGCCCAGCAGGAACTCTCTAATATAATAACACATATCTGGATCAATAGAGGCTGCAGGCAATAGTGAAAAAAATAAGTAGAGGCTAGAGTTCTGGAAATTTAGTCTTTCTCCTGAGGTTTTCTTAATGTGAACTTTACTCATATAACTTATTTATAGTTTATGTAACTCACTAGAAAAAGTAATAATAATGAGTAGCTCAAATTCACTCAGGATATACTATGCATTGGACATTATTTAAATATTAACTAATTTGATTATGTTGACAACCCTTATTGAGGTAATTACCTTCATCATGGAGATCAAGAAACTCAGGATCAGTCTCTTTAAATACTCTGCTCAATAACACAAGTCCTCTATGTGAGAGGAATAATTCAAACTCAGATTTATTGAATTCTTCAGTTTAGGATTTCCTCACTGTCACACCTTACAGCTCTATAATTCCTAAGTATCCTGACAGGGCAGTTAATCTAATGGAGGTGTTGTAGTTGGAACTGGTCGAAAGGAAGAACAGATGGGAGAAATAATTGGCTTTCTTTCCCTCTTCCTTATTTCCTACAATTTCATTTGCTCCTCTGCTGAAAGAACTACTTTTTACTCATGTAGAATGGTTTTTGCTAAATTTCTGCTAGTAATTATAGTCATATTCTATTGCTGCTGTAACAAATTGCCACAAGATTAATGTCTAAAACAACCTACATTTATTATCCTACAGTTTTTAGGTTGGATGTCTGATACAGGTCTTATCTGGGATAAAATAGAAGTGTCAGCAGGGCTTTTTCTCTGGAGCATATAGAAGAGCCTCTTTGTTTGCTTCTTCCAGCCCCAGAGGCTCCATGCACTCCTTGACGGACATCCCCTTCATCCAAATTCAAAGCCAACAGTGTCACATCCCTCCAATTCTGCTTTTATCATCATATCTCTTTCTCTTACCACAGCCAGGGAAATAATATTTTAAAGACTCATGTGATCAGGTTAATTGCCATCCACAGTAGAATCTCTGGCCACCCACAGGATAAGCTCTCCATCTGAAAGACCATGACCTTAATTACAGCTGCAAAATCTCATTTGCCATGTAAGAGAACATAGTCACAAGTTTAAGTGATTAGGGTGTGGACATCTTTGGAGGAAGGATATTATTCTGCCAACCAAGTGATAAAGATGCAGCAACAATTTAATCAGTGTGAAGTTTTACAAAATAGGTCCAGACATGGTGGCTAACATCTGTAATCCCAGCACTTTGGGAGGCCAGGGTGGGTGGATCACCCAAGGTCAGGAATTTCAGACCAGCCTGCTCAACATGGCAAAATCCCATTTCTACTAAACATACAAAAACTAGCTGGGCGTGGTGGCACATGCCTGTAATCCCAGCTACTTGGGAGGCTGAGGCAGGAGAATCACTTGAACTCTGAAGGCGGAGCTTGCAATGAGCTGAGATCACACCACTGCACTCCAGCCTGGGTGACAAAGCAAGACTCCATCCCCTCAAATAAAAAGATAAAAAAAAAAAAATTAGAAGTCAGAGATGGAAGAACATTGGTAGAAGAAAGCAGTGGTATTTGCACACTTGCTGGCTTTGAAGAACAAGCCCCCATGCCACAGAAGAGCCATTTGGCAGAGAATGGGGGACACCTTCAGTTGCTAGAGGCCTCGGTGTCCCAAGTGCAAGGGACTGAACTCTGCCGACAACTGGTAAACTGGGAAGAAGCCCTGAGCCCCACGTGAGATTGCAGCCCCAGCTAATATCTTAATTTCCTCTGGAAAGATCCTGGGCAGAGGACCCAGCAAATCTGAGCCCTACTGACACATGGAGCCACCGGTGATATAATAACAGTGCTGTTTTCAGCCACTAAGTTACTGGTGATTTGTTACATGCCAAGAGAAAACGAATAGAGTAGCTAATATTTATTTAGCTCTTTCTACATGCCTCGCTCTGTGCTATGAATGATGCACAGATAATTTTATTTCATCCTGAAACAGCTCTGTGAAGCAGCTTCTATTATTTTAAAATTTTTGCAGACGAGAAAATTAAGCCTTAGTGAGGTTAAAACACTTGGTTGCAGGTCACAGAGCTGATTGATGAAAGAATTAGGATTTGAACTTGTGCTTTAATCACTTCACTGGACTGTGTTCTTAATGCAAAACATTCCACAGAATAATGCAAGTCAATTTCGTTCTGATTACCACCTGTTCAGACGCTGTCTTTTTCTTGTGCATATCCATTGAAATGTGACAAAATACTAAAGAATAAACAGCCTTTGATGAAATCTATTTTTTTCTAGTTGATGTCTCAAAAAGACCTTTATATGAATACTTCACCATTTATAGAAGAAAGTCTTCAGAAAATAAATCCTTTTTAAAAAGTTATTTAATTGCTATTTTACCTAGAAGAATGATCTGTTTCCATCTATCAGGTAGTAATGAGAAGTCATTATCCTGCACTCTTCCTTAATTAACAACAATCCTGATTAGTCAGAATAAATTAGGCTCTTTGCCTTTTTCCATAGTTGTGATTCTTCTGGTACCAGGAGTCATTCAATTATGTGTTATCACTAACAAAAGATGTCAGTATAATTACATTAGCGTATTTCAAATTTTACTTTTAAGCGTATTTCAGTGTTAAAATGCAAGGTTGTTTTATTCCCCCCTAAAATATGGGAAATAATCAAGTAACATTCTCTACAATAATTTTTATATTAAAAACAAAATGCAGAAGGTTAAATAAATCTTGGGGATTTTATTAGCCATTCTTCATCTTAATATACAGTGAACATAATGGTAAAAATATCTGAGGTACAATTAACTGTTATTACAAATTGAGGTGGGAGTTGCACAGAGGGACACATAATTCTGAGTGGAATATAGAAGAGAATTTTGAAAATTCACATTGATAGATTGGTATACCTATGTGAAAACTAATCACCATCTTTATTTTTTTATTTTTTATTTTTTTTTATTTTTTGAGACATACTCTCTCTTTCACCCAGGCTGGAGTGCAGTGGCAAGATCTTGGCTCACTGCAACCTCCACCTCCAGGATTCATGTGATTTTCCTGCCTCAGCCTCCTGACTATCTGGGATTACAGGTATGCACCACCATGCCCAGCTATTTTTTGTGTTTTATAATAGTAGAGATGGGGTTTCGCCATGTTGGCTAGGCAGGTCTTGAAATCCTGACCTCAAGTGATCCATCTGCTTTGGCCTCTCAAAGTGCTGGAATGACAGGGGTGAGCTACTGCGACTGGCCCTAATCACCATCATTTGCAGGTCATTATTTTCCATTATTTTGTACAGTTGTGTACATGCATTGAGATAGTCTCTCTTTTGTTTGCTTATGATAAAAATGGTCCCCTTCTAATGTGATCTTTAAAAACTGAATGATGTACATAATATTTTAATTTTTGGGGGATGGGATGAGATATATAGGTCTTTCATTACTTAAGTAACTGGCCATGAAATGAAGTAACTATTGGCTGACGTAGGTTAAGAACACGGAAACATTATGCCCCTCCAACCCCCTTGTTATTTCCGGGGTCAAGGCTGAGTCTGCTAATATATCAGTTTGAACAAAAATGAGAAATTGTGCTGTATCTAACCTTGTTTGAAGAGAAAACTTTATTCTCTACTCATATCTAGGAAATCATTTTAAGATTAGAGATCCTGTGGCTGGAAGAATTTATAGACCTGTAAGGCAGAAGTCAGAGTAAAAATAAAAGTTAGCTTGCTGCCTTGGGCAGCATTTACAAGTCACACTTCTGAGCATGGCTGCGGCTTTCTTCCTGTGTGTTGCTTTCCCATTATCATCAGTTCAGCCTCTCTGCAGTGACTTTTTTACCCATAGCCAACCACATTTCTTATTTTGTTAATAACTACAGAAATAGACCTGAAATTATTTCCTGTAGGAATTTTAGGTTGAGCTCTTTTTGGTGGCATTTATTAGGTGTTTTTAAGGTCAACTGATCATGTTTGGAACATAAATGTAAACAAAATAGTATACCTTTCTTGAGCTAGTCATGTCACAGGTCACAGACTTTGCCCAGGAGAAACCATGTTCTTTATTTGCAACTAAAATGATTTTTATTGGGATTTTTTTGCCCTGTTTCCAATGTTTGACACAGCCATCTGACAAAAAACTTACTGTTTGGGTATAGCGCCATCACAAAATATAAAGCAATTTTAAATGTAGAGTCTCTTTTGCTCTAATTGAATAGAGATTATTTAGAAGTAAAATCAGGGAGGGGAAGAAAAGTATGGGTTTGTGTGTTTTGCATTCTTTTAATTAGTTTTTCTATTAACATGGAAGAGAAAAAAATCAAGACTATTGTAGAAATTTGAATATCAGGAATAAAACAGGCCACATAAAGACATTTCTTGTTTAAAAAAAATAATTTCAACTTCTATTTTAGATGCAGGGAATACATGTTCAGATTTGTTACATGGGAATATTGCATGATGCTGAGGTTTGGGGTAGGAGTGGTCCTGTCAGTCAGGTAGTGAGCATAATATCCAGAAGATAGTTTTTCAGCTCTTACCCTCATCCCTCTCATCACTCTTTCTTCCCTCTAGTAGTTTCAGTGTCTGTCGTTCCCATCCTTATGTTCATGTGTGCTCCATGTTTAGCTCCCACTTATAAGTGAGAACATGCTGTATTGGGTTTTCCGTTCCTGTATTAATTCACTTAGGATAGCTACAGCTGTATCTGTGTTGCTGGAAAGAACATAGTTTTATTCTTTTTTATGGCTGTGTAGTATTCCATGGCATGTATATACTACATGCTGTTTAATCCACTGTTGATTCCACATCTTTGCTGCTGTGAATAGCACTGTGATGAACATACTACTGCATGTGTCTGTTTCATAGAATGATTTATTTTCCTTTGGGTATATACTCTGTAATGAGATCCCTGGGTGGAATGTTAGTTCAATTCTTAGTTCTTTGAGAAACCTCCGAAGAGCTGTCCACAACATTACCACCAACAGTGTGTAAGCATTCCTTTTTCTCTGCAACTTTGCCAGTATCTGTTATTTTTGAATTTTTTAATTGCTGTTTTCACCGGTGTGAGATGGCATCTCATTGTGGTTTTGATTTGCATTTTTCCGATGAATAAAGATGCTAAGCATTTTTAATATGCTTATTGGCTGTTTGCATGTAAAGACAAGTCTTGTAATACAGTATCAAGCTTGAATTGCTATTTTATCTTTGATAAGCATTTCAGTAATAATTTTTGAAATTTAGAAATTTAGTTATATTAAATGCAACCAAGATTTGAATACATGCTTCTTTATTTTGCATACTAGGTGACCACAGTCCAAATGAGCATATAACAAATTATGTATGGCACACATATTTAAAGTCTTCAGAATAATTTTAGAGCTAATCATAGGAAACCCAGGAGAAAATTTCAGTTATTTAAGCAATATTTTCCAAACAAATGACTACTGCCTGCCAGACTGTGCAGTGCCTCTGTGCCTAGCGTTACGTCTAGCATGGCATTCAGTCCATATTTGTTCATTTGAAACAAGCTTATTTAAAAGAGCTTGGATCTTTTCTTCTCACTCTTCGTAACCCTAGCACCTGGTACAACACCTGAGGCATGAACTAGTAATGAATCCTGAGTAAATGTTTGTTTTGGAAAAAGTAAATCTGACCATGTCTTCTAAATTCCACTTTGATTTTGAGCATAATGTGATATTTTTCAGCTTTATTTTGCATCTCCCTAAATTAACAAGGTGTGTTAAAAAATGTCCAGGTGGCAGGAATTAGAAAACATGTGTTAATCTTAGAAGGAAAGACTGCTAATGAAGAAATGTTATGAGCTCATAAATCAATGCTTTATGAAAGCGTTATCTGAGCACCATCTGCACTGGAGTAACTTGCATTGCTGGTTAAAATGAAGATACCTCAGCCCACGCTGGGACTATTGAGTTGGAATATATAAAGACAGGGCTCATGAGCTAGTGGGCTTTCAAGGTGTGGTGTGCAGATAAGCAGCATTAACAATACCTAGAACCTTGCTGAAAATGCAGTCTTAGGTCCCACTCTAGAGCTCTGGAATCTGAATCTGTATTTTAACAAGATTTCAGGAGATTAAAATACATTTTAGAATTTAAAAATCATTGCATTGACGTTTCAAAACGATCACTACCATCTTAAATTATAAATTGACTCACAACCATTTGTCAGTTTCTATTATTATGACACGCTTCCACTCTGCCATTTTCTGCTGAAATGGTAAAAATGTACTTATTTTTCAAACCTGCTCTCATAAGCATGTATTATGAGATTATATTAGAATTGTCTTTCTCACTAGACTGTGGGTCTCAAGTCAACAACAACAGGACTTTTGTCTTTTAACCTCCAACATTTAATGTTTACAAAGAGTAAGTAATTAATGTTGAATGATTAACTGGAAACTGCTCTCAGACTGGGGGAGACACACATGTCAAAATAGGGAGAAAAGTAAGAATATATTTAAAGAGTTAATAGCTGCAATTCTGATTCTTGCCTTGTTTCCTGTTGATGCATAAATTGGCTACAATGGACAAGTAACAATGGTTTTTGTGACTGTATGATAAAATGGTCTAACCGCATCACCAATCATCAACTTTTCCAGGTTCAGATATCACAAATTAGCTCTGGCTGATTTCCAACCTCACAGAGCTAACTTAGCATTACATTTAGCTAGCTCTTGCTTTTCTGTGCCTCACCAAATACAATCGTCAGCCCCTTACTTCAATAGCCATAATTCTAATGTCTCAGTAACTGTGAATATATGAGGCAGAGCTCAAGGTGGTGAGCAGGCACAGGCTGGGGGAAGCACAGGGTCAACCAAGCTCTGCTGTTTAGAAGCCTTCTCTCTTTAATGTTTTATAGACTTAAGGGTACATAAGCAGATTTGTTACACGGATGTGTTGCATAGTAGTGGGGTTTGGCTTCTTGTGCAACCATCACCTTAATGAACATTGTATATAACAGGTAATTTTTGAGTCCTCACCCGTCTCCCACCCTGTCCCTTGGGAATCCCCAGTGTCTATTATTTCCCTCTGTATGTTAATGTGTACCCACTGTTTAGCTGCTACCTAAGTGAGAATATGCACTATTTGGTTTTCTGTCCCTGCATTAATTTGCTTAGAATAATGGCCTCCAGCTCCTCTGTGTTGCTTAAAAAAAAAAAAAAAAAGTCATTCTTTTTTTATGGCTGTATACTATTCCGTAGTGTATATATATGACATTTTCTTTATTCAGTCATCTTTTCATGGACACTTAGGTTGATTCCATGACTCTGCTATTGGGAGTTGTGTTGCAATACACATATAAGTGTAGATATCTTTTTGACATAATATTTTTTTTTCCTTTGGGTAAATACCCAGTAGTTGGTTGGGTGCCTGGATCAAATGGTAGTTTTATTTTTAGTTCTGCTGTTTTCCATAGAGGTTGTGCTAATTTATACTCCTCCCACCAACAGTGTATAAGTATTCCCTTTTCTCTACATACTTGATGATATGGTTTGAATGTTTGTCCCCTTCAAATCTCATGCTGAAATGTAATTCGCAGTGTTTGGAGGTGTGACCTGGTGGAAGATGTTTGGGTCATGGGGGTGGATCTCTCATGAATGGCTTGGTACTGTCTTCATGGTAATGATGGAGTTCTCACTGTATGAATTCATTTAAAGCCTGGCTGTATAAATGAACCTGAACTTCCTCTTCTGTCTCTTGCTCCATCTCTGGCCACGAGGCTTCCTGGCTTCCCTTTGCCTTCTGTCATGATTAGAAGCTTCCTGAGGCCCTCACCAGAAGCACATGCTGGCACCATGCGTCCTGTACAGCCTGCTGAACTGTGAGCCCAAGTATACCTCTTTTCTCTATGATTTACTCAGCCTCACATATTCCTTTATAGCAGTGCATACAGACTGACACATTTGCCAACACTGGTTGTTTTTTGACTTTTTAATAGTAGTCATTCTTATTGGCGTAAGATGGTATCATATTGTGGTTTTAATTTGCATTTCTCTGATTATGATATTGAACATTTTTTCAGATGCTTATTGAACACTTGTATGTGTTCTTTTTATTTTTAAATGTTTATAGGTACATCTTAGATATATTTGTGGAGTACATGAGACATTTTGAAATAGGCATATAATATGCAATAATCACAACAAGGTTAATGGGGTATTCATCACCTCAAGCATTTATCATTACTTTGTGTTACACAATTATACTCTTTAGTTATTTTAAAATATACAATAGATTGTTGTTGACTCTCATCTCCATGCTGTGATATCAAATACTATTGCATTTATTCTACCTAACTAAAGTTTTTATATGTTAACCATCCCTACTTCCACTACCCCTACCCCACTGCACTTGCTAGCCTCTGGTAATCATCGCTGAAATCATACTACTCTCTATTGTTCAATTGTTTTAGTTTTAGCTCCCACACATGAGTGAAAACATGCAAAGTTTGCCTTGCTATTTCTGGTTTATTTCACTTAACATAATGTCCTCCAGTTCCAGACATGTTGTTGCAAATGACAGGATCTAATTCTTTCTTATGGGTGGATAGTACTCCATTGTATGTATGTACCATATTTTCTTTATCCATTCATCTGTTGATGGACACAGGTTGCTTCCCAATCTTGGCTATTGTGAATAGTACTATAATAAATATGGAAATGTAGACGTTTCTTTAACATACTGATTTCCTTTCATTCGGGTATATACATAGCAGTGGGATCAATAGATCATATGGTAGTTGTGTTTTTGGTTATTTGACAAACCTCCATAGTGTTCTTCATGATGGTCATACTGATTTACATTCACATCAACAGTGTATAAGGGTTTCCTTTTCTCCACATCTTCATCAGCGTTAGTTATTTTCTGTGTTGAATAAAATCCTTCTTAACTAGTGTGAGATAATATCTCATTGCAGTTTTGATTTGCACTTCTCTGATGATCAGTGATGAGTACCTTGTTATTTACCTATTTGCCATTTGAGTGTTTTCTTTTGAGAAATATCTATTCAGCTCTTGCCATTTTAAAATCAAATTCGACTTTTTCCGATAGAGTTGCTTGATGTTCTTATATATTACATTGATAGTTTGCAAATATTTTCCCCATTCTGTGGGCTGTCTCTTTGTGGATTGTTTCCTTTTCTATGAAAGAAGCTTTTAAACTTGATGGGATCCCATTTGTCCATTTTTGCTTTGGTTGCATATGCTTGTGGGGTATTAATCAAGAAACCTTTGCAAAGATCAATGTCCTGGAGAGTTTTTCCAATGTTTTATTTTCCTATTTTCATAATTTGAGGTCTTAGATTTAAGTATTTAATCAATTTTTATTTGATTTTTATATATGTTATCGTGTATGGTGAGAAATGGGGGTCTAAATTCATTCTTCTGTACGTAGGTATCCAGGTTTCCTTGCATCATTTGTTGAAGAGACTGTCCTTTCCCCAGTGAATGTTTGTGGCACCTTTGTTAAAAATGAGTTTGTTGTAGATGTATGGATCTATTTCTGGGTCCTGTATTCTGTTCCATTGGTCTGTCTGTTTTTATGCCAGTACCATGCTGCTTTGGTTACTATAGCTCTGTAGTATACTTAGGAGTCAGGTATAATGTGATTCCTCCAGTTTTCGTCTTTTTGCTCAGGATGGTTTTGGCTATTCTGGGTCTTTTGTGGTTCCATGTAAATTTCAGAATCCTCTTTTCAGTTCATGTGAAGAATGTCATCAGTATTTTGATAGAGACTACATTTAATCTCCAGATTGCTTTGTGTAGTGTGGGTATTTTAACAATATTGATTCTACCAACTCATGAAAATGGAATATCTCTTCCTTCATTGTGTCCTCTTACATTTCTTGCATCAATGTTTTATAATTTTCATTGTAGAGATCTTTCACTTAAGTGTGTCCCTAGGTATTTAAGCTCATAATTGTAAATGGGATTGCTTTCTTGACTTCTTTTTTAGATTGTTTGCTGTTGGCAAATAGAAATGCTACTGATTTTTACGTGTTGATATTGTGGTATTCCACAACTTTACTGAATTTGTTTATTAGTTCAAATAGTTTTTTTAGTGGAGTCTTTAGGTTTCTCCCAATATAAGATTATATAATCTGCAAATGGATACTTTGACTACTTCCTTTCCAGTTTGGATGCCCTTTATTATTTTCTCTGGTCTGATTACTCTAGCTAGTACTTCCAGTACTACGTTGAATAACAGTGATAAAAGTGGGCATCCTCTAAGATGTTCCAAGTCTTAGAGGAAAGGCTTTTAGTTTTTCCAGGTTCAGTATGATACTAGCTATGGGTCTTTCGTATACGGCTTTTATTGTGTTGAGGAATATTCCTTTTATACAGGTTTTTTTAGAGTTTGTGTCATGAAGGGATGTTGAATTGTATCAAATGCTTTTCAGCGTCAATTGAAATATCATATGGTTTTTGTTCTTCAATCTGTGATATAATATATGACATTGATTGATTTACATAGGTTGAACCATGCTTGTATCCTTGGATTAATCCCAACAGAACATGATGATCTTTTTAATGTGTTGTTGAATTTTTGTTTGCTAGTATTTTGTCAAAATTTTTGCATTGATAGCTACCAAAGATATTTGTCTATAGTTTTATTTTTTTGATACGTATTTGTCTGGTTTTGATATCGGGTAATACTGGTTTCATAAAATGAATCTGTAAATATTTCCTACTCCTCTATTTTTCAGAATAGTTTGAGTAGTGCTGGTATTAGTTCTTTAACTGGTAAAATTTAGTAATGAAACCATCAGTTTCCAGGCTTTTCTTTGCTGGGAGACATTTTAGTTTTTGTTATGCCTTCAATCTCATTGCTTGTTACTGTTTTGTTTAGGTTTTGGATATCTTTATGTTTCAATCTTGGTAAGTTGAATGTGTCTATGAATTCATTCATTTATTCTAGATTTTCTAATTTATTGGCATATAGTTTCTCATTGTAGGCCCTCATAATACTTTGGATTATTACTATGGTGTCAGTTGTGACGTCTCCTTTTGTTTTGTCTCTGATTTTACTTATCTGACCTTGTCTTTCTCTTTCTTAGTCTGGCTAGAGGTTGGTCAATTTTGTTTATCTTTTCAAAAAATGAACTTTTTGCATTCTTTGATCTTTTATATATTTTTTGGCTTCGGTTTCATTCATTTCTTCTCTGATCTTTATTATTCGTTTTCCTATAGTAATTTGGGGTTTGATTTACTCTTCATTTTCTGGTTCTTTAAGGTGCATTGGGAGGTTATTTGAAGTTTTCTGCTTTTTCAATGTAGGTAGTTATTGCTATAAACACTCCTCTTAGTAGTGCTTTTACTGTATCCCATAGGTTTTGGAATGCTGTTACCATTATCATTTGTTTTAACAAAATTTAAAATTTTCTTCCTAATTTATTTATTGATCACCTATTATTTAGGAGCATTTTTTTTTTCCATTTGTATCCATTTGCATAGTTTGCAAAGTTCCTCTTGCTACTGATTTCTAGTTTTATTCCATTGTGGCCAGAGAAGATACTTGATCTAATTTAAATTCTTTTGAATTTTAAAAGACTTGTTTTGTGGTCTAACATATGGCCTATTCTTGAAAATGATCTATGTGCTAAGGAGAAGAAAGCGTATTCTGCTATCATTGAATGAAATGTTCTGTAAATATCTACTAGGTTCATTTGCTTTATAGTGCCATTAATCTATTGACTGATAGGAAATAGACTATAACCAATAGTCTATTGACTCCTTATTATATAATAACCTGATTTGTCTCTTTTTATATATTTTTGTTTTGAAATCTATTTTGTCCGATATAGGTATAGCTATTCCTGCTCTTTTTTGTTTTCTTTTTGCACAGAATATCTTTTTTAATCCTTTCATTTCAGTCTATATCTTTATAGGTGAAGTGTGTTTCTTGTAGATAACAGATCATTGTTGTTGTTGTTGTTATTAATCCAGGTACTCTATTACTTTTGACTGGAGAGTTTAGTTCATTTACATTCAGTATTATTATGGATAAGCAATGACTTATTCCTGATATTTTGTTTTTTGTTTTCTGGTTGTTTTGTGGTCTTCTCTTCCTTTCTTCCTTTTTCCTGTCTTCCCTTTTGTAATGGTGATATTCTCTGGTGGTATGTTTTAATTTCTGGCTTTTTATTTTTTTGTGTATCTGTTGTAGGTTTTCTTATTTGTGGTTACCATGAGGCTTGCAAATAGCATCTTATACCCATTACTTTAAACCAATGACAACTTAACATTGGCTGCAAAAATGTATATCATCTTTTAAGAAATGCCTGTTCATGTCCTTTGCCTACTTTCTATTTGTGTTATTTGTTTTTTTCTTTTAGAGTTGTTTATGTTTATTGTAGATTCTGGATATTAGTCCTGTCTCATATGTATAATTTGCCAATATTTTCTCCCATTCTGTAGGTTGTCTGTTTACTCTGTGGATTATTTTGCTGTTCAGAAATGCTTTAGTTTAATCAAGTCACTTTTTTCCAGTTCTATTTTTGTTGCAGTTCCTTTTGAGATCTTAGTTATAAATTCTTTGCCTAGGCCAGTGTCCTCAGTATTTGTTTTTCTAGATTTTCTTTCCATAGTTTCAGACCTTACATTTAAGTTTTTAATCCATCTTGAGCTAATTTTTCTATATGGTGAAAGACAGGAGTTCAGTTTCATTCTTTACACATGGTTACACATTTCCATCGAATTTTCCCAGCCCCATTTGTTGAATAGGGCCTCCTTTCCTGAATTTCAGCCTCCAGGCCATGTTCCAAATAATGACCATAAATCTGAGTTCTGGATAATTGACCTCTTGTATATTGTTTTGTACCTATATCTATCAGTTATTCTTTCCAATGCTCTGTTTCCATTATATTACGTACACCAACCCAGATAAATTGTGTATATTGAAATATGAAGTATAGTCAATTCTCATTATTTGGAGTGCTCATATTCTATAAAGTTACCACAAATGCTCAATTAGTGAGTACTAAAGCATTATTTCTAGGAGAAAGCTAGGGTTAGGTTCCTGGGAGCTTATGTTCACATGTTGCTCAAGCAATCAATACATAACCTTATTTTGTGTGTCTTTCTGTTTAAAGATGCCTTACTTAATATATATTGTTGATTCATTAACATTGAATTCACAGGCAACAGTATGAAAACTCATGCCTGAACTAAGCTGATCTAACACAGATACTTTTCTATAAAGCACATTACATTATAGCCTTTTTGTGCTTAGGAACGCTAGGCAGTCCTCTGGCACTACACCTGAGAACCATTTTAAATAGCAAAACACCAATAAACAGCACAAAAATTAAAAAAGAATGGCACTAAATCGGCCCCCAAAGGACACTTGTTTACACTATGAGACCTGAAATAAGAAGGTAGAGGTGATCTTCAGCTGGGAATGTGCATGCCAGGTGGCTCAAATATTTTGCTGCTTTGCACGTGTCCAGGAATGACCACAGAAATGGTGTACAAATTTGGGGGCTACCAACAAATTTTAGAAGTAGACAAAATATATGCAGTCTGCAAATAATGAGGACTGACTATACTGTTTTCAGTGTTCTGGCACTTTCCTTAGTTTTTAATAAAATATTTACACAGAGAAACATATTGAATTAATGAAGTGTGTCCATCTTTTGCTTGGAAAGAAAAGTCTTTAAAATAGGCCTATGATTGTCAAGTCTGCATCAGGTGGTAGAAGTTTATATATATAAATAAAAATAATTGTGTAAAAACACAAAATTCTCAGGCCATCGTCTGAGTAAATATAACTAAAATTTGTTGAGTCCTGATTCAATTTGTGCCAGCCACTATACTAAGAATTTTATGTATACTATCTCACTTACGGAGTCTCAGTGTGGCAAATTAATATATTCAAGTGCATACCTCTCTTAAGTGCCAAATTAGAATACAAAATTCCTGGTCTTTCTGAACTGTTATTTTTAATTAGTAGGAATTACTGTGTCCACAATTAAAACAAATTACTTTTAATAGCTTTTGTTATTTTTATTTTATTTTTGAGACAGGGTCTCACTCTAATCACGCAGGCTGGAGTGCAGTGGTGCAATCACAGCTCCCTGTAGCCTCAATCTCCCAAGTTCAAGGGATCTTCCCACCCCACTCCCTGCCCCCACCCCACTGAGGAGCTGTGACTACAGGCACATACCCTCACACCTGGTTAATTTTTGTATTGTTTGTAAAGATGGGGTTTTACCATGCTGCACACACTGGTCTCGAACTCCTGGCTCAAATGATCCACCTGCCTCAGCTTCCAAAAGTAATGGGAATACAGACGTCAGCCACTGTGCCCCACTCATTACTTTTTATTTACTTTAATATAATTTTCCATAAAAACATTTTCAATTCTTCTTGTAATTTTGTGCATATTTGTTTTATATTTATTTTCAATGTTTACTTTCTTTTCTTATCTGTATATAACTAGTATTTAAGATTACGAGAAGATGATTTTATAGTAGATAGAAAAATAAGCTCTACTGTGTCGTCATCTACACTAGGCCTTGTGTGGTTGGCAAGTATTTTTGATATCTGAAGGTATTAGATTTAAAGCAATTTGAAGTTACAGGGCTTGTGACAGATTGTCTTTTCCAAAGACAAACACAACATCTCTCATCTGCATTGAGCTGTTGTAACTCTTCCATCAAGAGGTAGAGTTTACTTTTCCACCTATGGAACCTGAGATAGTCCCAGACTGCTTTGACCAATAGAGTATGCAGAACTGACATTTCCAGTAACAGGCACAGCTCTTAACTGGCCTGGAAACCTGTTGGAAACTAGCCACCATTTAATAAGTGTGACTACTCACACCCAAGCCTATGTGGAGAGGGCTTGGAGGATGAGAGGCTGTGATAGAAACAGAAAGGCCAGACTTGTGAAGGAAGAAGCCGTGTTGGAAGTTGATCTTTCAGCGCCAGCTGACCACAGTTAATAGCAGATGGGTTAAAGATGAACCACCCACCTGAGTACTTCTGACTTCCTAACATATAAAAATGTGAGCCCAATAAAAGAGTAGTGGTTTTATGCCATGATATTTGGAGGTAGGTTTTTTTGTTTTTGTTTTTGTTCTGTTTTGTGTATGTTTTGAGACGTAGTCTTGCTCTGTCACCCAGCTGGAGTGCAGGGGCAGGCTTACTGCAACCTCCACCTCCCGAGTTCAAGAGATTTCCCTGCCTCAGCCTCCCGAGTAGCTGGGACTATAGGCGCGTGCCACCATGCCCGGTTAATTTTTTTGTGTTTTTATAGAGACAGGGTTCACCATGTTGGCCAGGACGGTCTCAATCTCCTGACCTTGTGATCCACCCACTTTGGCCTCCCAAAGTGTTGGGATTACAGGCGTGAGCCACCGCACTCGGCCAACGTAGTTTGAAATGTGGTACTCAATAATCAGAATAGGGTCAACAGGGCATACATACCTGCCCTGCTAAAAGGCTTTTCATTCTTTTAGAACATTTGACTGGCCAATGACAGCCTGTTTTCCCAATGAATTTGCTGTAGGGTAATTGGTTTGCGACTCCTGCTCTAGAACAACAGGAAACTGAATTCACATCCCATTTCTATCATTTGCTTTGTGACTGGATAAGTTACTCAACGTCTTGAAGCCTTACTTTCCTCTGCAATCAAATGGGATTACAGTGAGAATTTAATAGTGTAATGAATACAAAGTATTACCTTCTATCAATTTTAATCATTCTTTCATTATACTTTTAAATATAGTGATTTATTTTCTTGGCTAGAATAAATGGAATTGTATTGCTTCTTGGTTTAAAATAATTGCTGACATTTTTACTATGATACTAACCTGTCAGTGACAATGAGAGTATTAGCTAGAGAAAGAGAGGGGCTGCTTTTTCCCTATTTGGTTTACAAAGTCATTCAATCATGGGTCTCTATATCTACTTTTCATTATATTTTAATTTACTGTAGAATATATATCTGCTCAACATATTCTTAAATATAAGGTGTTAACATATGTCTATATTTCTGCATAAATACAAATTCTGAATTTCCTAACTTTTGCATGGCTTACAGGGCATAAAACTGAAAATACTTTTTGTGTCCTTCAACAATTGCTTAACCGTTAAAGATAATGAAGTTTGTGATTGCTGTCATTGTCTTTCTCTAATTGTGCTTTCACAAATTAACCTCCAGACCAAATCTATTTGAAGCTACTCTTCCACTTTTACTCTTCCCAATTTTGTCTCTGAATCTCCCCCACCTCTCTCTCTCATTCTCTCTTCTTTTCTTCCTCTCTTCACATACATGTATATGCATGTGCACATATGCACATACCTGCAAACACATACATATTTAGGTTTGACTTTTCAATATTTGGTCTTTCGGTTGGGAATCCTACTTATGGCAGTTCACTGAAATACCGAGTTCCTTTTATTTCAATTCTTTTATAACCATTTGTCTGTCTAAGCTTTGATAAAATATGGCAGGGTTCAGCCTTATTGGCAGTCTTTTCTTTAGTGAGCCCTAAAACTCGAACTTCATAAAAGTTTCACATCAGGATAAACACATAGGGTAGATGTGAGCAGAAAATGAGATTAGCAACTGCTTTGAAAATCAGATTTTTCTGATTTCTGTGCTGTATGTAGAGTTCTCTTACTTGTGTGGCCATGAAGTCTTAATTCTCTCTGGCATCTGCTATCCTGTTTCACCACATCATGCTAATTCATCCTACAGAAAATGTTATAAAATGCAGGAAGCTTAGATAAGCCCAGGGAGTGCATTCATCACTCTTTTTAAAAAACAAAACACAGAATAAGTTTGCTTTATTTACAATATTGGCTTCATGCAGATCAAATTTATGTGAAATATCATTGCACTGAAAAGGTGTATTGTGCATTTCTTCCATGCTACTAAATTTATCTTTAGGAAACAAAGACAAGTGAAGTAGCAAATAGTCTCCAGTCCAAGCTTGCTGAACAATCTCTGCCACACCATTTGCCCTTAGTGAGTTGAAAAGTTATTTTTTTATCCTATTTATTCTATAATAAATTCTGGTATTGCATATAGAGTCTAAATCCTATTAATTTTCAAAAAGTTTCATTTCATTAATTAGCTTATGTAGGGCAAAGGGGTTTCAGTATATCTATAGATGAGACATTCATTGTCTAGACTGGCGGGGGAAACCTGGCTCCATCCCAGCACATGCGGGCAGTGACCCAGGTATAAACTCTGAGTCCAGCATCCTGAGTATAAATCCTGCTCTGTCCCTAAATAATTGAGTAAGGTCAGGGTAAAATGAACAATGCCAAGCACAAAGAGGGCTATAAAGAGGTGTGAGACCTGGCCAGGCGGGAGGGCTCATGCCTGTAATCCCAGCAGTTTGGGATTCAGAAGTGGACGGTTCACAAGGTCAGCAGATGGAGACCATCCTGGCTAACACGGTGAAACCCTGTCTCTACTAAAGATACAAAAAAATTAGCCGGGCATGGTGGCCCATACCTGTAGTCCCCAGCTACTCAGAAGCTGAGGCAGGAGAATCACTTGAACCTGGGAAGTGGAGGCTGCAGTGAGCAGAGATCGCGCCACCGCACTTCAGCCTGGGGGACAGAGTGAGACTCAGCCTCAAAAAAACAAAAAACAAAAAAAACCATGAAATATAAACTTGTACAACTCCCAGAGCATTACTTACGTGAGGTGGAATAGACTATGCTGAAGGACATATGATCCATGTTTTAAATTGAAGAGGATCCATGTACTTAGCTAAGCTTTTAGGAGTACAGGTTGAGCATCCCTAATCTGAAAATCTAAAATTGGAAATCCTCCAAAATCTGAAAGTGTTTGAGCACCGACATGACAAAAGTGGAAAATTCCACATGTGACCTTATGTGATGAGTCTCAGTCAAAATGCAGACATACAACCCACAGTTTATTCAGCGTTTCCAAGAGAAAAAAGACCCTCCCAGCCTCTTTTGCTATTCATTACCTCACCCATGTTGCTTCTCAGTAGTTAACCTTGGAACATGAATGATACCAAAAGGGACTATTTTAGATGCAAATCAAGTTAGCAACTAAAACTTACGGTAATCAAATTAGGAACTTAAATCAGTGAGTGAATTTCCAGGGGCACTAAGAACGGTAAGACTCTGTGATTTTAACATGTCTCCGTTTGTTATATTCCTTGATTTTTCTTCCGGTATTTTTATATTCTCTGATTTTTTCTTCCTGTATTTTTATGGGCAAAGCTTATATAAACCCTATAAAAATGTTCTACTAGTATAAGGAAGAGTAGCAGAAAGGTTCAGTCTGGAAAAGTACACCCTGGTTCACTGACTGATAAGCCAGAGGAGCTCAGGATCTTAGAGGCTCTACTTCAAGAGAGCATCAAAATAGGACATCAATTAGATTGCTCCCACCCCCTTAAAGATAGGTAAATGAGTACAAGGGGCCACTCTATTTGGTCCAGCATTATAAGAATTAGAAGGGTGAGGTTCCATGACCCCCATTTGTTATGTAATGAAGATGATTAACTTTCTGGCTTGCTAAGTAAAATGGCATTCATAATAGAATCAAAACCTTTCTTGAAGGTCAGACATGGCTATATTTATTGCTTCCTCCTTGTCTGTAAGCCAGAACATTCTCTCACTATTGTGATACAAGCTAACAAGAGCCAAATAAATCTTCGATCCTTTGGCTGACTCTGCCATTAAACAGAAGCCATTGTAAAGTCATGAAAATTACCTGAGAAGGATGTGGAAAATTGGTTTGTTCAGAAAAGACCAGCCACAGTGATTAAAGGGATGATAAAGATGACTTGCTTGGAAACTCTAAAGAACCCAGTATTACTTGAAAGAAGAGGAAACTGAATGGTAACTTAATAACTATCTTCAGCTTTCAACAGGACGACTACTTCTGTTTTATCCATTTCTATAGAGTTTGAAACGACTAAGGAATTATTCTGAAATCTTTCTGTAATTAGCAAATTTACTCATATTATACTGTTACAATTTTTTCCCATCTAAAAATTCTGAACTTGTATTTGTCATTCTTCCATTTGAAAGAATAAATGGTAGGAAGATATAATCAAATAGTATTACTCTCATTTTCTTCTTCTTATATCTGAAAAGATGGTATTGTTTTTCTTGGCATAAACAATCTTTGACTTGTTCTTGCCACTTATCAGACTAAAATATCTGTGGATTGAACTCTTCAGTTACTTGGCTCCAGCTATGTTGTGAGTTATTATTGTCAAGCCTGAATAATAACGACAAAAAGGGGAAATAAACATGTTAGAAGTTAAATTGCATTCCTTGTTACTTTATAAACTGAAATAACAAGACTTGGAATCATTACCTTGTAGATTTCTGCACAGAATTAATTTTTAAGGCCTTTAACTTGTTTTGAATCTTTTAACGAATGTTTTCTATGTGAGAAGTATTGTTTAGTGATAGGTTTTTGGGCAAAAGTGGAAAAAAAGAGAATAAGGCATGATATCAGAACTCAAGATGCTTATAATCTGGTGGTAAAGATAATTTAATGAATTAGAGGCTGATAAGCAATTTCTTGTGTTTCCCTTGTGTTTCCTCAAGGAGAACACAAATCCTGGTTGGGCAAGAACACAGATAGGTGTCTAAACAGGATTTCTTGTCTTTAACTCTAGTGTTTCACATTCATATAGCTCAGTTCCTTTTAGTGGCCCCCTCTACTCTGGAACCCCACCCTGACATATTTTCATCAGATTATTCCTTCTTTCTCTTTTTGTTGGGTTGGTTTTTGCTTGTTTGTTGTTCTTATATCTGAGTTTCTCCTTACTCATAATTTCTTTTTACAACTTTTTACCTGTCAAAGCCTCAATTTTATCTCTTGTATCTGCTAAATGCATTCTTTTATTTCCTGCTTTTGCTAGCCACCCTCTTATAAAATCTCAACTTAAATTCCAGAGAAGGAATTTCTGATTATCCCCGCCCATCTGCATACCATACTGTGTCATAGGTCCCAAGCCAATGCTTGGGTCAGAAGTCAATATGCATCCAATTTAGACTTACTCATTATGGCTTCTTCTACAACAGAAACTGTGGTCCTGGCAGTTTCCTTTGGAATGAGATAAGACATAGCAAGTGTCCTAATTTGCTGTTGAATTTTGAAAGTAGGGAATTTAAAAAATTGAAAAGACAAAGATAAGGATTGAAGGAACATTTAGAGAAAACCCAGATATGCTGATGAACACAGTGAGGACAGGGCTCAGAGAGATCAGCTTTATCTAGGGAGAAAGCATGCTCAGAGCAGTAGTGGAAACACTTCTGGTTAAGGAGGGTGAGAACAGGAAGCAGAAGCTCTCTAAAGTATGTCCAGACTTTAGACTGATTGTTCTTGAGTCCATAACGTATCGAACAATAGTTTAGGGAATATACTTGTCCTACGTGCCAATTAAACAACTGGATAGGGGTTCTGAAATTATTCTTTTTAAAAAGCAACTTTTAAAAAAATTTGCCTTTCATTTTGATTGGTAAGAGAGAAACTCGGGACATGTTTGACTACGGGAAGAGTTTATATTCCTTCCACTTAGAAAAATACATAACACTGGAAGAGTTAGTTGTCATAAGCCAGGAAATAGAAAAAATGCCATTATAAGTGTAGACAGAAGATATTTACGTTTCAACCTGCCCCTAACCCGAACCCTAATTCTAATTCTAAAAGAGATTATCTTTAAAATGTCTCTCTGTTCTGGAAGAATTGTAAAACTAAACTTTTCTAAAATCCTAGTCTTTAGAGACAACGTTATTTTGAGTTAAGTCAAAAATTTCGCAAACACAGACACACACATGCATGCTGTGGCTATCTTGTGGCTTTTCTCTTGAAATGATTATGTGATTATAATATTTTCCCCCTCCATTTATAAAGATATAACGCGGCCGGGCGCGGTGGCTCAAGCCTGTAATCCCAGCACTTTGGGAGGCCGAGGCGGGTGGATCACGAGGTCAACAGATCGAGACCATCCTGGTCAACATGGTGAAACCCCGTCTCTACTAAAAATACAAAAAATTAGCTGGGCATGGTGGTGCGTGCCTGTAATCCCAGCTACTCAGGAGGCTGAGGCACGAGAATTGCCTGAACCCAGGAGGCGGAGGTTGCGGTGAGCCGAGATCGCGCCATTGCACTCCAGCCTGGGTAACAAGAGCGAAACTCCGTCTCAAAAAAAAAAAAAAAAAAAAAAAAAAAGATATAACGCATGCCATTGATTATTATTTTGCCACGTGGTGACCCTAGTTTGAAGTTTTTTTCTATGTCCATGTTAAAGGAGAAAAAGAGATAAATGACAAAGTAATCAAGAAATTGAATATAAACTTGCTGATTCATTTAATTACAGAGTTTAGTGCTGTAGTTTCCAATGTGTCTCTTCCTAGACAGTTGCTTATGTCCATGAATGAATGAATTCATCGTATTGAAAATCTGCTCCCAGAACTATGTAATTTATCAAATAATATGTGAGTGTATAAGATAGAACTGCTGCCCACAATAACTCATAATTTATTCGAGGACACAAAAGCCATATACATAAAATAATTCATGAATGAGACATATTTACATATTATATGCAGGCAGGTCCTGCTTTTACTGTGCTTGTGGAGATCCAATTTTAAAATACATTTTTAAGGTAAATTCTTATATGGGAGTATGTTGTTTTCTGACACTATTATCTTTGTCTTTTGGGGCATATTTGGTATACATACAAGTCAAATAATGCTAGTTAAAAAAATTGTTAAATTCAAATTTACCTAACATGTTTTTGCTTATATGTTGTGCATTCTTTTTTATATATTATCACAAACTACAATTTTCGCACTGTTCATTTTCCTTATTTTTTATGTAAGAAATGGCTCTGAGAAGTTAGGTAATACGACCAAATTTACACACGTACTAAGTGTCAATGTTGAGATTTGAAAGTCAGTTTTTCTCGTTCAAATATGAGTAGTCTTCTTACTGTCTGTGTGAATGTTTGTGTCCCCCCCATATTTGTCTGCTTAGACACAATCCCTAATGCAATGATATTAAGAGGTGAGGTTAGGAGGTGATTAGATCAGGAAGGTGGAGCTCTCATTAGTGGGATTATTGCTCTTATAAAAAAGGCCTGAGGGAGCTTGTCCAGCCCTTCTTCCATCTGAGGACACATAGAAGGTGCCATACACGAGGAGAAGGCCCTTACCAAAGACTGAATCTGATGGGACCTTGATCTTGGACTTCCCAGCTTCCAGAAGTGTGGGCAATTAATTTCTGTTTATGGATTACCCAGTCTTAGGAATTTTGTTGTATCAGCTCAAACAAACTAAGATAAATCCTTTAACCTTCACCCAATGATTGTGCGGTAAATTATTGAGAATCGACTGTAGCTCTTTACTAGGCATTGCCAATGCTTAAAGCTCTAAAGTACAAAACAGAGAGACGTGGATACTTTTATGCAGCTATCATAAATTCCATTGTTCATATGATGAGAGGAAGGACTATTCCACTTAAATGCTAAATGAGGAATGCAACACCAAGTAAGGAAGAGGTTAGAAAAAGTTTGGTTAGTATGAAATAGCATCTGGAGGAAGATTCCATAGGGAATTTGACTAATTTCTTAAAAGCTTAATAATAACCGTATAAATAAATATCTTTGCTTTTGTTACTTTTTCCCCTCCCTCTCCTTTTTATCCTTGCTGTCTTCTATTTGCTGTATAACTACTATGTGTCATAGAGTAGTTGACGACAGTTTCAAGTGTAAATCGCTTTCATCTATATTATCTCATGTTATCTTTGTAACAATCTTTTAGGTTAAGTACAGAAGTGTTACCTTCTCTTTCTAATGAGAAAATCTGTAAACATTGTTTTCCTACATGCTAATGTAGGACCTCAACCCCATATAATAACATAAGTTCTATCAAGAGTTGCAAAAGTCCCTAAGCAGTATCTTCTATGTGTTTATAAACCAGTCTGCAGCTGGCTGATTTTCCTGGTTCTACCACGGTTTCTTCCTTCCGGTACTTCATTTGCCACACCACGCTTACTGGGTACTACCACCCAAGAGTGCCTTTGCTGTCACTTTCACTGGTCTCATACCACTAGCACACTGTGCCTTCAGTTTTTAGTCACATGCCAATTTCTTTTATTTTTATTTTAAGTTCCGAGATACATGTGCTGAATGGGCAGGGTTGTTGCATAGGTATACACATGCCATGGTGGTTTGCTGTACCCATCAACCTGCTCTCTAGGTTGTCACATACCAATTTCAAGATTTAAGATAGGAGTTCACCAGAAGCTTAGGCAAGAAAAAAACACTAGTATTTAGGTTTGCCTCCTTTACTCTTATTGCTAAGACTTTGTTACTCAGTCAAACTCCTGCTAGACTTCCTTTCTCTAGGAATGATTTCTCTGGTTCCTTTTGCAAACAGGCTCTTTGCTTTTTTTCTGAGTCCTAGTGGTGGTAGATCAAGGTGGAACATATGAGTAAGAGGAGGTCAAAGTTTTGGAATTCCAGAACCAAAAATCCTGATTAAAAAAATTAAGGCCGGGCGCGGTGGCTCAAGCCTGTAATCCCAGCACTTTGGGAGGCCGAGGCGAGTGGATCACGAGGTCAAGAGATCGAGACCATCCTGGTCAACATGGTGAAACCCCGTCTCTACTAAAACTACAAAAAATTAGCTGGGCATGGTGGCGCGTGCCTGTAATCCCAGCTACTCAGGAGGCTGAGGCAGGAGAATTGCCTGAACCCAGGAGGCGGAGGTTGCGGTGAGCCGAGACCGCACCATTGCACTCCAGCCTGGGTGACAAGAGCAAAACTCCGTCTCAAAAAAAAAAAAAAAATTTAAGAGTTGATACATTTTTAACCTTTCTTTTGCATTCTAGAATAGTTTTTTTTACAAGGATAAACCATGGGAGCAATTTTCAGAAAGGCACAGAGATGTATACAAGCTTATTTTACAAGAAAAACTGGAGTTCTCATACGCTGTGAAAGGTTGCTGCTGAATGAGGAAATGTGTAGATGTTTGAATGCCGGACAAAGAAATTTCCAAGTCTCCTTTCAGTTTCCTGTTAATAGCCTATGAAACTGTTTTCATGCCATGATTTGTTTGTTTGTTTGTTTGTTTCTTGAGACAGGGTCTCACTCTGTCAGCTAGGCTGGAGTGCAGTGGCACTATCTTGGCTCACTGCAACCTCTGTCTCCCAGGCTCAAGAAATTCTCCTGCCTCAGCCTGCCAAGTACCTGGGATTACAGGCGTGTGCCATCACACCTACCTTATTTTTGTATTTTTAGTAGATGTGGGGTTTCATTCACCATGTTGGCCAGGCTGGTCTCGAACTCCTGACCTCATGTAATCCGCCCACCTTGGCCTCGCAAAGTGCTGGGATTACAGACATGAGTCACCGCAACCAGCTGCCATGGTTTATTTGTAGAATCCTATGATACACGGTTTATAGTTTCTACTTATTTCCCATGATTTCAATCACTTCATGCTTATGAATACAAAGAGTTTCCTGTATTAAATTTTTAAGTATGATACATTTCATTGATTAATATTCTTTAGGACACAGAAAAAAACCACAACTTAAATTCAGTGATTATAATAAAATAAACTGATTTACGCATAATGTATTCTTATCTTCTAGCAGACATCTGCTGCACTAGGAACCCCAATATTGGTTTTTACTGCAAAGAAGAAAAGTAACAGAAAGAAAATATTTACAGCTACTTTCAGATCCAAATTAAAAACCTTAGCTTGGACTGGGACTCAGTGGGACTTCATTAGAATTGCAGTAGAGAATTTGATTGAAAACTGAAGAGTTTCTGCATTCTTTGTGCAGCAGCAAGCCTGCAGAACTCGGAATAATACTCCCGGGAAGCATTAAGCAACAAGTCATGATTTCTCACTTTCCTGTTTCATTTGCTTGAGAAGGTAGTTTTCCTTTTATGGGAGAGGGTAAAAATGAAGTTATTAGTTTCAGCTTCGCTCTCTTCCAGCATCATGTCAAGCTTACTCACGTCTGAAGTTTTCAGCTGTTTCTCTATCTGGTGGGTTTTAAAAATGTGCCCTTTATAAATAAGATTAGTATGGAGAATTGATCTATTAACAGATAGCTTAACAAACGGACAGATTTCTAAATTCACCTACAATCCACAGATCAAGTTCTGTCACTGTTTCCTGCCATCAAAATCAGTGATGATGCCTCTTCCACTCCAAATGAAGAGTGGTGAGGGGCAGAATTCCACTTGCTTCCTTTTGTTGCATTAACTACATCAGGCAAAGATTTCTTAAAACACTGATTTTTCTCGATAGAGGTTACATGTTTCTTAGATAATCTATATATTTGACTACTAATACAGTATTTTTTTAAAAGATTGGGCTTGGATCCAAGATGGCCATTTAGGAACAGCTCAGGATTGCAGTTCCCAGTGAAAGCGCAGAGGGTGAGTGGACACACCACATTTTTATTGCCCACAGACTAGGAGATTCCCAGGCGGAGGAGCTCCATGGGTCGTCAGTGCGGCTGTTTCGGCCAGCACGGCTGTGCCGGCCAGCGCCGCTGCTTTGCCCCGCCTGGCTGCTTTGTCAGCGCCCCTGCGCAGTGGTTCTCCGTACAAAATACACAGGTCCGGGTGCCCTTTGGGCTTGCAATTGGAGCCACGGGAAGTCACCCATCATCTGTTTAAAAAGGGGACTGAACAGGGAACCAGGACAGTAGATTCCAGGGCAAAAAAAGTGCCAGGAAGCTCAGTGCTGCTGTTTAAGCCAGCTCAGTGAGTTGCCGCACAGGAAAACACACAGATCCCAGCGCCTCTTCAACAGGCTACTGGAACACCAAATTTAAAAAAAAAAAAAAAAAGGCCCTGAGGCAGGGAGCCAGCCATCAGGCTCGGCTGGTCCCACCCCCACAAAAGAATAGCAATGAGAAACTCTCTGGATTGAGAGTTGCACAGCAAGTGCAGCTGAACCCGGGACGGTCCAGCTCTATGGGGGAGGGGTGTCCACGATTACCGAGGCACTTCAACACTATGGAGGTAGTCAGCAAATGGTGAGGCAGCCCGCCGTTGCCAAGGCCACCCGCCATTGCTGAGGCAGCCCACCGTTGCCGAGGCAACCAACCCGCCATTGCTGAGGCAGCCCGCATTACAGAGAGAGTCTACCAATACAGAGGTGGGCCACCATTGCCAAGGCAGTTCTAAGGACACCCATATAAACAGGACTGCAGGGAAGTTCACTCGGCAGCTGGGCGGAGTCCACAGCAGCTCAGCAAAGCCTCTACAGGCAGACAGTGACTAGGCTGCCTCCTTGCTGGGCAGGGCAGCTCTGAAGGAAAAAAAAAAGAAGGCAGCAGCACAATGGAAACTCATAAATAAAGCCCTAACTCCCTGGGACAGAGCACCTGGGAACAAAAGCGGTTTATGAGTTCTGCTGCAGCAGACCTAAACGTACTGGCCCAGCAGCTCTGAATGAACAACAGAGCTCACAGCTGAGCATTTGCGCTCCTATAAAGAACAGACTGTCTCCTCAAGCAGCTCCCTGACCCCTGTATATCCAAAGAGCCACCTCATAAAGGAGAGATCAGAATGACATTTGGCGGGTATCCTTCTGGGACAAAGATAGCAGAAGAAGAAAACTGGTAGCAACTCTTACTGTTCTGCAGCCGCTGCAGGTGATCCCCAGGCAAGCAGGGCCTGGAGTGGACTTCAGCAGACCTACAGCAGAGGTGCCAGACTGTTAGAAGGAAGACTAAGAAACAGAAATAAACTCATCATCAACAAACAGAACGTCCACTCAGAGACCCAATCTGAAAGCCAGCAACTACAAAGACGACAGGTGGATAAATCCATAAAGATGGGAAGAAACCAGCGTAAAAAGGATGAAAGCACCTGAAATCAGAACACCTCTCCTCCTACAAGGGATCACAACTCCTCACCAGCAAGGGAACAAGGTTGGATGGAGAACGAGTGTGATGAAATGACAGAATCAGACTTCAGAAGGTGGGTAGTAAGAAACTTCTGTGAACTAAAAGAACATGTTCTAACCCAATGCAAAGAAACTAAGAACATTGAAAAAAGATTTGATGAAATGCTAACGAGAATGGACAAAATAGAAAGGAATATAAGTGAACTGTTGGAGCTGAAAAACACAACACGAGAACTTCGTGAAACATGCACAAGTTTCAACAGCCGAATTGACCAAGCAGAAGAAAGGATATCAGAGGTCGAAGATCAACTCAATGAAATAAAATGAGAGGGCAAGAATAGAGATAAAAGGGTAAAAAGGAATGAACAAAGTCTCCAAGAAATGTGGGACTATGTGAAAAGACCTCATCTACATTTGATAGGTGTACCTGAATGCAACGAAGAGAATGAATCCAAGCTGGAAGATACTCTTCAGGATATTATCCAGGAAAACTTCCCCAACCTAGCAAGTCAGGCCAATATTCAAGTCCAGGAAATATAGAGAACACCACAAAGATATTCCTCAAGAAGAGCAACCCCAAGGGACATGATCGTCAGATTCACCAGGGTTGAAATGAAGGAGAAAATACTAAAGGCAGCCAGAGAGAAAGGTCGGGTTACCCACAAAGGGAAGCCCATCAGACTCACAGCAGATCTCTCAGCAGAAACCCTACAAGCCAGAAGAGAGTGGGGACTAATATTCAACATCCTTAAAGAAAAGAACTTTCAACCCAGAATCTCCTTTCCAGCCAAACTAAGCTTCATAAGTGAAGGAAAAATAAAATCCTTTGGGAACATGCAAGTACTCAGAGATTTCGTCACCACCAGGCCTGCTTTACAAGAGCTCCTGAAAAAGGCTCTACACATAAAAAGGAACAACCAGTACCAGCCACTCCAAAAACATGCCAAATGGTAAACAGCATCAACACAGTGAAGAATCTGCATTAACTAATGGGCAAAACAGCCAGCTAGCACCAAAATGGCACTATCAAATTCACACATAACAATATTAACCCTAAATGTAAATGGACTAAATGCCCCAATCAAAAGACACAGACTGGCAAATTGGATAAAAAGCCAAAACCCATTGGTGTGCTGTATCCAGGAAACCCATCTCACATGCAAGGATACACAAAGGCTCAAAACAAAGGGATGGAGGAAGATTTACCAAGCAAATGGAGAGCAAAAAAAGGCAGGAGTTGCAATTCTCATCTCTGATAAATTAGACTTTAAAGCAACAAAGATCAAAAGAGACAAAGAAGGACGTTACATAATGGTAAAAGGATCAATGGAACAAGAAGAGCTAACGATCTTAAATATATATGCACCCAATTCAGGAGCACCCAAATACATAAGGCAAGTTCTTAATGACTTACAAAGAGACTTAGACTCCCACACAATTATAGTGGGAGACTTTAACACCCCATTGTCAATATTAGACAGATCAACCAGACAGAAAATTAGCAAGGATATCCAGGACCTGAACTCAGACCTGGACCAAGCAAACCTAATAGACATTTACAGAACTCTCCACCACAAATCCACAGAATATACATTCTTCTCAGCACCACATCACACCTACTCTAAAATTGACCACATAATTGGGAGTAAATCACTCCTCAGCAAATGTAAAAGAATGGAAATCATAACAAACAGTCTCTCAGAGCACAGTGCAATCAAGTTAGAACTCAGAATGCAGAAACTAACTCAGAACTGCACAGCTTCATGGAAAACTGAACAACTGGCTCTTGAATGTTGACTGGATAAACAATGAAATGAAGGCAGAAATAAAGATGTTCTTCGAAACCAACGAGAATGAAGACACAACGTACCAGAATCTCTGGGACACATTTAAAGCAGTCTCTAGAGGAAAATATATAGCAATAAGTGCCCACATGAGAAGCAAGGAGAGATCAAAAATTGACACCCTATCATCAAAATAGAAAGAGCTAGAGGAGCAAGATCAAAAAAAGCCAAAACCTAGCAGAATACAAGAAATAGCTAAGGTCAGAGCAGAACTAAAGGAGATAGAGACACAAAAAACCCTTCAAAAAATCAATAAATCCAGGAGCTGGTTTTTCGAAAAGATCAACAAAATAGACAGACCACTAGCCAGATTAATAAAAAAGAAAAGCGAGAATAGACAAATTGATGCAATAAAAAACGATAAAGGGAATATCACCACAGATTCCACAGAAATTCAAACCATCATCAGAGATTATTAAAACAACTGTATGCACATAAACTAGTGAACCTGGAAGAAATGGATAAATTCCTCGACACTTGCCTCCTCCCAAGCCTAAACGAGGAAGAAACCAAAACCCTGAACAGGCCCATAACAAGGTCTGAAGTTGAGGCAACAATTAAGAGCTTACCACCCAAAAAAAGCCCAGGTCCAGACGGGTTCACTGCCGAATTCTACCAGACATACAAAGAGGAGCTGATACCATTCCTTCTAAAACTATTCCAAACAATCCAAAAAGAGGGAATCCTTCCCAAATCATTTTATGAGACCAACATCATCCTGATACCAAAACCAGGCAGAGACTCAACAAGAAAAGAAAACTTCAGGCCAATACCCATGATGAACAGAGAAGCAAAAATCTTCAATAAAATACTGGCAAGCCGATTGCAACAGCACATCAAAAAGCTTATCCACCACGATCAAGTAGGCTTCATCCCGGGGATGCAAGGCTGGTTCAACATACGCCAGTCTATAAATGTAATTCACCACATAAACAGAACCAAAGACAAAAACCACATGATTATCTCAATTGATGCAGCAAAGGCCTTTGACAAAATTCAACAGCCCTTTATGCTAAAAACCCTCAATAAGCTAGGTATTGACAGAACATATCTCAAAATAATAAAAGCTATTTATGACAAACCAACAGCCAATATCATACTGAATGGGCAAAAACTGGAAGCATTCCCCTTGAAATCTGCACTAGACAAGGATGCTCTCTCTGACTACTCCTATTCAATATAGTACTGGAAGTTCTAGCCAGAGCAATCAGGCAAGAAAAAGAAATAAAGGGTATTCAAATAGGAAAGGAGGAAGTCAAATTGTCTCTATTTGCAGACATGATTGTGTATCTAGAAGACCCCATCATCTCAGCCCAAAATCTCCTGAAACTGATAAGCAATTTCAGCAAAGTATCAGGATACAAAATCAATGTGCAAAAATCGCATGCATTCCTATACACCAATAACAGACTTAAAGAGAGCCAAATCAAGAATGAACTGCCATTCACAATTGCCACAAAGAGAATAAAATACCTAGGAATACAACTAACAAGGAATGTAAAGGACCTCTTCAAGGAGAACTACAAGCCACTGCTCAATGAAATCAGAGGGGACACAAACAGATGGAGAAACATTCCATGTTCATGGTTAGGAAGAATCAATATCATGAAAATGGCCATACTGCCCAAAGTAATTTACAGATTCAATGCTATCACCATCAAGCTACCAATGACCTTCTTCACATAACTGGAAAAAACCACCTTAAACTTCATATGGAACCAAAAGAGAGCCCTCATAGCCAAGTCAATTCTAAGCAAAAAGAACAAAGTGGGAGGCATCACACTGCCGGACTTCAAACTATACTACAAGGCTACAGTAATCAAAACAGCATGGTACTGGTACCAAAATAGAGATATAGACCAATGGAACAGAACAGAGGTCTCGGAGGCAACACAACATATCTACAACCATCTGATCTTTCACAAACCAGACAAAAACAAGCAATCGGGAAAGGATTCCCTATTTAATAAATGGTGTTGGAAAAAGTGGCTAGCCATGTGCAGAAAGCAGAAACTGGACCTCTTCCTGGCACCTTACACTAAAATTACCTCCAGATGGATTAAAGACTTATACGTAAGACCTAACACCATAAATACTCTAGAAGAAAATCTAGGCAAAACCATTCAGGACATAGGTGTAGGCAAGGACTTCATGACCAAAACACCAAAAGCATTGGCAACAAAAGCCAAAATAGACAAATGGGACCTAATCAAACTCCACAGCTTCCGCACAGCAAAAGAAAGAGTAATTAGAGTGAAACGGCAACCAACAGAATGGGAAAAAATTTTTGCAGTTTACTCATCTGATATCCAGAATTTACCAAGAACTAAAACAGATTTACAAGAAAAAAACAAACAAGCCCATTCAAAAGTGGGCAAAGGATATGAACAGATACTTTACAAAAGAAGACATACATGAGGCCAACAAACATATGAAAAAATGCTCATCATCACTGGTCATCAGAGAAATGCAAATCAAAGCTACATTGAGATACTATCTCACTCCAGTTAGAATGGCGATCATTAAAAAATCTAGAGACAACAGATGCCGGAGAGGATGTGGAGAAAGAGGAACACTTTTACACTGTTGGTGGGAGTGTAAATTAGTTCAACCATTGTGGAAGACAGTGTGGCGATTCCTCAAGGACCTAGAAATAGAAATTCCATATGACCCATTAATCCCGTTACTGGGTATATATCCAAAGGATTATAAATCATACTACTATAAGGACACGTGCACACGAATGTTCATTGCAGCACTGTTTACAATAGCAAAGACCTGGAACCAACCCAAATGCCCATCGATGATAGACTGGATAGGGAAAATGTGGCACATATACACCATGGAATACTATGCAGCCATCAAAAACGATGAGTTTATGTCCTTTGTAGGGACATGGATGAACCTGGAAACCAACATTCTCAGCAAACTGACAGAAGAGCAAAAGATCAAACACCGCATGTTCTCACTCATAGGTGGATGTTGAACAATGAGAACACATGGACACAGGGAGGGGAGCACTACACAGTTGGGTCAGTTGAGGGGACATAGGGGAGGGACGGTGGGGGGTGGGGAGTTGGGGAGAGATAGCAAGGGGAGAGATGCCAGATGTAGGTGATGGGGAGGAAGGCAGCAAATCACGTTGCCACGTGTGCACCTATGCAACAATCTTGCATGTTCTTCACATGTACCCCAAAACCTAAAATGCAATAAAATAAATTTAAAAAAAAAGAAAAATAAATCTTCCTTTCAGACCTAAAAAATAAATAAATAAATAAAAGTAAATAAATAAAAATAAATAAGATTGGCAGAACGACCTGCATTACTTTAAAATTAAAACAGAAAATAGCCGGGTGCGGTGGCTCAAGCCTGTAATCCCAGCACTTTGGGAGGCAGAGGCGGGTGGATCGTGAGGTCAAGAGATCGAGACCATCCTGGTCAACATGGTGAAACCCCGTCTCTACTAAAAATACAAAAAATTAGCTGGGCATGGTGGCACGTGCCTGTAATCCCAGCTACTCAGGAGGCTGAGGCAGGAGAATTGCCTGAACCCAGGAGGCGGAGGTTGCGATGAGCCGAGATCGTGCCATTGCACTCCAGCCTGGGTAACAAGAGCGAAACTCCGTCTCAAAAAAAAAAAAAAAAAAAAACAGAAAATAGTAGTAGCTAATGATTTCTATTTTCCTTTCCAACATTTTCATGATTCCAAAAATTTTCTGTTGTGATCAAAAATGGTAAAAATAGAAGATTATTTGTGGTATGAGATTTGGAGAGCATGCACCAAGCTCGTCATCCTCAGAACAGCGTCTTGCCCATCCATGGGAACTGATATTCCCCTCCTTAGAGATGCATTTTATTTGGGAATTAAGGAGAGCATGCTGACGAATCGGAAGCAGCAACATTACTTCAAATATGGAAGAGGCTCTCCAGGGTTTCTCAATACCTTTATAGTATTAGGTTTCACTTAATACCTTCATATTATTGGGAATACACAAGTTATCCTGGACTTCATTGTGCAGCACTGCATGATACGCTCTCATTTCCATGCTTAGCTGTTAGCTGCTTCAGGCAGAGAATGAGACTGCTGTTGATAAAAGATGAGAGTTATAAGGAAGGGAAATTAAATGGCCCCTAAATTACAAGAAGGGTGATAATATTACAGACTATGGTTAAGTTATGTATCAAGACATTTAATGCAATAGGTTAAGAAGGTAGAATAATGAAGAGGCAACCATGGCGAGTGCCACCACGAACCAGGGCTCCTGCACTGGGTCTTCATGTGGTGGAGGGTTCCACTCTTCTGTCTTCTGACTATGCCCCTCCTCTAGGTACAAGGATTTTCTGGGTCTAAGGGGATGTTTCCACCCAGAACTCTCCTTGTAAACTATGTCCCAGCAATCCTAGAAGCCATCACTTCATGTCCAGTGCCTACATGAACCTCTTCCCCATGTCCATCCATCCAGTTATCCCCATGCATGTTCCTCTAGATCCAAGCAGGTTGTCCATTCGTACTCTTGCCCATGCCTGGAAAATGTTAGGACAGCTTGACCATGCTTGTTCATAATACACATTAATCTGGAATTGGTCCTGTGTGAGCCTGGAGATTATCAGAGAATGAAGGGGAAGGAAGTCTAATCAGCTCTTTGCTTATGTTTCTAGGGCTTAGGCTGTCTAGGCCTGGATTCGCTCAAGAAAATTCACACACGGGCTGGGCGCGGTAGCTCACGCCTGTAATCCCGGCACTTTGGGAGGCCAAGTCAGGCAGATCACAAGGTCAGGAGTTCAAGACCAGCCTGGCAAATATGATGAAATCCTGCCTCTATTAAAACTACAAAAAAAAAAAATTATCCAGGCGTGGTGGCGGGCACCCGTAGTCCCAGCTTCTCCGGAGGCTGAGGCAGGAGAATTGCTTGAACCTTGGAGGCAGAGGTTGTAGTCGCCGAGATCACGCCACTACATTCCAGCCTGGTGACAGAGCAAGACTCCGTCTCATAAAAAAAAAGAAAAAGGAAAAGGGGAACTTCACACACAAAAGGATCAGTGATGTGCATATGGAAACCTGAAAAGCTGAGTTTTCCAACTTTGGAATCAGGTGGTCTTGTTATAGAGGTTTTAGGGGAGAAAAGTGAAGGGAGGACCATCCCTGCAGATGAGAGCCCCAGCAATGGAGAAATTAGTAGCTACAAGAGATAGCGGGATTGAGAAGAGATTCCATACTTGGAAGGGGTATGTTGGATATGCTTATAGTTAGAGAGAAGTGATGAGTGCCAAAGGAAGGAAGAATTTGCTTTAGTATATACTGACATTATTAAAACATGTACTTTGAGTTTATTGAATAATGAAAGTTCCTCTTCATATAGCAAATAATTTATCATTACATTTTTTGGTAGTGTGTAGAGTTTTCCTATAATGTTTTCCTATCCATATACTATTATATAGTCTATATAATAAATTATAATTTACAGACCCCTCAGTGTAGGACTAGTAATACTAATCCATCTAGGGTTAATGACGCGGATTGTTTTGATGAAGGCACCTGTAAATCTGTAGAATACTAGGGGCTGAATTTTGTCTCCCAAAATTCACATATTTGAGGGCTAAACTCTAATGTCTTGGTATTTGAAGATGGAGCCTTTGGGAGGTAGTTACTTTTAGATAAACTCATGAGGGTGGGAGCCTTGTGATGGCATTATTACCCTTTCAAGAAAGCAGCTTGGTCTCTCCCTCACTCTCTCCGCCATGTATGAACACAGAAAGAGGCAACTATCTGCAAGTCCGGAAGAGGGACCTCACCAGGAACTGACCATGCTGGCCCCCTCATTGTTGACCTCCAGCCTCCAGAACCATGAGAACATAAATTTCTGTTGGTTAAGCCACTCAGTCCTTGGCATTTTGTTATGGGAGACTAAGGCAAAGATACAGACATATGGCTGATAATGTGAGGCACAGGAATGAATTTGTGCTGAAGCCCTGTAGGGCTTGTCCTGCCACTTATTTTATTTTAAATGGCCCTAGAAGTCACATTTTTTCTTTGACTACGAAAAGACGCATATATAACTTTACACCAGAACACCATAACATATCTGCTTTTCTGTGAAATTAATTTGAAAGCCTATTGATCTAGGATTTTTCTTTCTGCTGATGTTTGGTCCCACGAAAGCCATATTCTCTCCTACTGTGATCTGTGTTCTCTGACTGGACACTATTCAGAACACTAGTTCTAATTTATGTACTAGTGACCCCACAGACCACCGACTTGCATATTCACTTGAACATATTCATTGTATGCAAGGTTAATGGAGGGCAAGGAAGTCAGTCCTTGCTGTTTTAAGAACAGGTACATGAACAACTTGGAAGTAGCTTATTTCCAATCACACACATTGGTCTCAGTCAAAATACCTGTTGACAATTCATCAGATGTGGCGTGAGATCCATTGACAGTTGGTTGAGCAAAGTCCAGGCATAAATGATAGTAAAAATTGTGTCTTCTTTGATAAGGTTTAAAACTATGATAAGTGGTTGAATAACAAATCAATGTAGGGTAACATTTATTATGATGGCTTGCATTCTCATCCATATATTAAGTCAGTGATGTCATATTAAGAAGAGAAAAAATGATTTAAAAATAATTCTCAAACTGTGCAGTTGATCAGAAGTAGATTTCCATTTTTCAAACACTATTTAGAGTGGGCTATGTGCTCTGAAAGGGAATGGAAATATGGAGGAAATAATGTGATCAGAGTTCTTGATGTTCCACTCTTCTGGAGAAGGTGAGCTCTGGGGAAGCCTAGTGTTAGCAGTGAGCAGGGAAGAGTCATGCTAGCTAGCTAGTTCCGGTTTCTCTCGGAGAAAGCAGCTGCCATCGTTCAGAGCTGCGTCTAGCCTTTGCCTGCATCGCAATATAGATAAACTTCTTAAAATATATAGTGTCATAACTTTCAGTCAGAACGAAATAGTGTACCCATTTTTCCCTGTTCTTCCCTGTTAAGCACAGCTATAAAGCAGAAGAAACAACCAAAGGATTACTCTAAAAGATGCTAGAGGAAAGTGAGCTGGACTGAGACCCCAGAGCTAAAGCAGTGACACAGCACCAGAGCAGTCTGAATACTCCCACCTCCCAGAGGAAGCTCACTCAGATCTGGCATTTCTGCACACTCTAAATATAACTGAAGACAGCCCAGGCGAGCCCATTTACCTGTCCTTGGGTCTAATGGGAGTCCCTCTGACCGTACCAGCGACACCTGACACTGCTAACAAGGAAAATTGATTGGGACTTCTACCAGAAAAACCAACGAGGTGGAGGCACTATCCTTCTCTGCCAGGGTTAAGACTACATAACGGCTATATAGTGTGATATCGGAAAGATATCTAATAGCCTTTTTGTGTGTGTGATATATCCAATATCACACTATGTCAGTGGAAGAACAGAAACATATCAACAGAACAGAATGCAGGACCCAGAAATAGACCTACACAAAATTCTCAACTGAGTTTTGACAAAACGAAAAAGCAATTCAATAAAAAAAAAATAGCCTTTTCAACAAATGGTGCTAAAGCAATTCAGTATCTATAGACAAGCATGAATGTTGACTTTAACCTCACACTTTACATAAAAATTAATTCAAAATGGATCACAAACTTCCAAGAAAATGTAAAACTATAAAACCTAAAAAATAAAGAAAAGTAAGAGAAACATATCCAGGATCTTGGGCTAGGTGAATTCTTAGATGTGACATAAAAGCATGATACATACATAAGTCAATAAATTGGATCTCATCAAAATTAAAAATTACTCTGAGGAAGCCCAAATGAAGAGGATGAAAGACAAACTACCAGACAACTTACACTTTCTTTAAGAACTAAACATACAAGTACCACATGACCTAGCAATTGCATGGCTAGGCATTTATTTCAGAGAAAGAAAAAGCTGTGCTCACAGAAGAACCTGTACATAATTGTGCAACACAGTTTTATTCATAGTAGCCAAACCTGGAAACAGCCCAGATGTTCTTCAGTGGGTGAATCATCACCTAACACTTAGCTATTACAATAGGAATGCTGTGCTTTGTTTATGGTTTAGATAGCGATGTTTTCTTACATAGATTTCTGTAAATATTCCCTTCTCTTTCAACAAGGTTTCCTATTGCTAGATGGTTAGAAAGCATTTTTCTGCTATTGCAAAAGTCCCCTCACCCCCCATTTCTTATTTTGCTTATTTGGGATCCAGAGCACTTTTAGAAGAGAGTGAAGTTTGAATTCCAATAGACAAGATTTTAATTATATTCAACTAAATGAAGTATTGTATTTCATTTTCCTTTTAATTCATGCTTTCTCTACAGAATTTAAATATATATTCTTTCATTTTGAACAGATTGTTTTAAGCCCACCAATGTTTATCATCAGAAATACATAATAATATTTCCAAGCTATTTTGATCTATGTCATTACCAATGTTGATTAAAACAAATACACATCATTGTAGTTACTATCCAAGCTAGTAACCTGCTTTCAATAGAGTATAATTTAGTGAGTATACAAAAACATTTTTAAATAATTTTATTTTTATTCTTCATATGCAAATGCTTACAGGGGCAATTGATATGAAATAGCATATAAAATATTATTTGTATATTTATATAATTATCCATTGGGACATGCATTGTTTAAATGCAAAGTGTTTCTAGATCATTGTTTGAAATTTTTTCTTTTAAGTTTGCTGATATTTATCTTTTCAAAGTATTAGTATTGTTTACACTTGCTAAACAGAGTTGTTTAGAAAGGGCTTTTATTTAACTATTTATTGATGGCCTAATATATATTAACCTCTAGAGTTAATGAAGATAATGAACTTGTTGCGCAAAAAGTTGAAGCCACTAGCTTATGTTCACACAATAGCGTTAGGTCTAAAAGTTTGGGCTCTGTTAGTTCTATCGTAATTTCCACCATCCTGCATTCGTCTTCAGAACTTTCTCTAATACTTCATTAAAAAGTAAACTAATTCGAATTGCTGCTGTTATTCCAAATTCCAAATCAAAGCCCAAATTTAAAAATTTTATTTCTATGTTTCCACATGAAAGAGTCATAGGCCAGGTGCAGTGGCTCACGCCTGTAATCCCAGCACTTTGGGAGGCTGAAGCGGGCAGATCACAAGGTCAGGAGATCAAGACTATCCTGGCCAACATGGTGAAACCCCGTCTCTACTAAAAATACAAAAATTAGCCGAGCGCGGTGGCACGCGCCTGTAGTCACAGCTAATCAGGAGGCTGAGGCAGGAGAGTTTCTTGAACCTGGGAGGCAGAGGCTGCAGTGAGCCAAGATTACACCACTACACTCCAACCTGGACAGCAGAGCAAGACTCCATCTCAGAAAAAAAAAAAAAAAAAAAAAAAGTCATGGTTACTTTTACACTAATAATTGTTTTGGTAAAAATGTTTATAGAAAGCATTGTGATATGAGTTTTCTTTTGCACATCTATAAATAAGGGAAAAACATGGGTTGTAGACAACTTATATTTACTTTCTTCCTTTACAAGGACAGTTACTGCAGACTAGTCCTGCTTCTCCAGAACAAGGACTAGTCTTGAGGCCTAGCATATTAGGCTATAAACATTTTACCTGAATATATGCACATCCTGTGTTGAGGGAGAGCTAGTTGTAGTCTATGCCACTCTTTTTCTACTCACAAACATGTTGGGTAGCCATAAAGTTCCTCTGGTCCCATGGTGCGCTTAAGTATCATCGCACTCCCTCCTTTGAAAGTTTAGCAGGGTATTTGAATGAAGAATCTGCTATCTTCATTGCATGCACTAATGGTTTGGGTAAAAAAAAAAAAAAAGGGAAAATGATTTGACATTTGTACAAATATTATCTTACTCTCCATCATCCAATTCCACCAGCCACTAGTCAATGTTTCTTAAATGCAGAGCAACTTGCTTATTGCTACATTTAATTTTACTTAGCAAGATTACTTAATATTTTATTTGCAAAGAATGCAATTAATTTATAAGATAAGTAATGAGAAATTAAAAAAAAATGTTTTTGTTGTTCTATGACATATTTTGGTATCTTTGCAAGCCAGCCACTCGGTTAGAAACCTTTCTATCCTTTGGAAGGCCGAGGCAGGTAGATCACGAGGTCAGGAGTTCGAGGCCAACCTGGTGAAACCCCATCTCTACTCAAAGTACAACAATTAGCTTGGCGTGGTGGCCAGTGCCTGTAATCCCAGCTACTCAAGAGGCTGAGGCAGGAGAATCATTTGAACCCGGGAGGCTAAGGTTGCAGTGAGCCTAGATTGTGTCTTCGTACTCTAACCTGGGCAATCGGGCAAGACTCCGTCTCAAAAAAAAAAAAAGAAAGAAAGAAACCTTTTTTTCCTTAGATTTGTCAACTCTGTTTTTTTAATGTCACAAATCTTCTGTGTTTTAAGATACATATGATAAATTATATTAGCCATCCTCTAGGATTTTAAATTTACTCCGTGGATACTTAGTCTTTTAAGTGTTCCAGAAAATCAGCATTCTTCATTTTAGCTTGTTGGAGGTGAAATCCATTTATTGAAATAAAGGCAATTTTCAAAGCACAACGATTTTCTTTAATTCTGCTTGTCCAGTTTTGCTAACAATAGCAAGAGGTTAGAATTTCCTGTAAGTAAAATAAGAAAAAATGTCAATCAGAAAGATAATTTGAAGCTTAACACTTCTCCATCAAGGTAGAGAAATTAAAGGATACAAAAGAGAATTGTTTTGGCTGTGCTCAGAAAGTCTCATGACCTCAGTGTTGTTCAATGGACCAAAATGTAAGCTTTCCAATGAATATGAAATCTGACTACTTTTTAGCAGGTACTTTTTCCCTAGTTATAAAGATAGTTAATGTGCCCTTTATCTTCAGGAAATATTAGGAACACAAAAAAAAGATCCCAAAGAAATTGTGCTAAAATAATTTTGTGATATTCTGCATGGCAGTGTTTTCAGTACAAGCTAAATTGCAACAAGTTCAATTAGACATAGGCAAATATGCTTTTAAGGAGAATATTTGTTTCTATGTACAAACATAAGTATTTTTAGCCTATACATGCACTTTGTGTGCATTGTAGAAAATGACATTATCCCACTCTGCTTATTTAGTGTCAAGTCTGCATTTTCAGCCACTAACAATTATCTTTTAGCATTAGAATGACAAATTAAATCATACCAAGAATAATTTAATATGAAGGGTATTACAAGTTTGGTGAAGAATAAATTGTATTAGTGAATAAATACTCTAAAATGATGAATTAATGTAGTCATATAGGTTTGAAATTTTTTTTTGTTAAGTTTATTTTCAATTAACTGCGTATGGTGTTGCTCACCTGTATAGCCAGGTACTCAGGAAGCTGAGGCTGAGAATCTCTTGAACCCGGGAGGGAGAGGTTGCAGTGAGTCACGATCACGCCACTGCACTCCAGCCTGGGTGATAGAGCAAGACTCCATCTCAAAAAAAAAAAAAAGTTTATTTTCAGTAAGAAAAATTACAAACTGATACAACAAATGATAATTCAATCATAATGGCATAAGAACAGTAATGACATAAGCACAATTTAAAAAATATATTGTACAGTTTTAAATTTACTTCATAAGCAATTTATTTCGTTTTATCACAGTATTTGTTTGTTATTAGTTTTTTAACTTTTAAATTCAGGGGTACATGTGCAGATTTGTTATAAAAGTAAACCTTACGTCACAGGGGTTTGGTGTGCAGATTATTTCATTACCCAGGCACTAAGCCTAATACCCAATAGTTATTTTTTCTGATCTTCTCCTTCCTCCCACCCTCCACCCTCAAGTAGGCCCCAGTGTCTGTTGTTCCCCTCTTTGTTTTCATGTGTTCTCATAATTTAGCTTCCACTTATAAATGAGAACATGCAGTATTTTATTTTCTGTTCCTTCATTAGTTTACTGAGGATAATTGCCTCCAGCTCTATCCATACTCCTACAAAGAATATAATCTCATTCTTTTTTATGGCTGCATAGTGTTCCATGGTGTATATGTACCACATTTTCTTTATAGTCTCTACCATGGATGGGCACTTAGGTTGATTCCATGTATTTCTATTGTGAATAGTACTGCAATGAACATATGTGTTCATGTATATTAATGGTAGAATGATTTATATTCCTCTGGGCATATACCCAGTAATGGAATTGCTGGGTCAAATGGTAGTTATGTTTTAGTTATTTGAGGAATTGCCACACTACTTTTCACAATGGTTGAAATAATTTACACTCCAATCAGCAGTATATAAGCATTCCCTTTGCTCGGAAACCTTGCCCCATCTGTTGTTTTTTGACTTTTTAAAAATAGCCATTCTGATGGGTGTGAGATGGTATCTCATTGCGGTTTTGATTTGCGTTTCTTAATGATCAGTGATTTGAGCTTTTCTTCATTTGCTTGTTGGCTCCATGTATGTCTTCTTTCAAAAAGTATCTGTTCATGTCCTTTGTCCACTTTTTAATGGGGTTTTACTGTAAATTTGTTTAACTTAATTCTAGATGCTGGGTATTAGACTCTTGTCAGATGCATATTTTGTAAATATTTTCTCCTATTCTGTAGGTTGTCTGTTTATTCTGTTTATTTTATTTATTTATTTTGCTGTGCAGAAGTTTTTTAGTTTAATTAGATCCCATTTGCCAATTTTTGTTTTTGTTGTGCTTGCTTTTGGCATATTTATCATGAAATCTTTGCCTGTTCCTATGTCCAGAATGGTACGGCCTGGGTTATCTTTTAGTGTTTTTATAGTTTTGAGTTTTACACTGAAGTCTTCAGTCCATCGAGTTGATTTTTGTACATTGATATATTTTTTTATATAATGTAAGGAAGGGGTCTTGTTTCAATTTTCTGCATGTAGCTAGCTAATTATTCCAGCACCATTTATTGAATAGGAAGTCCTTTCCCCATTGTTTAATTTTGTCAGTTTGTTGAAGATCAGTTAACAACCAAATATTTAGGTGGCACAAATTTATTCAAGTTTAAACCATATAACTTCTTTGTCATATAGAAAATTATATTGCCATAGCTAACCTAGATTTTTAAATTTCAGTAATTTTGAGTCTTGATTGATCTTTACATGTATATCATTGAAATGTAGCTTTTCATAATTCATTTAGTTTCTGAAATCCCTTGACTACTTGCAGTTCTCTGAATGGTCATGCTTTCTGTCCCTTTCTGTGGGAACTTTATATTATTGCTTTCTCTTGACTTGAGTCTCCTCTGCCTCTATCTTCTTATTAGGCTGTTTTAAAGTAATCGTAGCATCCCTTTACCATCAGTGTCACATTGCAATGCCTTATTTATTTCTGTTTTACTTCTAGACTGAGCTGTATAGATTACGCCAGTGTAATAAGAGCTGACACATAGGCTGGGCATGGTGGCTCACGCCTTTAATCTCAGCACTTTAGGAGGCTGAGGCACATAGATCCCTAAGTCAGGAGTTTGAGACCAGCCTGGCTAACATAGTGAAACCCCATCTCTGCTGCAGATACAAAAAATTAGCTGGGCATGGTGGTACGTGCCTGTAATCCCAGCTGCTCTGGAGGCTGAGACAGGAGAATCACTTGAACCCAGGAGGTGGAGGTTGCAGTGAGCCAAGATCATGTCATTGCACTCCAGCCTAGGTGACAGGGTGAGACTCTATCTCAAAAAAAAAAAAAAAAAAAAAAGCAAAGAAAAAATTGGCACATAATGATAAAACTCCAGAAATACTTGTAGAAAGACTTCCAATTAGAAATAAATGTTTCAAAATGCTGCAGATCTTATTTATTATTTTTAAAAGCCCAGTAAGATATTTCAATCCTACAAATATTTATGAAGATAGAAATAAAAAGAACTAGAAATCATCAATATAATGCAGCTACATGCCAGGCAAGGAGTCAGCTGCTTTGCATATAATATCAGAGAGAAATGCATGGATAATTCTAAACTCCTCCTTTGTTAAAAAAAGAAATTTGTGGTTCGTAATCCCAGTATAATTAATTAATGAATATTATCCCCTTCCTAACCCTATTTTTACACTCCAATCTCTAAAAGCCACATCCATGCCTATAAGGTTAAAAGCAAAATAAAATCATTATGATGTCAGAAACATATAGATAAAGTAATTTTTGGATAATCTATGTGTGTTGAAAAGGTTTTATTGTCCTATGTTAATACTTGAAACTGTGTCCTCCTCAGACATGCTACGTAATGAATATAATGTGTAATACATGTGTTCCTGATGGATAAAGTGCTGATATGTGGTCACCAAAGAATGCAGAGGAAGGCCAGAATATCCAGAGAGCAATGGCCTTGGCTCTACTCACAGCTCTGTATATGAGAGCCAATGTTGACTATGTAGTTCCTATTTCTGTTATGGTTATTTCTGCATAGGTTTGTGATCCTCACACTTATCCTGCATCATATTTTAAATTATTAGAGAAAGGCATTTCATATTTTGTTCTGGCTTTTGTCAATTTCAATAATTTTGATTATATACAAAGTGAAAGCTTTTGACTTCCAATTAGTTATAACTGACTTTTCTCTTTCCACTGATGTATTTTTATTGATCTTGGTCAGCAGCATGTTAACGTACACAAACATACACACACGGTGTCTTCCATGTAAACTATGAAACCCCAGAACAAAGCAATACATGTAACCCATGAGCTATAGAGGTTATAATCTGCATGGGGCTTATGTATCAGGGCATACTAACCAGGAAATCTAACTAAATAACTCTTATTCTGGTGGTTGCTATCCTTCAAGAAAAATTAATAAATTACTCATTCTTACATGTTTATGCTAATGTTTAAAACTATAGATAGTACAGGACAATCTTAGAGTGGTGTAGCAATAAATATTTAAAATTACGCAATTAACAAGAAATAGAAGAAAAACATTCAGCATTCTCGTTTTCTTTCAGTCTTGCTGAAAGAACAATTAACCTCCATAGTTACCTAATGTAGTTTTCTCTTCAAACTTTATCATTAATATATCTGAGTTAAAGAGCAAATAAAACAGCATGGTAACCTGACCAAAGGCTAAGATAACGTTCCTAGCATTTAGCACATTTTCTGTTAAATGCATGTGTGAATATCTTCTGAAAGAACTATCGAGAAAGCCAGATCTTTATATGAGGTCTCTGCCATAATGAAGCACATCTTCTGATTTCCAGTAGGTTCTTTCTGTGTATTCTTTAGATTCTCTGATGTAACATAGTTACAGAAGCCTGAATGATAATTTCCCATTGAAACCACATCCTAGTGGTTACTGTGATGACAGCTTTTTGTTCCTCCTAGAAACATGTTAGGCAGCAGTTGAAAAATGGAAAAAAACAGAGGGACTTACTTATTGAATGCACTACTTATAAAACAAATGCTACACATGATTTTTCAAATGGATTTTTCATAGAGCATGAAATTATATAAAAGCTGCTTTCAAATTGTTTGAAATCATTGTTTGAGCTCAGACGCCAACTCAACAAATTATACTTTGAAAAAATAATTATTTGTGTCTTAATTCCTTACTTGTTTTGGAACTGATAATTGTGATTTAGGATTTCACAAATGGGACTTACTTTAGATGAAAATAGTCTCTAAATTGTAACTATTAAAGAATATCTACAAAAAACACATTAAACTTTAAAAATAACCCTCCTTCCAACATACTGCTACTTCCCCTAAAGGAGGAAAAATCCCTCTATTTATCAGCTCCCACGTTCTTTTGCAATTAATCTCAATGGAAATAGTTTATATTTATAAAAATAAGAAACAAATGAAAATATCTCCTTTTTGAAATGAAATCACCAAAGTTATCATCGTTTAATAATTTGGGCCTCTCTTGAGAAAGAGACAGTAGACTTCTCAAGCAGTAAAAAATAATAATTCTAATAGTAGCGCCGTGACTAATTTCTCATGAGAAAGAGTTGGCAAATTATACTTGTGTTTTAAAAAGCACTTTTAATTTTTCCCCAGGAAAAATTTATCATTACATTATCATCTGTCCTTCTAATTGTGTGTTGGGGAAGGTTAAGAAGGAGGGAGGTGGATTTAACGCCAGGCCAATTCTTCAAATGTATCTATCTAGAGTCTTCAAATTGTGCTAATAAGCACCGGCCACCGGTTTCTCTCTTGGAAGACAGGATAAAGACGATGGAAGAGACTGAGAGCAGCAAATCACAAATTTGGTGATTTGAATTTAAAATGGAGCTAACTTGCTACAAAAAGTTTGTGTGCCTCTTCAACGATAATTTGTACCTTGAGGGAAGATGACTCTTCTGGGATTGGGAATTTTTGAGTTTTGCTTTAAAAGTTGATATTTAAGATAACACAAACCAGTATCACAAATGGAGCATACAATATATATTTACTAGAAATCTCTAAGTACATTACTTCACTGTTTTATGGATGAATGGTAGTTTATAGGTTTCAGAATGCGTTAAAGTCATTTAGAAAACGTTTTCATTTTCTTTTTCCTAAAGTTATTATCTTTCCTGCATGCTATTTATCATGCGTTATTCTCCTCCTATCCTTCATTCCGATTTATTGTTTCTCCTTATGCGTATTCTTGCTTAAGCACTCTACCTAAAGAATACTCTAGAAGGAAAATAATACAAGCATCTTAAACAAATCTCTATTCTTTCTGTGTGTAAAACAGGTGAGGAGGAGGGATGAGTTGATGAGGGGAGTCTGTTAGGGAGTGGATTACTGACATTTCAATGTCTCTCTTCTCTGTGTTGCATTTATAGCATTTTCGTGCAGAGCAATTTTTTCTGCTTGGGAACTCATGGGTTTTGTTTTGTAAAATGATATTAAATTTTAAGCTTCGCTGCATGACATTTTTTATCTTCTGTTCGCATTTTGAGAAAGCTGAGATATTATTTGTGCTTGCCCATCTCTAACTCACTGAATTAAGAATGGCATTGCCAGAAAGAAAAGAGACAATGTTGAAGATGATCTTTTCTCCTGTGTTTTTCCAGAGACTCAACGCTTGAAGCATTTTAAGCAAAACAAATACCACCCACTGTAGAGTCTCAGAATCTGTCTCTTCCTGTTCAGCAGGGAACAGGCTTAAGTACCTGCATATTAAATAGTGCCTGGTCGCCTAGAACAACAGCTTACAAAACCCCTTCCCCAACCTCTGTAATAGACACGGAAAGTTGTGATGAGTTATAGGACTTGGAGAAATCGGAAAATAGCCAAGAATTATCTGATGCTATTTTCATTCTAGTCTCATAATTTTCTCAAGTTAACAAAAGATTAGCATTCCATTTGGAATGAAGGAGCTAAGGAAATAAAGAAAGCCCACAGAGTTCCTGGTAAATCCCCTTTTTACCCAGCGGATTGGAATAGTTCTCAAACCACCGTGGAGTTTGACTGATTTCATAATGCCGATCAAACAAAGTTTTAATTTTGTTTGGTAAATGAAAACCCCATGAGACCAGTATAGATGTAGCTATTAAAATTGACTCTGCTTAAATAAATGATTTTTTCAAAAATTCTGAATTTGTCTAGGTCTGTCTGGGGACCTTACCTTACTCTTTGGTTGACATTAAGATGAGCTTTACTGATTAATTCAGCCTAATTTTTTTTTCTTTAATTTATTCTCCATAAAAATCTTTTCAAGGTGAATCAGTTGCTTTATAATGCCTTTATTATCAGGTTGTATTAAAATACATTTTATTAGCCTTATGGATGCTAGTTTTTGTACATCCCTCTATATACCTTATAATAATCCTGACTTACCATCATATTGATATGAATTTGAATTACTTCCCAGTAATGGGAATTGATTGTGCTGATCCAGCGACACATTGTTTATCAGTATGCGAAACATCTACACATTTTCCAGGATGGAGTGGTCTATGTGGTACAATTTTAAAGAAATACAGCACAGCTACACTTTCCAAATAATCTTATCCACCAGGGTGCCAGCAATTCCACCAACAGTGATAAATTCTTTTGGTTCTAAAGTGTTATCCAAATTTAACATGCTTTTAAAACTAATATATCTTTGGGAGGCGTAATACCTTAAGCTCCCATTCATTAATATTTTAATTTAGAAGACATTAAGTGACAGTCTTCTATGGAGAGGTCCTAACAGTCCCTAGAAGGCACTCCAAGGGTCAACGGTCTGTTGTGGAAGAAAGGATTGAAGAGGAGAAATGAAAAACCATCAAAGGAATATTGATACGTATGATTCTACTCTCCACATATTCTGTCTTGGTCCTCTTGCAATAAAATGGAAAAAAAAAATAATGTGAGAATACTCTGAGCGAGTCAGAATATTTGCGTGTGTGTGTGTGTGTGTGTGTGTGTGTGTGTGTATGGGTGTGTATGTAGTGAATCTGTTTCTGTAATGACCTTCAGGGCTATAGAAGCTGCTAATAAGCTTGGTTTACCTTATTTTTTGGAGGTATAGTCATTTATTGGTTTTAAATTTTTAACAAAAATTCATCAGAAAAATCATTACTAATATTCTCATTATACAATTATGGGATTAACATTTTCTCATTATAGATTCTTGAATGAACATATTTATTGGCTACATAGTTTGTCATTATATGAATGTGCAACAGTTTAACCATTGTTTTGTTTTTCCAATTATTGACTACGATATATGTCAGTTACTTGTGTACATGAATTTGCCTAGGTCCATCTGGGGACCTTATCTTACTCTTTGGTTGACATTAAGATGAGCTTTACTGATGAATTCAGTCTTATTTTTTTTCTTTAATTTATTCTCCATAAAAATCTTTTCATAATTATAGAAGAAATTTATAATTTTTTTGTATTGTAATTTCATTCATATAGACTCAGGAAAGAACTAAGAGAAAATGTTTTGAGCTTTGGATCAAATTGACGGATTAAAAGAAAAAAATCACATTTAATATTCTTGACAAATTGCTTTCCAGAATATCTGCCATGATTTTTCATTGGTACCAGCAGTGTATAAAAGTACAGGTCTCACCTTTTTAGGAACAAAAGATGTTCCGATGTCCTTTCAGGTAGTTTAAGTTTTAAATACTATAAAAAGTTAAAGCCAATGTTAGAAGTTGTCTATTTGAACTTATTAGTTTACTGAAGAGAAAATAGGTACACAGTGTTACCCTCCCATTTTTAAATGATTTTAAACTTCAGGATAAAAATTTTTTGTGAGTTTCCAAAGCCAGGTACTGTGTACTATAATATGTTCTGAATAAATGTTTATTAAATAAAAGAATGAACAAATATGTGAATGTTTAAATTGTCAAACATCATATTTATCGTGTTTTAATGACTCTAAAAGGGCATGCATTGTACTATCAATTAATGCTTTGCTAATAAAGAGAAAATAAAATTAAATTATGTCACTGATTTTGAAAAAAGCACAGGTCACACCCCCTTTAAAATCTTTCTCAAAATTAAAGGCCAAGTGTGGTGGCTCATGCCTGTAATCCCAGCACTTTGAGAGGCTGAGGCGGGCAGATCACTTGAGGTCAGGAGTTCAAGACCAGCGTGGCCAACATGGTGAAACCCCGTCTCTACTAAAAATAAAAAACTTCGCTGGGTGTCTTGGCGAGAGCCTGTAATCCAAGCTATTTGGAAGGCTAAGGCAGGAGAGCCACTTAAACCCAGGAGATGGAAGTTGCATTGAGCTAAGATCTCACTACTGCACTTCAGCCTGGGTGACAGAGCAAGACTCTGTCTCAAAATAAAACGTCTCAAAAAGGAAAAAATAGTGGCTCACTGTCATTTGAATTTGTAGCATTTTTATTACTAATAGCATTAAAAATATTTTCTTGTTTTCAGACATATTGTTTGCCTACTCTTTTAATAAAATTTTTTAAATTACTTTATATTTTTAGATATAGATTCTATATTTAGATATAGATTTATATATTTTAGATATAGATTATAGATTCACATGGAGTTAAAAATATAATGTCATATACTCTGTGATCAGGTTCTCCCCAAGTGGAAATATTGAAAAACCATGAAACCAGGCTACAGACATGAATACAGTCAAGAAACAGTACACTGTCATCATCACAACCAGCGCTCATATCACTTTGTTATAACCACATTCGTCTTTTGTCCCCATTGTTTCCTTTTAATTCCTAGCAACAATTAATCTGTTCCTTTTTTAAAACGTTTTTTTTTTTTTTTTTTTTTTTGAGACAGAGTCTTGCTCTGTCACCAGACTGGAGTGCAGTGGCTCAATCTCAGCTCACCGTAACCTCCACCTCCTGGGTTCAAGCAGTTCTCCTGCCTCAGCCTTCCAAGTAGCTGGCACTACAGGTGTGCACCACCATGCCCAGCTAATTTTTGTATTTTTTGTAGAGACGAGTTTTCACCATGTTGGCCAGGATGGTCTCGATCTCTTGACCTCATGATCTGGCCTCCTTGGCCTCCCAAAGTGCTGGGATTACAGGCGTGAGCCACTGTGCCCAGCCTAATCTACTCCTTTATATAGTTTGTCATTCCAAGAATGTTATGTAAGTGAATTTATATGGTACGCAAACTTTTGGGATTGGCTTTCTTCCTTTGGCACAATTATCTGGCGATTTATTCAGATTATTGCATGTATCTACTGCTTGTTGCTTTTCATTGCTCAGTGGTTTTCTATGGTATGAATACATCACAGTTCATTTAACCATTTACTTGTTGCAGGTCATCTGAATTGTTTTCAGGTTTTAACTATTACAAATAAAACTGCCATAAACATTCGTGTTTTTGTATGGATACAAGTCTTCATTTCTCTTGAATATAGGATATCAGGCAATTACCAGTTATGTGGTAGTAGTGTGTTTAGATTTTAAGAAACTGGAAAGCTTTCTTCTAGAGTGACTGCATCTTCACCAGCGTGTCTGAGGGATCCAGTTTCTCTATATTTTTGCATTTGGTATTGTCACATTTTATCTTAGCCATTCTGATAGGTGTATAGCAATAGCTCATTAGTTTCAATCATATTTTCATAATCTATAAATCGTTGTACATTGGTCCATGTTTTCATTTTCAATTTACATATTATCTTTGGTGAAATTTTTTATATCTTAAGTCCATTTTCTAGTTGAATTACTTATTTACTTGTTTACTAAGTTTTGAGGGTATTTATACAGTCTAGATAACAGCCTTTAATTGGTTTGCAAATACTTTCTCCCACTCTGTAGCTGTTTTCTCTGCCTCTTCATAGGAGCTTTGGCAGAGCTAATATTTTAAATTTGATGAACTGCAGTTTATCAATTTTTCCTTTTGTGGATTATGCTTTTGGTACATAGCCTGAGAACTTTGTGCTTAGCCCTAGATACTGAAGCTTTTCTCCTATGATCTTGTGACCGAATTGCAGAGGATGGGCTCAGGTCGCTCCCTGATAGGACGTGTTCTTACAGGCTCTTGGTGCCTTGTTCAACCAAGAATGGGGGAGAGGACCCCGCCAGGTGGTGAAGCTCATTTAAGTAAATATCAGATCCGGAGGAGTTTTGCAGAAAGTGATTTATTTAGGCAGAAAGAGAGAAGAAGGAGCAATAAATAGAGCGAGCTCCCACACTGTGGTGAGAGGGGATCCAGAAATGGAGTCCACCCAGATGTGGAAGAAGGGGATTTTTAACCTGGGGGTTATTCCCCATTCAGGTTTTCTGTCCTATGAAAGGAGTTCCTTTAAACTTCCGCTGGAATGATTGATGTTTGATTTCTGACATCTGATTTGTTGTTTGCCGGACAGTCCTCCCATAGCTTCTCACGGACTTTTCTAAAACAAAGGGAGCTCACCTGGGCAGTCTATCTTCCCACTCACGAGAAAGTTAAAGACCTCTAGACTCCCAGATGGAGAGATGGGTGGAGGTATGGCATTGGGAAGTTCTTGCCTTTGAAACCACGCCCCCTTGTGGACCCAAAGAGAGACTGCATTCCCTCAATCTTACCTAAAAGTTTTACAGTTATGCATTTTACATGTAAGCATCTTTTGAGTTTTGACTTAATTTTTGTCTACAGGTTTGAAATTGGGTAGACTGAGTCCTCCCAATTTATTCTTCTTTTACAAAATTCTTTTTAGTTGTTCTAGTTATTTTACCATTCCATATAAATTTTAGAGTAAGCTTGTATATATTTATTTAAAAATGGGGTTCTAATATAACTTGTATTAACATTATATGTTAAATTTGGGGAGAATTGGCATCTTTAGTATGTTGACTCTTCCAGTCTATGAAGTTTGTATGTCTCTCAATATAGTTATGTCTTCTTTAACTTTTTTCATCACCATTTTGTAGTTTTCACCAGAGAAATCTTGCATATGTTTTGTTAGATTTACCCCTAACTAGTTCATTTGTTCAGCCTGTAGTAAGTAGTAAGGTATTTTTAATTTCAATGTCCATGTGTTCATTACTGCTATATAGAGATAAAATTAGTTTCTGTATGCTTAGGTTCTCTTCTGCATTCATGTTTAACTCATTAATTTAGGAGATTTTTTAAAATTCATTAGAATTTTTTAGGTACACAATGATGTTGAGGGAGTGTATTCTCTTCCTGGGTCCATAAGGGGGCATAGTTTCAAAGGCAAGAACTTCCCAGCGCCATACCTCCCCCCAGCTCTTCATCCTGGATCTTAGAGGTCTTTGTTTAACTTTCACGCATGTGCAGGGAGGAATCAAAAGATCAGTTACTCCGGTGGAAGTTTAAAGGACCTCCTCTCATAGGCCCGAAAAACTTAAATGGGGCAGGAATTCCTCCCAGGGTAAACGTCCCTGCCCCTCACATCCCGGTGGACTCCATGTCTGGATCCCCTTCCACAACCTCGTGGAAGCTGCTCTTTCTCTTTTCTATTTCTTTCTCCTTTTTCTCTCTCTCTGCCTAAATAAATCACTTTCTGCAAAACTAGCTGGGTGTGTTGTTTAATTGTAACCTCTTTATGAAAAAGTCTTAGTTGATTCTTAAAATGAATTACTATGTGCTAAGCCTTTATACCACATAACATGCCAAAGATCTTTACATTCTTGTAATATGTTTTGAACAAACCCCCTGGAGTATATTCCATAGAACACCAGTCTCATAAAATATTACACATACATTAATAAAACATCCAATAGTCCCATTGAACTGGTGTTACGATTTCTCTTGAATAAACATGGAAACTAGCCCCCCTAGTTTTTAAACTTGAGAAAGTTACATTAGTTTTTTCTGAGTTCCTTTGTCAGAAAGCCAACCATCAGGACTCCTATGCCGTATCAAGGAACTGAAAGTTACTAGATTGCATGTGGACAATGAGATGTCAGACCCCACACTCATCATGGTTGCTCAAGTGACCATCTGATTCCTATTGACCAACTCCTCTCTCTTAACTTCCCCCAATTCCTGTTTTGCCACACATGGTTACATTTCTTCCCTGCTATGTATAAACCCCTAATTTTAGTCAGAGAGATGGATTCAAGATTGTTTTCCTGTTTCCTTTGCTGCATTAAAGCCTTCTTCACTGGCAATTCTTGTCTCAGTGATTGGCTTTCTATGTGGGGAGCAGCAGGGCCTGGACTGAAGTGCTGGTATTCTGATAACATCATGAGAAAAGTTTTTTAAAGTTGAATACTATCCTTACTGTTGTGGAATCAAACCAGGTCTGGATGCATTTTCTCGCGGCCTGATAATGAGAAGCAGACAAACTAGGAAAGAAGGGAGTTTATTATTGTAACCACATACAGGGAGAAAGCTGGAAATAATTCCACCAGACCAACTCAAAATGTCACTATTTTGTTAGTGCTTGTATAGGTTAGGGTTATGTGCCACACTCAGTGTAGCATTTGCCTAAGCCTTTTGGTAACTAATTTTGTTTCAACTAGAAGGTCAGAGGCAAAAAAATGCTTGCTAAGTCTGATTAAAAGGGTCTCAGTACCTTCAAGGCCTGTGTACTGTGGTACCAGAGTGATTATTTCTATCTTATCTCCTTTACAGCTTTGTCTGGAGAGCTGCCTTAGACTCTCCAATGAATCTATTCAAACAACTGTCTCTGTTACCTTGACTTGTTTCAGATTCTGTCAACAGGACAGGTCCTGGCAGTGGAAACGTGGAGCTCTTTCTATTATTTTGGCTTGTTCCAGCAAGGGGAAGCCCATGCAAGGCTTGTACTGACCTTATGTTTCATTTCTAGCTTTGATGCCTGGGCACCAATTCCCCCAGGTTTAACTATCTGCTCAATGTTAAGGCAGTGCTGTGGAAATTTGTCTGTGTTCCTGGGGTGCAATGCAGGCCTTTCTGTGTGGCTGTCAGCAGGCGTACCCTGTGATTGTCAGGGAGAACTTGCCTGCCTCATTACCACTCAGCTAGGCATTGCAAATACAAAGTGAAACTTAAAAAGCTTTCTTGTCTGTATAAGATAAATTGTTTTTTGGATTATACTAGTAGACATTTTTCTGGTGCTAAGACTCAAATATTTTATTTTTAAAAACATTTTTTCCTCAACTTGATATGGCATCTGGGGGACAGTGTTATATTGTGACGATTAAAATTTGTAATACATAATTATGGTAAAAATTAAAAAAAAAAACATTGAAAGTTTGTTCTTGCTAACCCACTTCCCTAGCTTAGTCAATTACTAGGGTTTCTACCTGAATGGACTTAATCAAGTGGGAGAAAAAGGGTTAGAGCACTCAAAAAAAGAGTGGACTGATGGGAAACAGAGAAATACTATTTGTATAAAAAGATTACTATGAGAATTCCCTTCCAAATTCAGTATTTGATACAATATAGGTAATTTTACAACATAATATGCTATAATTGAAATTTAGTTTATTAAGTTGACTCTTCAAGAAATTAATGAAGCCTAGCAATGGTTAGATACTTAAAATAGGCCAATACTGAAAAAAAAACATGGGGTCATGAGAGAGGTGGTGAAACAAGGAGGAGTTGGTAAATTGGCACATTCACTTGTGTTTCGTAAGTTTTCGTTTCTAAAATTCCTTTAAGTAAGTTTGCAACTTGCCCCAAAAACATGTAGGGATATCTGAGTAGTTACAGGAGTTTCCTAGTAAGTGATGAGTGAGCTGTCATCTGAAGGATGAGGAGGACTCAACTGGGCCAAAGAGTGGGGAGGAAAGCCCTGCAACGATCTATGGGAGATGGAGCAGGGTGATTTTACAGACGTGAAGGAAAGTGCGGCTGAAACACACACTGAGGTGGGGTCTTGGTGGGAGAAAATTAAAGAGGTAAGTAAGGGCAAGACTTGTAGCTTGAAGGGCAACGTAAAATAGTATTGTAATCTTAAAATCAGTAGAAAGTTTTTTCTAAGTTTTAAGGTTTGATGGTGATGGTATTCATTTACATTTTGAAAAGATCACTCTAGGTGTGGTGTAGAAAACTCATTAGGGGAAAACAAGAAGGCAGGGAGGCCAATTAGAATGTATGTTGCATTACTAAGAGTAAGATACACTGGTGGGTTGGACTCTGGTGACTGTGGTTACAACGGAAAAGAAGAGACAGATCTCAGAGATAGGTAGTGGTTAAAATGGACAGAATGGCTGGTGGTACCATGCTTAAGACACTATCATTGCAGCACAGTTTACAATAGCAAAGACTTGGAACCAACCCAAATGCCCATCAATGATAGGCTGGACAGGGAAAATGTGGCACATATACACCATGGAATACTATGCAGCCATCAAAAATGATGAGTTCGTGTCCTTTGTAGGGACATGGATGAACCTGGAAACCATCATTCTCAGCAAAGTGACACAAGCACAGAAAGCCAAACACTGCATGTTCTCACTCATAGGTGGGTGTTGAACCTTGAGAACACATGGACACAGGGAGGAGAGCATCACACACTGAGGTCTGTGGTGGGGGACCAGGGAAGGGACAGTGGGGGGTAGGTAGTTGCGATGGGATAACATGGGGAGAAATGCCAGATATAGGTGATGGGGATGGAGGCAGCAAACCACATTGCCATGTATGTACCTAAGCAACAATCCTGCATGTTCTTTACATGTACCCCAGAACCTAAAGTGCAATAAAATATAAATATATAAACACTGTATTAGGACGAGTGGTTAATGAAGCCATAGTTAGAGTTAAACAGGCAAACAACAAAGAAAAGAGAGTCTCCCATGACCGCATGTTAAAAATTTTAACGTGGAGTGCCCAAGCAGTGAAGATAAAGTCTGCAGAAGAACCTCAAATAGAGTAGCCCACATTGAATAAGAAACTTTGGGAAATGCAGTGTCTCAGAAACTTAGGAAAGAACCTGTTCAACAGTATATTGTGGGAAGGTCCATTTGATTCATAACATGAAGATAATTATCTATGACTTTAACAAGTGGTCCTTTGCTACAGAAGAGAGAACATCCAGATTGAAGTGGGCTGAGGAGTAGATACTAAGTGAAGTAAACAATTTAGAGAACTCTTTTGAGATGTTCAACATTGAAAAGAAGGCAAAAACTAGGGCAGTATTTAGGATATGGGATACAGCTTCACTCTTTAATATAAACCTGTTTCTTGTTATCTGATGTAGTAGTTTTGCAAACTATTAAGGCACTCATCTTGCAGACATTTTTTTTAATCTCTTGAATACTACCACTTACTCCCAATGTAATTTGTGGAGAGAAAAAAATGATTTCCTGAGCTTTCTATGTCAGTCTGGGCATTTTCATAACCAGCAGTGCATAACTTTAATTAACAATACGATTTTTAAACAGTGATTCAATCACAGAGCATGATAATACCATTAATGTGATGTATTTTCATTTAATTCTATGCCATTAACTAAGAAATGTACAACATTGGCAATGACTTATTTGACCTTTAAAAAAGGACCAAGATACTGATTGTGTTTACCTACAAATTAATTTGGATCATTATGACTCAGAGCCACAGAATAATCAAGACTCTATATTAGAAAGATTTAAATGATCTGAAAGACTCTTTTCTGTTACTGGCCTAATTAGTGAATTTTTTTTTAGATGGAGTCTTGCTCTGTTACCCAGGCTGGAGGGCCGTGGTGCGATCTTGGCTCACTTCAGCCTCTGCCTCGTGCATTGAAGTGATTCTCTTACCTCAGTCTCCCAAGTAGCCGGGTTTACAGGTGCCTACCACCACACCAGGATAATTTTTGTATTTTTAGTAGAGACAGGGTATCACCATGTTGGC
>NW_022436980.1:14016882-14170070 GCF_009761245.1 Sapajus apella
ATTTCTTAGCTAGTTAGAACAGAGTCAGAATTCCAGTACAGGCAGTTGGATTTCAGAGCCCATGATTTTTTTTTTTTTTTTTTTTGAGACAGAGTCTCGCTCTATCACCAGGCTGGAGTGCAGTGGTGCGACCCCAGCTCACTGAAACTTCCATTTTCCGGTTTCAAGCAATTCTCTTGCCTCAGCCTCCTGAATAGCTGGGACTGCAGGCATGCACCACCACACCCGGCTAATTTTCTGTTCTTTTAGTAGAGACGGGGTTTCACCATGTTAGCCAGGATGGTCTCGATCTCTTGACCTCATGATCCGCCTGCCTCGGCCTCCCAAAGTGCTGGGATTACAGGCATGAGCCACCGCGCCCAGCCCAGAGCCCATGCTTTTAAACATCATGCAGTACTGTTTCTCCAATGTCAGAATCTCTTATGCATGGAAAGAAGCATCCTGGAAATTAAAATTTAAATGACAACATACATATTCTATCATTTCAATTTAAATAATTGAAAATAATTGTCTTTTCCACTTAAGTCTCTCTTCCTAATTCCAGTGTTTCTATCAAAGGACTCATTCTTCTAGACATGCTCTTAAATTGGAGGATATTTGACTTTTCCATTTCCTTATCCCTCATATTCAGTGAGTATTTACTCCAATCAAACGTCTCGTATCTGGCTTCTAAAGATGGATTTTCAAACACACACTTAAATTCATACTCTCATTGTCTCTTGCCTGGAAAACTCTGTCTGCCTTTAAACTGTCTCTTCAGCTTCATTACTTCTCTGTGCCATATTAATCACACATACTGTAGTCTAAAGTATAAGTCAGAGTCGCCAGTTCCACAGACTTTTTTTTTAGATGGAGTCTCTCTCTGATGCCCACTCTGGAGTGCCATGTAATGATCATAGCTCATTACAGACTTGAACTCCTGGGCTCAAGCGATCTTCCTGCTTCAACCTCCTGAGTAGCTGGGACTACAGGTGCATACCTGGCTAATTTATTTTTGTTTTGTAGAGATAAGGTCTCACTATGTTTCCCAGGCTGATCTCAAACTCCTGTCCTCAAATGATCTTATTGCCTTGGCCTCCCCAAGTGCTGGGATTACAGGTATGAGCTACAATGCCACACAGAATTTTGTTATGCTATGTGCAGATTATAAAGGCCTTCAAGACAAGGACTCAAAACTTCATCTCCAATGCCTATCACAGTCGTTGGCACATAGTAAATGCCAAGATTTTACTGAAAAAGTGGGCACATGGATGTCATCTCTCTCGCTCCCATCAGAAAATTCTGAGTATGTGTTATCTTTCTGATGATACTAATCAATATTAAACTACGAATTGTTACTTTTACGACATTTCATAGTGTGGCATGTCACATTTTTAGTTTCTGTGAGAAAACATTCTGTGAATATTTAGTCCAATCAAACCTCTCACATCTGGCTTCTAAAGATGGATTCTCTAGCACACAAATACAGTCATACTCTCATTGTCTCTTGTCTGGACAATTTCATCCGCCTCTAAATTGTCTCTGCACTTTCATTATTTCTCTGTTCCATGTTTGTCACACATGCTATGGTCTAAATTATAACTCAAGAGTCACCAGTTCCACAAAGACTTTTTTTAGTTGGGTCTTGTTCTGATACCCAGGCTGGATATCAATTACAAATTATAGTTACATATTTTAATTAATACAAATTATAGTTAAAGTCCATTAAATTAACTATAAATTTCCTAGCATGGTATAATACTTATACCAGGGCCTTATAAATAGTTGATGACTGAGTTATTAAGTCAATCTGTCAATTAAATATGCATAATAGAATGCTAGTAAGAATAAAATATAAATTTGGGGCTAATTGCTAAATAATAGGTATGTAAATTTTAGTAAAAATTATATATGGATGCTTTAGAAAATATCTGTAAAATATATTTGTCTACATTTGTTATATAATTTTAATCAAATGAATTAGCTCTTCCTATCTCATCTTATGATCAAATTCACATTTTAAAGTTATATCTCAAATATGCCTTTTATAGGCAGTTCTTATCTGTTTCAAAGTAGAAGAACAAAGACATAATAAACTCCTAATTCAATGATCAGTTCAGAACTGATGTTAAATAAATAAATTCCTTAATATATGTTTTATAATAATTTTGTCTTTGATGAGGTATGTTGAAATAACTTAATTGACTGGTGAGAGAACTGCTATCTGAATTTATCTGAATTGGATACGTGTTTAAAAGTTAAGGTTGCTAAAATCTGGAAAGGTCTGTTGGGACATCATGTAATCCAATATACTGGCAACTAGCTGAGTGATGCTTGTTGAGTTAATGTCAACATAAAGTCTGGAGCGCTGTTCTCCTTGGTTCTATTTGAGTTCACATTTTAGTTTATGACATATGTAAGTGGAAGATGCCAATGATACGCAGCCAATGGGGCCATGAGGCAAAAGGAACAAAAAAACGAATGCACTAGTGATACATTCAGTGACACAATCACGATCTCAGCACTCTTAAAGGATTTGAAATGGAAGGTTACATTTAATGATGACATTTAATAAGGATCGGTACACTTTGTATCTAAAAATACTTACTTTTGAGAGGCCAGGATTCATAGCAGTACATGTTTTTAGAAAGTTGAGAAATCTAATAGATTATAGGCTCAATAAGTCAACCTTTTATGTGATTTCTAAAGATGCTATTATCATCTTGTACTGCTTTATAGAGGTGTGGAGCTCAAGCCCAGTTGAGGATAGGTCTATTATATGCACAAATGAAACACATATACAACTATTCAAATAAAACAATCACAACGCTGCAAAAATCATCCAGAGCATTGTGTCCAGTTGCAAGCAGTAAAATTAAATTAAATCACCATGATGGCATTGGCGATTGAGCAATATCTGTGATGAAAACCTGATGACATTAGAAATGTATAGTCTGGAGATATAAAAAAATCTCAAAGACAGATTAGAAACTAGCTTTGCTCTCTGTGGCTCCAAATGGCAGAATGGTTTCAAGTCAACAAATGGAAGCTTAATCTAAATAAGCAAACATTGTTTTTAAACAATGTGAGTTTCTATGTATCTATCAAACTATCATTTATTGTGCAAAGATTGGTGTGAGTTCCTGGCATGCCAAACTAAGTGAAACATGCTTGCTGCCTTCAATGAGTTAATAATCAAGGCAGAAACTGGTTTTATGTTTATCCAAAGATGGCACAAGTTGCTTCTGGAGGTAATAGTAGCTGTTAAGAAAACGTTCAAATACGTGTGTGGCAGGCAGAATTCTAAGACAGACCCCAGGATCCCCAATTATTAATACTAAGACGATCCTGTACATATCGGTTGTTTAATCAAGCACAAATCTGGGACCCCGTGTATAAGTATTTGCAGATGTAATTAAGGAGTCATATCAGTTGACTTTAAAAAAATTTACCTTGGGTGAGCCTAACCTAATCAGGTGAGTTTTTTTGTTTTGTTTTGGTTTTTTGTTTTTTGTTTTTTTTTGAGACAGAGTTTCTCTCTGTTGCCAGGCTGGACCTCAATGGCCAGATCTTGGCTCACTGCAACCTCTGCCCCTTGGGTTCAAGTGATTCTACTGCCTCAGCTTCCCAGGTAGCTGGGACTACAGGCATGCACCACCATGCCTGGCTAATTTTTATATTTTTAGTAGAGATGGGGTTTCACCATATTGGTCAGGCTGACCTCAAACTCCTGACCTCAAAATCTGCCCACCTTGGCCTCCCAAAGTGCTGGGATTACAGGTGTGAGCCACCATGCCCAGCCTCAGATGAGCTCTTAAAAGAGACTGGGCTCTCCTTGGAAGGAGACATTCAAAGCACTAAGGAGATTTGACACACCATTTCTGACTTGAAGTTAGAGAGAACCATATGGCCCAAAATGTAGGTAGCCTCTAGGAACTAAGAGAAGCCCCTGCAGATACATGGCAACAACAAAAATTAGAGGCTTAGTCCTCCAGATACACTGAACTGAGTTCTGCTCACAAGGAGAATAAGTTTCAAAAGAGACTTCCCAGTCCCCAAATGAGGACTCAAGACTGGCTAATACTTTGACTTCAGTCTTGTGATCCCCTGAGCTGACATCCAGTCACTCCATAACAGATTTCTGACCTCCAGAGCTGTGAACTAACGGGTATTATTTAAGTCACTGAGTGTGTGGTTATTTGTTATACAGCAATAGAAAATTAATATAATATGCTGGTTGGCTATTATCTGCTATGCCCTAGATATCAATTGAAGGAGCCACCAAAATATGCTGTGAGGGTGGAGATACACTCTTCTCCTTCGTCTCTGAGTTGTTAGAATGGAGGAATGGTGATCTAATGTAAATCAGAGTCAGAGAACAAAAGGAATCTATTAAATTAATTTAAAAATAACAATGAGGTCTGTTATACACATAAAAGCCCAGATATGCACATAAAAAATTATAGATAACATATGGTAAATGCCCCCAAAGGCATTTACCTATCACATCCATGTCAGGTGACCACGCAGAAGAAATAATAAACATACCAATGAAATAAATAGCTGATGACTTTTCTTTTGTTTTGTGACAGAATGTTACTCTGTTCCCCAGGCTGAAGTGCAGTGGCACAATCTCAGCTCACTGCAACCTCTGCCTCCCAGGTTCAAGCCATTCTCCTGCCTTAGCCTCCTGAATAGCTGAGATTACAGGTGCACACCACCCCGGCTGGCTAATTTTTGTATTTTTAGTAGAGATGGGGTTTCACTATGTCTCAAGCTCCTGACCCTGTGATCCACCCACCTTGGCCTCCCAAAGTGCTGGGATTACAGGCATGAGCCACTGCTCCTGGTCAGCTGATGGCTTATCAAATTAAAGTTTGATTAATCTATGACAGTAAAGACATTCTGAAACAGACAGTCTTACGGTACTTTCATAGGATAAAATAAAATAGATATTTATAAAACTTTAAATTCATACAAAAATTTGCCCTTGAGTTATTATTTCCCTCATATGTTTGGAAAACATGTCATAATTCCCAGAAATGAGTGAGTTATAAGGGTCTTCCTGTTCTGAAGATATAATTGGTCTTTGACTATGACTTGATTCATTCATTAAATTTTTTTCTTCAAATTTAAAACTACTAAAAAATTGATGCTGGCTTTTTCAAAAAAGAGATACAAAAAGAAAACAGAAGGATTTTTGAAACTCAGTATTCCTGAGATACCTCCTTGGTGGGTAAACCCCTTAGCTATTTCGTTGCCATTTCAGTGAATTCAGCCTGCATTTGTGACTACACAAGACCTTGGACCCCATGTGTTTAACTGTTTCTACTCTCTGAAATGTTCTTTTTTAGATGGAAATAATAACCAAATGTCTGACTAAAAAAAGACTCAAGCAACAAAATCCCTATTTCCCTGTTTCAGTAATTCAAGATTTAGAAGAAAATATAACTTTCAATCTCCAAGTGATATAGAAATACTTCTATTATGAAAGATAGACATCAACCACAATAAGAGTTTTTATTAATAACAATGGCAAAGATTGTTTTATTCCTTGTTACTGTGAAAAGAGTATCTATGAGCATGTCTATGAGTATATACATACATACATACATACATACCCATATGTATATTTGTATACACATACATGCAGGGGCATGCAAGATTTTTGGTGGTTTAAGGGCTGCAGACAAGTGTTCCTGAACGCTCCTTTATAAATTTCTATGTTGTTTCAAACTTCTAGGATATAACACAATATAATAGTTTGCTGCCTATCATCAGACTGGTAGCAGACTGGAATGTTTTGAAAAGGTCTTTGAAAACATCTCTGACTTAGGCTCTTCTGTAGTCAGAAATGTGGGCTGAATTCACAGAAACAGCAACAACATTACTAAAGGGTTTACCCCTCAAGGAGGTATCTCAGAAACAGAGTTTCAAAAATCCTTCCATTTTTCTTTCTGATATCTATTTTTGAAAAAGCCAGCATCAATATTTTTAACAGGCCGGAATATTTTGCATAACATTTCACAATTTAAATTCTTTTTCTATATGTTGGTCATAAGTTGTGAACCACCACCTCTATTTACTAGGTAGCATTAAGAAAATGTCTCATTTATAAGCACACTTTGCTCATAAGCAAGCGTTCAACATTTCTCAGTTGTAAAGAAGTGCTTATCTGAAGATAAATTTCTATTCAGCTTGAAATGCTTTGCTTTTTCTCACTTAGCTTGTTAGCCTGCAGTGATTGGCAAGTTACCCTCCAGACAGGGCACCATCTTCTGTGTGTCGGCTTAGAAGTAAGCATCCAATAAAGCATAGCCAAAAGAAAATATATAAATCTATTTTGAAATTCAATAAATTTATAAGCCATGCTACTCACCAGGCCTGTGGGAGCATATACATCATAAAACACCACTGTTCAGCTATAAATATTTCAAGCAGCTAACAATGGCTGAGAGCACACAGCTGAAAGCCTGGGTAAAGATGGGCAATGTGCAGTGCTGTAGTCAGAGCCGGGGCAAGGTCTATGGAGTCGTTTGTTTGTTTTCCTAGGCGGGTGGAAAAGCACAGTCCCAGGTGGCATTTAGTGTTCCTTTATTGTCAGCCACAGAGGCACAAGGAAGCATCTTGAGCTCAACTCTAGGTTCTGTCTGTTCTCTCACCACCTTCAACCTTGTTCAGTCTGTGGACACCTATTCCCCAGCAGCCCCAGATATGAGAAAGAAATGACCTGTACAGTTGATCATGCTGAGCACTGTCCCCATGACTAGAGATGGTGTTCAGCATGATCCGCCTCTGCACTGCCTTGGGATAATGTAGCCCGGCCTCAGCTGTCAATCCAGAGTGACCACTTCCAACACCTCTTGTTATTAATGGACACAGTTGTGTTTTATTTCACCGATATTTACGCCTAGTGTTTCTTCCTGCTGTTTTATCTGAATGTGTTCTGTTCCTTTTCCAGTTTCTTAAGCTGGTTGTTTAAGTCATTTATATTCAGTCCTTTTCTAAAATGAGTATTTTTAGGTTTAGCTGCTGTCTATAGGATATGATCTATAATATTATTCCTTGACTTGTTAGCGATTTAGAATTATCTCATTTTCCAATGTATTTATTCCAATTATCTTTTTGTTGTCAATTTCTTTTTTTCCTAAATTTACTTTAAGTTCTGGTGTACATGTGCAGATCTTGCAGGACTGTTACATAGGTATACACATGCCATGGTGGTTTGCCGAGTCCATCCTCCGTCACCTACATCAGGTATTTCTCCTAATGTTATCTCTCCCTAATCTCCCCATCCCCTGCTACCCTTTCCCTAGCCCCCCACCCCCTAACAGACCCCAGTATGTGATGTTACCCTCCTTGTGTCCATATGTTCTCATTGTTCTCAACACCCACTTATGTGTGAGAGCATGTGGTGTTTGGTTTTCTGTTCTTGTGTCAGTTTGCTGAGAATGATGGTTTCCAGATTCATCCATGTCCCTGCAAAGGATATGAACTCATCCTTTTTTATGGCTGCATAGTATTCCACGGTATATGTGTGCCACATTTTCTTTATCCAGTCTATCTTTGATGGGCATTTGGGTTGGCTCCAAGTCTTTGCTGTTGTTAAACAGTGCCACAATGAACATACATGTGCATGTGTCTTTATAATAGATCGATTTATAATCGTTTGGGTATATACCCCATAATGGGATTGTTGGATCAAATGAAATTTCTATTTCTAGATCCTTGAGGAATCACCACACTGTCTTCCACAATGTTTGAACTAATTTACACTCCCACCAACAGTGTAAAAGCATTCCTATTTCTCCACATTTTCTCCAGCATCTGTTGTCTCCAGATTTTTTAATGATTGCCATTCTAACTGGTGTGAGATGGTATCTTAATGTGGTTTTGATTTGCATTTCTCTAATGACCAGTGATGATGAGCATTTTCTCATATGTTTGTTAGCCACATAAATGTCTTCTTTTGAAAAGTGTCTGTTCATATCCTTCACCCACGTTTTAATGATGTTTGTTTTTTATTGTAAATTTATCTTCATTTTTTGTAGATTCTGGATATTAGCCTTTGTCAGATGGGTAGCTTGCAAAAATTTTTTCCCATTCTGTTGGTTTCTGGTTCACTTTAATGATTTTTTTTTTTTTTTTGCTGTGCAGAAGCTCTGAAGTTTAATTAGCTCCCATTTGTCTATTTTGGCTTTTCTTGCCATTATTTTTGGTGTTTCAGTCATGAAGTCCTTGCCTATGCCTATGTCCTGAATGGTATTGCCTAGATTTCTTCTAGGATTTTTATGGTATTAGTTCTTATGTTTAAATCTTTACTCCATCTGGAGTTAATTTTTATATAAGGTGTAAGGAAGGGGTCCAATTTCTGCTTTCTGTACATGGCTAGCCAGTTTTTCCAACACCATCTATTAAACAGGGAATCCTTTCCCTATTGCCTATTTTTGTCAGGTTTGTCAAAGGTCAGATGGTTGTAGATGTGTGGCTTTACTTCCAAGGCCTCTGTTCTGTTGCATTGGTCTATATTTCTGTTTTGGTACCAGTACCATGCTGTTTTGATTACTGTAGCCTTGTAGTATAGTTTGAAGTCAGGTAGCATGATGCCTCCAGCTTTGTTCTTTTTGCTTAGGATTGTCTTGGCTACGAGGGCTCTGTTTTGTTTCTATATGAAGCTTAACTGTTTTTTTTCCAGTTCTGTGAAGAAGGTCAATGGTAGTTTGATGGGGATAGCATTGAATCTATAAATTACTTTGGGCAGTATGGCCATTTTCACAATATTGATTCTTCCTAACCATGAGCATGGAATGTTTCTCCATCTGTTTGTGTCCTCTCTTATTTCCTCGATCAGTGATTTGTAGTTCTACTTGAAGAGGTCCTTCATGTCCTTTTTTAGTTGTCTTCCTAGGTATTTTATTCTCTTTGTAGCAATTGTGAATGGGAGTTCACTCATGATTTGGCCCTCTGTGTTTCTGTTATTGGTGTATAGGAATACTTGTGATTTTTGCACATTGATTTTGGCATCCTGAGACTTTGCTAAAACTGATTATCATCTTGAGGAGATTTTTGGCTGAGACAGTGGGGTCTTCTAAACATACAATCATGCCATCTGCAAATAGAGACAATTTGACTTCCTCTTTTCCTAATTGAATACCCTTTATTTCTTTTTCTTGCCTGATTGCTATGGCTAGAACTTCCAGTACTATGTTGAATAGGAATGGTGAGAGAGGGCACCCTTGTCTAGTACTAGTTTACAAAGAGAATGCTTCCAGTTTTTGTCCATTCAGTATGATATTGGCTGTGGGTTTGTTGTAAATAGCTTTTGTTATTTTGAGATACATTCAGTCAATTCCTAGTTTATTAAGAGTTTTTAGCGTGAAGGGCTGCTGAATTTTGTTGAAGGCCTTCTCTGCATCTATTGAGATAATCATGTGGTTTTTGTCTTTGGTTCTGTTTGTGTGATGGATTACATTTATAGATTTGCAGATGTTGAACCAGTCTTGCATCCCCGGGATGAAGCCTACTTGATCATGATGTCAACATTTTTTGATGTGCTGTTGCATTCGGTTTGCCAGTATTTTATTGAAGATTTTTGCATTGACGTTCATCATGGATGTTGGCCTGAAATTTTCTTTTTTAATTGTATCTCTGCCATATTTTGGATTAGGATGATGTTGGTCTCATAAAATGAGTTAGGGAAGATTCCCTCTATTTGTACTCTTGGAATAATTTCAGAAGGAATAGTACCAGCTCTTCTTTGTATGTTTCGTAGAATTTAGCTGTGAACCCATCTGGACCTGGACTTTTTTGGTTGGTAGGATATTAATTGCTGCCTCTACTTCAGACCTTGTTACTGGTCTGTTCAGGGATTCAACTTCAGAGAATGGTCTGCATAAAACTATTTTTCTTTTTTAAATGATGGGATTTGCTTAGTTTCTTGTTCATGATTATGGCTTACTTCATGGTGAATTTTACATATTCTATCTGTTTCCTATTACTAATTTGAAAGTTTTGTGCTTTCTTTTAGTGTAGTACCCTAGTATTGTTCTAGTATCATTTAATCTATATTCATCTAGTAGTTATTCTGGAAATGTTAAGAAAATCTAAAATTGATTACTTTCTTTACAATCTTCTTGAACAAAACAGACATTTCAGAATATTTTATCTCAGAATATTTTACCATCTTTTTCTTTTTTGTTGAGATGGAATCTCGCACTGTCGCCAGGCTGGAGTGCAATGGCACAATCTTGGCTCGCTGCAATCTCCACCTCCTGGGTTCAAGTGATTCTTCTGCCTCAGCCTCCTGAGTAGCTATAACTACAGGCACCCACCACCATGCCCAGCTAACTTTTTGTATTTTAGTAGAGACAGGTTTCACCATGTTGGCCAGGATGCTCTCAATGTCCTGATCTTGTAATCCACCCACCTTGGCCTCCCAAAGTGCTGGGATTACAGGCATGAGCCACTGTACCTGGACCTTTACCGTCGTTTAATTCCTTCCAGTTTGCATGCTATTTTTGTCCAAATATATTTTTGCTTTTTCTGGAGGGCCCACAAATTATACATTATTGTTTCATATTTTTTGTTTTTGTTCACATTTTACCAAATATTGTGATTTTTGCTCATTATTGTTCATTCATTCATTATTATTCATTCTTGAATCACACCTCTAGTAAAGGTTTCCTGGTGGTAAACTCCGAATTTTGTCAATAATTATTATTGTTTCACTCTCATTGTTGAAAAACAACATATGCTTTCTTCTCTCAGCACTTTGAAGATACCATTTCTTGCTTTTGCTGTCATCATTAATATTAATATTTCAGTCTTGTCAAACTGCAGTTTCCTCAGGTTGCTTCTAAATCTTAACTCTGCTTTTGGTCATCTGCATGTTCACTGCAGTGTCTGATGGTAGTTTTTTCTTTATTTGCCCTGCATAGGTCATAGAAATCTTAAATCCGATCATTGATGTTTTTCTTCAGTTTTAGAATATTCTCAGCTATTATTTTTTTAATGTGACATCTTATTAGGTCCATGCTGGATCTTCTAATAATTCCCTCTTTTTCTTAACCTCACTTTCTTATATATATGTTTATATATTTGGGGTGTGTTATTTTTTTCATAAAATCTTTAGGTCTTTCTTCCAACTTTTTGGTTTCATGTTCTCCTATGTTAATATGCCATGAGACATGTTTCTGTGAATATATATGTTATTATTTCTCTTTGGTAAGTGGCTAGGGGTGGAATTGTGACATCAGAGTTAAATGTTTAACTATTTAAGAAACTGCCTAATTGCTTTCCCAAGTGTTTGTACTTATATTTCCGTAAGTAATGTCTGAGAGTTTCAGTGGCTCTACTACCTCACAACATTTAGTTTGTCAGTGGTTTTGAGTACAGCCATTTAAATAATTTAATATTACATTTTGGCCAGGCGTGGTGGCTCATCCCTGTAATCCCAACAATTTGGGAGGCCAAGATAGGCAGATCATCTGAGACCAAGAGTTCGAGACCAGCCTGGGCAACATGGTGATACCCCTGTTTCTACTAAAAATGCAAAAATTAGCTAGGCATAGTGGCAGGTGCCTGTAATCCCAGCTACTTGGGAGGCTAAGGCAGGAGAATCACTTGAACCCACGAGGCAGAGGTTGCAGTGAGCCGAGTTTGCCCTGCTGCATTGCAGCCTGGGTGACAGAGAAAGGCTGCCTCAAAAAAAAAAAAAATTGCATTTCATGGTGATTTCAATATATGACTATCTGATAGCTTATGATATTAAATACCTTTTCTTATGCATATTGATTACTGTTTTATTATATTTTGATAAGTACCTGTTGAAATCATTTGCTCATTTTTATTGCTTTTTATGTCTTTCATCATTGCATTATTGGTGTTCTTTATATGTTCTGAAATTATGTGAGTAATATCGGAACACATAAAGATATTACTCTTTTTGTTTTCTTTACATTGTCTTTTGAAAAGCAGAGTTTGTTTTTTAGCTTTAAAAAGGTCAATTTTTTTTTTTTTTTTAGTAATTACTTCATTTTTGGCTCTAAGAAATCTTTGCCTACCCAAATGTCACAAAGACTTTCTCATGTTTTTTCTTCTAGTTTCTATCATTAGATCTATATTATATCTTGAATTATTATTATTTTTATATTGAGAAATAGAACTCAAGTTTCAAATGTCCATATCAATATTCAGTGCAGCATTTGGGGAAAATATTTTTTTTTTAACCAATTGAATGATGACACTTTTGTTGTAAAACAGTTGATTATATATGTGTGCTTCTGGACACTGTATTCTGTTCTGTTATGTCAGCTACTATAGCTCTATAAAAACCTTAAAATAAAATACATAAGACCTCCATTTTTATTCTGTTGTGACTATTCTACGTCTTTTGTATTTCTGTATACATTTTTTAACAACTTTGCCTTTTTTACAAAAAGGCCTGTTAGAATTTTGATACTTATGGTCATTGAATCTATAATTTGTAAACGGTGAGCTCCTTAATAATATTATATCTTCTAATCTATGAACATTGTATATGTCTTCATTTAAGTATTCTCAGTCATATGCTGATGAATGTTTAACAACTTGCTTTCCAGAATACAGCATTCTCATGTGTAGCATTTTCCCATTACCATGGTGCAAATTCTTTTACGTTGACCATTTCTAATTACCAGTGTGATGTAACTGAGCATGAAGTTGGGAAAGCCAGTGAAGTGGACTCCAGCACACCACCGGGGCTTCATTAACCTAGCACTGTAGTCTTGCAGGTGGTGTACTAAATTTATTTTTCTAAGAATTTTTTATTTTTTTAAGCTATTGTAAATAGTATGTGTAATTTAATTTCATTTTCAGGATGTTTGTTTTCAGCATAATTGGATTACTATGAATTTTATATTGTCCTGTATTATGTTATTTTACTATATTCATTTATTTATTCTATTAGATTTTTCTGTAAATTACTAAGAATTATCTGGGTAGAAAGCAAATTATCTCATCTATGAGTAAAGACATTTTTGTGCCTTTAATATCATTTTCAGATTTATGCTTTTTATTTCTTTTCCTTGCTAAAATTAATGTTTACACCAAAATTTGTGTAAGAAGGTAAGTCTAAGAAAGGCTACCTATTATTTAAATTAAATGAAAATTTTTGTGTTTTGGTATGGATGATCAGTAGTATAGTTTTAATCCCAATCATGTGAATTAAATTTTACTAGTAGAAATTCTCAAAGAAGGCACGTGCTTTCTTTAATACTACCGTGATTTTTAGTATATTCATTATGTAGTACACTCATCATTACTAATTTTAGAATATTTATATCATCCCAGGAGAAACTTTGTATGTATTAGAACGTAGTTCCAATTCTCCCCTCACCACTCCCAAGCCCTGGAAACCACTAATCTACTTTTTGTCTCTACATATTTGCCTGTTCTGGACATTTTGTATAAGAGGAATGATACAATACGCCAGGACTTTGGTGTCTGGTTTTATTATTATTTTTCTTTTTAGGACAGAGTCTTGCTGTGTCACCCAGGCTGGAGTTCAGTGGTACTATCTCGGCTCACTGCAGCCTCCACCTCCCAGGTTCAAGCAGTTCTCCTGCTTCAGCCTCCCAAGTAGCTGGGATTACAGGCACCCACCAGCTCAGCTGGCCAATTTTTGTATTTTTAGTAGAGGCAGGGTTTCACCATGTTGGCCAGGCTGGTCTTGAACTCCTGACCTCAGGTGATCCACCTGCCTCAGCCTCCTAAAGTGCTGGGATTACAGATGTGAACTACTGTACCTAGCCCTGGCTTTCTTATTATAGTGTAACTTGGTTAAGATTCATCTGTGTTGTAATATATAATGATAATTTATTCCATTTTATTATAAAATAATATCTATTGTTTGAATATACCATGATCTGTTTATATATATTCATCAGATGATGGATTTTTGGATTATTTGCCATTTTGGCCATTATAATTAATGATGCTATGAACATCTCTGTACAAGATTTGTGTGACTGTATTTTCAACACTTTTGAGTATATAACTAGTAGTGGAATTCTACTTGGTCACATGGTAATTCTACATTCGACCCTTTGAAGACTTAGACAAACTATTTTCTATGGAGGCTGTACCATTTTACATCCCTACCTATAATATATAACAGTTCCAATTTTGTTCACATTCCCACTAACACTTACTATTGTCTGTTTTTTCCTAATAGCCATCCTATTGGATGTGAAGTAGTACCTCATTGTGGTTTTGATTGGCATTTCTCTAATTACTAATAATGGTGAGACTCTTTTTATATGCTTCATGGTCATCTGTATGTGTTTGAAGAAATGTTTATTCAAGTACTTTGTTATTTTTAATTGGGTTACGTATCTTTGTTTTTGCATTATAATAGTTATTTATATGTTTTGGAAATTAGACTTTTATCAAATATAGGTTGCAAGTATTTTTTCTCGGTCTATGTCTTTTCATTTCCTTGATAGTGTCTTTTGACACATGAAAGATTTTAATTTTGATAAAGTCCAATTTATCTTTTTGTTGTTGTTTTTTGTGGGTTTTGTGTCATATCTAAAAATCTGTTGCCTAATCCAGAGTCACAGATTTTCACCTACATTTTATGCAAAGAGTTTCATAGTTTTAGTTCTTTCATAGAGGTCTTTGATCTAGTTTCAGTTATCTTTTATATGTGGTTTGAGATTGGAGTCCAACTTCATTCTTTGTCATGTCTATACCAATTGTCCCAGTACCATTTTCCGAAAAGACTATTTACCCATTGAATGGTTTCCATTGAGGGTTTTACCCTCATTGAAAATTAATAAAGCATATTGTATAAACTCATTTCTGGTTTCTCATTTTTATTCCATTGCTCTACATGGCAAGTACCACTGTCTTGATTACTATGGCATTGTGGTAAGTTTTGAAATAGAAAGCATGACTCTTCCAACTTTGGCTACGGTGTCTGTGGGAACATATGCTTCTAAAATGTTTTCTGCTCCTGGAGCTGAGACCAAGACTGGAAAATATTCTCACTAACTTTCCACAGGTTGTGCTTTTGTCCTAGTTAACCCAATTGAAAGCAGCCTTTGGTAGACCTACTGTATGTGAGGTATCTCTCTCTCCAGTGGGCCTGAGACCTCTTTCCTATTTCCTGGCATATTTCCTTTTAAAACTCAGGTCCTATATTTATATAAAAAAAAAATCTATAGCTCATATCACACTTAATGGTGAAAGACAAATGGTTTCACACTGTATTAGTTTCTTAAGGCTGCTGTAACATGTTATTTTTAACTTGGGGGCTAAAAACAACAGAAATTTACTCTCTCATAGTTCTGGACAAAAGTTTGTAAGCAACTGGGTATCCACAGATCGATTAAAGGAGATTATTGCTCAAAATTATGGTATACAAAAATAGTGAAATGAGGTTTTATTTGGATAAGAATATACTTAGTAAGAGTGTGATAAAGGAAGCTGTGAGACAGGTAAAATATATACTTCTTTCTAAGAAACTTACAGACAGAAGTGTTCACTGTAGTCATCTGTTTTCCCATAAGTTTGACTGGTAACAAATAGGTTAAAATGCATCTGCCTTACAAGTAAGTAGCTGGCATCTTACCCTGAAAAGAAATGGTTCCAGGAAAAACAAACAAACAAACAAAAACTAAACAATCTATTGAAATACCAAGAGAAACTGATAAAACAATTCCCAAGCATGCTTTTCCGTGAACTGATAATTTTTATATTGCTGGACTTTTCTTGAAGGGTACAGATAAACTGTACATTTTAACATTATCCCAAGTAGGCAATGTCAATTTGGCTTCCAAAGCTTAATGTGAGAATAGAAAATACCATTTCCTGAGCCTGTGTTACATCTTCTTACAATTCCTCCAGAATCCAACTGCCTCATAAAATGTTCTTAAAATGACAAGTTTTTTCTTATGTCACTTTTATGAGCTTTGGTGTGTCAAGTTACAGGTACATTGGTCATTTTGATGCTCTGGGCTGTCAGTCAAATATTTTAATTTCTCCATGAACAATTCGTTGAATCAGTTGAGAAAAACCTTTTCTTTTTGCTATTTTGCAATGGCTGGCTGATGTCTTTGACTAAACTGGTTCCAAGTTTCATTTTAGTGTCTTGAAGTGTGATACCCAGGAGAGTTGTATTACTTAAAATATTGCAGAAATAATTTTCCAAATATATCATTAATTTAGTTATAGTCAAGAAATTAGACATAATTTTGATAAAATAATTAAGATATAAAGACTCCATTTTCTCTTGGTTACCTAATACTGACACCCAAATGTTTCGGATGTTCACTTTTACCTTTTCCCATCTGCTGTTTGTGAGTAGAAGCTGATAACAGAATATGGAGAGTTCTTGATCCTTAACTTCTGTAATCAATTTTGAGTTGTAATAAATTTATCCCATCTTTGCTCCTATTCAACCAGATTGCTAATAGCATTTTAGGCTGCCTGTGTAACAATTTGTACATCTGCAAAATGTTCTGCGCTGCATGATGTCAGACTTACAAACATGTGAAGCACATAAATCATTTTTATAAATCATTTTCAGTAGAGATTACGTGATGAATTTTCCCAGAGGTTGATGGATGAAGGATGAAACACATATTTTAAACTTTGTACCCTTGTTTAACTGGACCACTGAGTGCAGGGCAATCTGACATCAGAGCTGCCTTCGATAGCCAAAGGACAAAGAGAAGAAAGGCCTTATCAGCCCCTATTACTGACAAAACCTGAATTTAAGGAGATGTACTATTCACTAGTGCTACTGTAAGCTGGGAGCGGAATATATCTACAAATGGGAAATCTGTCAAAATCATCAGACTCTTTGATTTCAGGAAATGAACAATTACTGCCCCGAAACAATTCTACCGCAAGCTCACTTGGGTTAACAAGCCATCTTCTGTTGCGTGTCAGTTGCTGTAATGGATCCTTCCTTCAATATTCATTTCTGCGTGCTTCATGAAACAGAATATTCAGAAGCACACAAGTAGAAGTAATGGATGCATGAGCAGACGTTCTTTTTATTCATTACTTGCTTAGCCTTTTTCTCTTCTCCAAATGCTGTCAGGCAGGATTAATATTTAACTTTTGCAGAGAGAACAGGTTAGATGAACTCTCCAATGTATCACTACTATTTTTTTTTTCTTAGGCATGTCTACACTGAGTCATTTCTGATTCAGCTTTTCTGGAAAATCATTAGTAGCAGGATTTCTCTCCTACCTAATGACTTAGACAGAGGTGGGGATATTAGATAGTCAGCACAGGAAACATTAATTATAGAAAATTATATAATCTTAGAAACCTTGTAAAGTGTGACTGAGGCCTGAAGGCAATGGCAGCCACCTATAGCTTGCTGTCTTTTATTAATAATACAAAAAATACAAGCAGGGAAATAGGAAGCTGAACAAAAATATTCACCTCAGAAGAACTTGAAGGTAGAGAATCCTGGAACATTTGAATTATTATGAATGAAAAGAAAAAAAATTACCACATTCTCATGTATGAGCTTTCATATTTCTGACCCCATTCTTGCTGTTCCTCTAGGGTTTTGGTGCATGAAGATAGACCATAAAAACTTGTAGGGAAGACTAACAGGAAACTAGAGAATGGAAGGACTTAATGTTAATGTAAAATTGTTCTTGAAGACTACACCCAGCATAGGCCTGAAAATACTACAAAAGCTTCCATGTAATTAAGAGCAAGAGCTACAGGCTGGGTGTGGTGGCTCATGCTTGTAATCCCAGTACTTTGGGAGGCCAAGGTGGGAGGATCACTTGAAGTCAGGACTTGCAAAGCAGCCTGGCCCACATGGTGAAAACCTGTCTCTACTAAAAATACAAAAATTAGCCAGACATGGTAATGGGTGCCTGTAATGTCCCCCTTAGCTACTCAGGAGGCTAAGGGAGAATCACTTGAGCCCAGGGGGTGGAGGTTGTAGTGAGCTGAGATTGGGCCACTGCACTCCAGTCTGAATGACAGAGCGAGAATCTGTCTCAAAAACAAAAAAAACAAAAAACAAACAAAAAAAACCCTGTGAGCTACAGGATATGGGCAGCGTACACATGAATAAAGGCATATCTTCAGGAGGCTGAGGTGGGTGGATCTCGAGGTCAGGAGTTGGAGACCAGCCTGACCAACATGGTGAAACTCCATCTCTACTAAAAAACATTACAAAAATTAGCTGGGCTTGGTAGTATGTGCCTGTAATCTCAGCTACACGGGAGGCTGAGGCAGGAGAGTTGCTTGAACCCTGAGGGGGAGGCTGCAGTGAGCCAAGATCGTGCCACACACTCCAGCCTGGTGGCAAAGTGAGCCTCCATCTCAAAAAAAAATTTGGGGGTATATCTTCAACTGACATAGATTATAGGGGAGAACAGGAAAGCTGTAAAAGAAGACAGAAGGACTTTTTAGCAATCAGGTAGTAAAGGGTGAAAGAAAATGTAGGGTTCTACTAGAAAAAAGAAGACTTAGCCACCTTTCTTCAAAACCAATCAAACAAACTTACTAAAATATCTGGACTTTACTAAAATAAGAACTTTAAAAACAAGCCATAAAAAATTTTCAAAGGTATAATTAACAAACTCATGTAGAAATCCCTGGTTCCCATGCAAGGATGTGATTGGCTTTTTTGACTTATTCTGAGGCCTAGCAGACAACTGAAATCCCCCACTCAGGGATCAGCAGGAACAGCGCCTGCTCCCTTTGATAAGATTATTTGGCTACAGGACTTATTTGTCAGGGAAGAGTGAGCAGGGAACTCGATGCTGGGAATTTGAGCATTCCCAATTTTGCTAGATGCTAAAGTCGCATGTAATACTGGGGTGAAGTTTTAGGTCTTCCATCACACATAACCACACTGAAGAGAGTGGGAAGAAATGGACTAATCTAAAAAAATTCGTAAAACAGTATTTTGACTTTATACTGTTAGGCTAAAGAAATAAGTTACTCCAGTACTGCACTCTAGTTTTTGCATGAGTTCTTTGCAAGGGTATGGGTTATCAATTCTGAAAATACTTTATGTATACCAAGATTAAACACATAAGCAAATGTACTATGGATCATGAGAGCTAGCTTTCTCACTGGTGGAGAAACACAATGTAAATAAGACAAAGAGGAAGGCTTAAAAAAACTGTTGGATTGGAATAGGAGGTGGAGTAGCAACTCATGGGATATGATGGATAGATAGATGCATGCATTCATACATACATAGATACATGTATGTGAATTAAATGTAAATTTACATGTAAGCATGGGTTAGTTAGTATATATACATACGTTTCCTAACTTTTGCCATGAAAACTCTGTGATAAGGACAGCACTTAATGTTGAGATTATAGTTTCAAAAGTCTATTCTCAAATAATGGAAATCAGAGCTCTTTGAAGAATGACTGATTCCAGAACTGGGGCAAAAAATTATGAGGCTCCTGGACTATGAATTGGTGCCAGAAAATAAAGAAGCGTTGAAAAAGATAAAAGATGGGGGAAATGGTAAGGAAATACCAAATGTCAAAACTGTAATAATTTGTGCAACAAAAAACCAGTACGACAGTATTTATAACATACTTCTGTGATTCAACTTTTACAGTAGACATATGTGGCAGATGTGACCTTAATCCAATGACAAAGGCTAACATCACCATATCATGAGATATATCAACATAATGTACCCCTTGGCATAAATTAAGGAGAAGAGCATATCATATCATTTCTGTGCTATTTTTGTCAACATGCATGACCTCAATCTAATCACAGGAAAAACAAACCAATGCAAATTCAATAAAATAACTGAACGGCACTCTTCATGAGTGACAGGAAAGACTGTTGCTTTGGGTGAAACTAAAGAGTCACAACTAAATAAAATGTGGAGGTCCTAGATTGGATCCTGCAACAGATGGAAAAGATTAGTAAAAAATTGGTGAAATTTGAATAAGGTCTGTGGCTAGTTAATATGATTGCATCCATATTAGTGTCCAGCTTTTGATAATTCTACTATGGCTATATAAGATGTTAGTATTAGAAGAAGTGGAGTTACACCTGTACACTGTACTAAATTTGAAACTTTTGTAAGCTCAGTATTTCAAAAGAAAAAGTAAAAAACAAAGTTTTATTTTCAACTCTAATGGTGTTTGCATCTCATCATACCATAAATATTTCCATAGATAGAAAATTGGGCTTAGCTATAGCTTAATAACTCTTTCCATTAAGCTTGTCACAAATATAAGAAAGATTTTTGCATAGGCAGTTGTACATGTTATTTATATAAGTTACAACTGTGCAGGTAATATTTCATCAAAATTATGTGATAATTCTCCTTGAAGCTAGGATAAAAGCCAATCTGAAATGAAAAAGAAAGAACCAGATTTAATTCTGAAAATGGCCCCTTTAGCTGTGATAAATTCAAATATACTTTAGAATTATAGAAAGAAATCTGACTATCTCTTGCAGAGAACGGTATAATAATTCTGTCTATAGCATTGCTTCTTGGGTTATATTTTTTCCAAAACAGCCTGTGGTGGAGCTTTGTCATCTGTCTTCATGATACTCAGAAGTTGCGACTTATCAGCCTCATAAAGATAGTAAATTTGGATTTAATTGAAGAAATATACAATGCTGTCACTTTCGATCTGAGGCCAGAGTAGAGAGCTGAATGTACTTTTTACTTGTGTGTGTGTGTGTGTGTGTGTGTGTGTGTGTGTGTGTGTGTGTGTGGTGGGGGGGTGTGGGGAGGTATTGTATGTGTATATGTATATATATTATATTGTTTATATACAATACAATCCTCTAACCCTTCATTAGTAAATGTCTCTGTGACCATCAATTAATTCTTTTAATTTTTCCATCATATTTTCAAGAAATTCATTATCATCTTACCTGGCCTTCCTAACAATACCATTAGCTATTGTTTATTGATCAGGAAGTCCTTGAAACTATGGTGCCAGTCTTTCAATAGGTTTTACCATCAAGCATTGATTATTTCAGACTTGCGTTTGTCTATTGCTTGGGACACATTTGTACTGACACTGATTATAACAGCAGGTAAAATTTCAGGAAAATTCAAATAGATTTTTTTTTTCCTTCCCTATTCTTCTCTCTTCTCTCTTCTTATTCATTCTCATTTCATGATGCCCAAGTTATATAACACTGATCTACTGAGGAGAAGGCCTGAAGATGACTCCTATCTTTATTAGAATGGAGAGAACCCATTACTTTCATATGGTACCAGTCATCATACCTTTTTGAAGCACAATTAATCAGGCGTTATAGCTTTCCATCATTAGACTAGCCCAAAGACGTAGATGTTGTCTCTTATGAGCCCAAGGTAGTGTTTCTGTATGGAGGTCTGTCAATTTCTCTATGCCTCTCCTCCCTATAAAATGAACAGAGTCAGATTCATTATAGTGGCCTTCTTAGGGTGCCTGCTAAAAAATCTCATATATTCCTTAGGTGCTAGGCACTTAGTAAGTGCTCAATCACTGTCAACAACAGTAATAGGTATCATTACACTTAATGGAGGATCACAATCCTTGTCTATATGTCTGCAAAATTTTACGAGTGATACTAAATTTCTTTAAATGTGTTGAATGGCAAATATTGCTGTGCAGAACTTCACAATGTACTTTCTCAGTAGACTTGGTTCTTGATATTTTGGTTGTCCTTTCTGTGATGGCCAATTGTATAAAGCACCAACTTTTCTGTAGATTCATGTCTTGACCTTTAATTGAGGTATCATTTTATTTATTTTTATCTCCCATCTTAAGTGCCTTGTTCCAGAATAATGTCATTTTTAGGGTCAATCTGCTATGATGATAAATACCTAAGAATCTTACGGATGTCTCTCTGTGAAAATCTCTCCTTCTTTGAATAATATAATAATAAATATAATTTTTATATCAAGGTCATCAAAATGTGACAAGAGAAAGATTACCCAATATTTCATAATTCAACTTCTGGTAAGTTAAAAATGATGGGAATCTAAAGTAAAATAAATCTAATGGAACAAAACTTTGAAAAATTTATGTTTTTAAAGCAAGTCCTTGAATTTTGTTTTAATGTGTCTTCATTAGATTGATAGGATCTAGACTTCTTTGCAAACAGACTTTATCACAGGCACATGCAATTCATCATTGCTGTTACCCTCATTAATCTTTTTTTCTTTTCTCTGAAATAATAGTTCCTGCTTTAACTCATACATTTAGAAAACAACGAAGTGATATCTAGTTGATCTATGTGTCTCAAATGTGTTTAAGATACTTTAAAGTGTTTGTCACTTACCTGTCTTTTGAATGTGGGCGACATTAATACTTTTTTCTAAGAGGACAGAATATATATTCTTAGCTGCTCTTCCTTTCGAAGGAACGTTTATTAAATGATTTAAAAAACAAAAGAAAGACAGAAAAAATAAAGAGAAGAAAATAACTGAAATTGAAACATTCCATCAAAAGAGTAACATTGTTAAAATAAAAAAGGAAAGAAGAAAGTAGTGAGAGAAAGGGGAAAGGAAGAATGGGAGAAGGAGAAATAAAACTTCACTGAAATAGAGCATTAAATTACAACATTAATGAGAAAGAGAATGAAAGTCTGTTTTTTAAAAACATTCTGACTGAATAGGTATGAAAGATTACCCAAGGACGATTCATTCCTTTTTTTTTAATTGGATGTCATATTAGCTCTTTGAAGCTATTTTCAATATGTTACGTTTGCAGGCTGAGAAGAAAAAAATTATTTTATTTCAAACATGTGTTGTTAATTTGTACAAGCACATAATAGTTAGCAAGGTCTTTATAGTTACAGGTGGTGAATAGTCAAATTATGTGAATGCTCATTTACATATAAAGATGATCCTTAATATAATTAAGAAAAAAGAACAAGATTTTGAATTACAAGTAGACATAGAAAGCTTTGTTATTATAAGTTTTAAAAAATCTGTCTTGAAGAAAATTTTTGTTACTAATTTAGACAAAAGGGAAATATGTTCAGTATACAAAAATTTCCCACAAATTGTAAAGGAAAGAATACGCTACTAAGTGTAAAAATAAGCACAAACTGGTAATTTAGAGGAAAATAATTGCAAATAAACTAGTCAAATATCGCAAATAGGCAACAATGCTGCTGCCATTTTCACTCTTAAGCAAAAATTATAGAAATTCTTGTATCCATTGCTGGGCGATATAAAAGAATGTTTCCTCTCCAGTAGCTGGGACTACAGGCACGTGCCACCATGCCCAGCTAATTTTTGTATTTTTAGTAGACACGGGGTTTCACCATGTTGGCCAGGATGGTCTCAATCTCTTGACCTCGTGATCCACCTGGCGATGGAGCAAGACTCTGTCTCAAAAAAAAATATATATATATATTGTTTCTTCTCATATGTTATTTGTGAAACTATGAGTCAGCACAAATTTTTCTGGGGGAAAAAAATCTGGCTTTCTTTAATACATTAAATAAATTAAATTATTTAAAATTTAAACTATCATAACATCTCACCCAACAACACCACTTTTGGGACTCAGACCTACAGAAATAAAGAAAACTATATAAGGATATGAGAGAGATATATCAAGATATTTATTTAAGTAATTTCATTTTATAAGGCTATGAGAGAGATGTATAAAGATATTTCTTTAAGTAATTTCTTTTTGAGACAGAGTCTCTCTGTCACCCAGGCTGGAGTGCAGAGGCACAATCATGGCTCGATACATCCTCTGCCTCCAGGGATTAAGTGATTATCTTTTCTCACCCTCCGAAAGAGCTGAGCTACCATGCTGGGTTAGTAATTTTTGATGTTAACAAATAAAGCTGAAAATGCCTGAATATCCATCAGTAGGAAATGGTTCACTAACGAATATATTCTGTACTGTCTCTCTCTGTTTCTCTCATCTCTCTCTACCTCTCTATCTGTACCGACATCTTTACCTCTATCACTATCCATCCAATAACCTGAAAGGGAAGCCACATTAAAAGCACAAAGCAAGTAGTAGTGAATATATAATAGTATTACCCAATTTTTGTCAAAACCAAATCCATATGCTTGTGCGAACATAGAAAATGATGAAGACGTATACGTCCCACACTGGAAATATTACCTTCAGTAGAGCAGAGAAGTATAGGTGGAGGCTGCCAAGTTTTTTGCTTCCACATTTCTGTATTAATGAATTTGTTAAATCAAGTATGATTGACTTTCTAATTAATTTAAAAAAAAAGAAACAAAGCTTAAAATTTAAAGCCTTCTGCGTTCACATTCTCCTTTCTTTGAATTTATACTCGTACCTTAGTCTACTGCGCGGATGCTGTCTAATGACTTTATGTAAGAAGGTCCAGTCAGCAACCTGGAATACGTTCATTTTTAATTCTTTTAGTCAAAGATTGGCCACTTGGAGGTCTTTTCTTTTGAAACTTTTGCAGTCTATGTGTTTCTGTAGTCTGTAAGAGTGATTCTCAATATGGCATGAAAAGAACATATAGGAATTACCTGGGGAATTTCAGTCCACGCATACATTTGTTACCTAACCAGCCTAACCCATATGCATGAATACTATGGTGAGCCACTGCTACTAATGGGAATATGTTTCATTTCTTAGTATGCTGGTTTGGGAAAAGTTTGGGAATCACTGATCTGTAAAATGCTTTTGCAGAGAACTCAAAATCTGAGATGTGCAATTCTCTTCAGCAGAATAGATTCATTCACTCCAAACATGAAATCATTCATTGAAAGATAAGAATAGTTTAATTCTTAGTGCTATCTTAAGGCTGAATACCATCACAGACGTTTAGATCGAAGAAAACTCTTCATTTTACAAAAGGGCAAACTGAAGTCAAGAGGATAAAGTGACTAGATCAATATTTCGCAAGTTAATGCTTAGCTGGGGTACATAATGTAATTCTAGTGATTCCCAGGATTTCCTGAAGGTGAGGTGAGCAAGATTGCTTTTGTGTGAAAAGGATGCCCAATCCAATCCTAAAGAAGAGCCCTGTAGACATGCAAAGTGGTCTTTTGTAGTAGAGACTTTTTTTTGAGATGGAGTCTCTCTCTTTTGCCCAGGCTGGAGTGCAGTGGTGCAATCTCGGCTCACTGCAACCTCTGCCTCCCAGGTTCAAGCATTCTCCTGTCTCAACCTCCCGAGTAGCTGGGACTACAGGCACAATCCACCACTTCCAGTTATTTTTTTGTATTTTTAGTAGAGACGGTTTCACCATGTTGGCCAGGATGGTCTCGATCTCTTGACCTCGTATCTGCCTGCCTTGGCCTCCCAAAGTGTTGGGATTACAGGTGTGAGCCGCTGCACCTGACCTATAATAGACATTTAACATATGTTTGGAAGGGAAATTCTTGCTAAACTGAGCTTTCTTCATCACCTTCCAATCTGATGTTACTGGAATTTATGAGTCACAGGCAGTGTGACAAAGACAGTGTCACTGTGACCCAGCGAGGTGTTCTGTCCTCAGGATGGTCTGTACCATTTCTAGTATGTGAGCTCCTTCTCAAGAATCAGTAATCCACCTGTAAGCTGCTCACTCCACTCCTACCTGTGCCTTTTGAGCACATACCTTTAGGTCTAAGACATAATTCCCAGGAGAAAGGTATTCTGAATGCTATTCCCTGTGCTGTGGAGTGTTCTGTGAACTGGAATGGTGTAGAGTGCGACAGGGAAGGGAGATAAAACTCTGAGACAGTTGGTATTGACTCCAGGCATGTATTCAGCTAAAGACATTCTTCACTGTGAAGACCAATGCATATGAACTTGACTTTTGGCTACCAGCTTTCCTGCATTTAAACTCATGGACATATAGAGATAGCAGTATCAGTTTATTTTCCATAGCATTTCCCTGGCCAGTTGGGTTGGGTTGGGTTAGTGGTTACTAACAGACAGCCAGAGGAGTGCCCCAGAGCTGGAGCTAACAGACTGAGCTTGGAGCCAAAGTGTGGCTAGCGGAGTGTTCATGGAGGCAAAGGTCAGCCTCTAAACAGCATCTCTTCTGGGATTGTGGGTCTGAGCCTGGTAGTATGCCATTTAATGTCTGTTACTGAATGAGATGGGGCATGGGAAACAGTAGGGAATTAGAGGTACAAAGTCAAAACCAGATATAAGTGTGGGTAGTAGACATTTAAAAATAAGAGGATCAGAAGAAATCTTAGAAGACGGCAGGAGCCACTTTATGTATGTCTGTGGCAATTGGGTGCATGTATCTGTTGCATACAAAGGAGTAGTGATGTTATAAACACCGTTAACAGTCTTTTCACCCTCATCATCTCGTTTTGCTTCTCACAGTAACCTGTCAAGACAGGGAAGGAACTGAAGCACAGAGAGGCTGGGTGACTTGTCAAAGGTTGCCCAGATTAAAAAAAAAAAACACACACACACACACACACAAAATTGACCCAAGTCTTCTGATTCTACACCTACTACTCAGTCTGGAGTTTTCTTTTTCTGTGATAAGCCCTTCTCTTCCACTAAAAGTTATCGTAATTGTTATTAATAAAAAAACTAAATTTTTAAAATCTTGTTTTGCGAGGCATTTTTAGGGAATGTACCTCAGTATGTGTCAGGCCTATCACCTTCCTGAGGCTGGCTGGCTACACAATAAGTTAGAAAGTGTGATTGGAAATATCTGTGAGCATTTTATAGCAGATCTCACACTGCTTATAGTCTGTACAGAATAATATAGTTTTAAGAATGCATGAAACAAATCCGTTTATCTCCACTAAAGATATGCTTTCACATCTCTTTTCTTTATACTATCTTTTTCTTTTTTTTTTTTTGAGATGGAGTCTTTCTCTCTAGCCCAGGCTAGGGTGCAGTGGTAGGATCTTGGCTCACTGCAACCTCTGCCTCCCAGGTTCAAGCGATTCTCCTGCCTCAGCCATCTGAGTAGCTGGGATTACAGGTGTCTGCCACTGTGCCCAGCTAATGTTTGTATTTTTAGTAGAGATGGGGTTTCACCATCTTTGCCAGGCTGGTCTTGAACTCCTGACCTCATGATCCAACCACCTCAGCCTCCCAGCGTGCTGGGATTACAGGTGTGAGCCACTGTGCCCAGCCTTCTTTACACTATCTTGACTAGTATTTTCCCATGTATATATCCTAATATCTCTGGCTTTTCCGTTTTTGTCTAAATATTCATCCAATTTTAGGTAAAATACTCAATTTTAGGTCCAAATTTCAGGAACTCTTGAGTGGAGTTGAGCCTTGAGATTCTTAGAGTTCTTATCAGTGTAACGCATGAAAGAACTGCTGGGAGTTCAAACTTTGTGTGAATTTACATAGGTGTTACTACATCCATTCCCTCTGCCTGGCAATAATAGCTAAGAATCGCTGCTCACATTATTGAGCGTTTTTACCTACGTCAGACAACTATGCAAAGAAATTTTAGTATTTTATCTCACTTAATCTTCACAACTATGCCATAGCATAGTATTGTCCATTTTCATATAAATACACCCAGCCTAGGAGAAGTGAGGTGACTGTCTCAGGGGAGACAGCAATTGGCCGAACAGGACTTAGATCAGGTCTGCTAAACACTGGAACCCATGCGCCGGCATGCATGGTGGAAAGATAAGAAAAAAGGGAGGAAAAACAGAACATTTAACGTTATAAAAACCTACATAGCAATGTAGAAAGTTCCTTTAAAACTGGGGGAGATTTTGTAAGTGAAAGTCTCATTTTATTCCATTTTAAAGAACAGAATAAAGCTGAGGAGCATGGGCTTCCTTACAATGTTATCCTGTAGCGAGCTTTAATGATTTCTCTTTGCATTAATGTGGAGAACTAATCTGGGCTCTCTGTCCCTGGAGATATGGTTTTATATTGTGGTTTTTTGTTTGTTTGTTTGTTTAAAGTGATTTTTATCCTTTAGGTAGAAAAAATTTGGTTCTAGGTGAACCGAAGTGATTTGTAAAATAGCAAAGGGCTATGCAATATGCTAAAACAGTAAGAGAGTTGTCTATACCTGTAGGAAGCTGGTGGCTGTGAGTGAAAATAAAATAGTGGCTACATCAACTGTTGATGTGTGAAATGGTAAGGAAGATCATTAGGTCTGGAAACTCCAATTTATGCTTCCAGTTTTTCTTTGAATTTTGAGGGAGGAAGTAAATGAATACATATTGAGAGTTTTCTGTGTCAAATGTTAGTCTAGATAATTCTCATGGAAGTTTCTAGTTTGCTGCATCCAGAAAATCTTTTGTGAATCACCGTGCTATCCCCATTTTACCAAAGAGAAATACAAAATTCTGTAGCTAAAACATGACAGAACCAGGAATCCAAGGTATGTCTTTCTGATTTCAAAATTTTAAATTATTAGCCTTGTAGAAATTTATGTGTATTCGTAATCTGACTCTCCCTCAATTTATTTTTGCTTCAGGTTTCTAGTTGCCATTCTGAGAATATGAGCAACTCCAGATGAAAGAAGCTTTATGAAACTTTTCTACAGAATTTCTTGGCTAAAGTGTTCTACATAGAAAACCACACATAATGGCTATTGATTTTGTTTTTTAAATTAATAAAACCTGAAGCAAAGCCCAATAGCTGACTGTCTCCATGTTTTAAATGGCTAGCAAAACACTCAGACCCACAGATGACACAGTATCAGTGTTAGTTAAATTGAACTGAACACAAAGTCTCTACCTCATAACAACTGGTAGTCGATCTATTTAATATAGGAAAATATTTAAGAATCCCTTTGTGATCTGGATTACAATTTTGACTTCCCTTCTGAATTCCAGTTCATCTAACAGATTCCTGCCACTCTGACGTTCCCCTCATTCCACATTCCTCATGCTATTCCTTTGTTGAGAAATCTACAAGGGCTGTCTTTTGCCTAACGTCTCATATATAAACACTTTTTCTTAGCTTTCAAAGTCTTTAATAATGTAACCTACCATAACCAGCCAGCTAAAGGGTAGACACGCAGGGGGAATATTTGAATGTGAATAGAAGGGAAGAGAAACAGTAGAATACGCTTGTGAAAATTTTGCGGCTTTAAGATGCTTGGTGTGAGTCATGTGTAATTGTTTCTAACCCCCTGAGCCATATGTCTATGCCTTGTTAGTCTGTAAGAAAAACATGGGTTTTCTGACCGACTTTTACCTACTTTCTGTAGTAAGGTGCTGTCTACCAAGAAAAACAAAGCACACATTTGACTCAGAATTCATGTTAACTCCTGGAGTTTCTTTAAATTAAGAGTGTCAGTTCTGAGGCAAAGTTATTGGGTCCAGGTAAGCATTTCCAAATCTAGGTCAGAGAAACGATAGGTGAGACTTGAGACTGATTTCTGGTATTTTGTTGTTGTTGTTGTTGTTATTGTTGCTATCACAATTAGTATCATTTAGCCAACAAGCCTACACTGGAAGTCCAAGTTACTGTCCATACAATTCCAATATACTATTCTTGTAGTAAGATTTTAGACAGAGGCAAATAAAGGCACACTACTGCATGAATCTATGGCTCCCTTGGTTAGCAGCATGAAGTAAACTAGCAAAATAGCCTTTAACTCACTACCATCTTAATATAATGGTTTTTTCCATCTATTTTGGCTCTTTGGGCTGTGGACTACGGAGAGATACCATAGCCATGGCACGTGGGCTCCTCTCACTTCTTTTCTGATTACCTTTGAAAGTCTTACTTGTATGTGGAAGTCATCTGTTAAGTCACCCAGATTTGGTAAGCTTTAGGCTCTAGCGTCTGTCTCCTATACCATTTGGCCATTACTATGGTACCTCCAAGTCTCCAAGAGTCAATAGAGATTTCCTTGTTGAAAATTGGTATTGTTGATCATTCATCTCCCAGAATTTCTGCTTTCACATAACTGTTGACTTTTCGTAAACTCTCCCATGTGATTAAAATATGTTTTTCTCTTAGCATTTTAGAGTTTTAGTAAGGTGAGCCTTTCATAATTCTGAGACCACTAACCTTGCTGGACATGGAAGCCAGGTTCCTCTTATGCTTCAGTTTTTGAAGAATGATTATTTTGGACCAAACTGTATCTAAGAACATTTCAGTAAAGTGATTAAAAATTGGTGTCTCTTAAAATTTAGGTGTTCTTACCCAACATCTAGGTGTTGGCTAGAATACCCAAATTTTAATAATGGCTTCACAGGATGGCTCTTTGAACTGGAGAATTGTTTCATCTTTAAGCTTGAGTTTCCTCATTTGTAAAATAGGAATACTAATAGTCCTGCTTCATAGGATTATTGTAAAGACAAGAGATGTATGATGAAAAATGTGAGTGGGAAATAAATCAGGCTTAAAGATGGTGGTTGATGTTACATTTATCTCAAATGGCAGTGCTCCTAATGCTAGAAACAGACAGACTTCCTAAAGTACAGGGAGCTTTATTTTGCTGCTTCTTTCACCATATATTGGAAATTACTTAAAAGGAACATTGCTTAAAGAAACAAAAAAAAAGAAAGAAAAACAACAGCTAACATTTACTGAATATTAGTCATGTGTCAAAATTCTAGATACTTTACATTAAGTTTTGAGTCCTCACAACATTTCTCTAAAGCATATTATATTTTTCCCGTTGTAGATAAAGAAACTGAGACTCAAGCAGGTTAAGTAAGTTGTTCAGAGTAACACAGTTAGAAATAGAGATAATTTGACTTTTGAGGTGGTACTCCTAATTAATATGCTGTAACTGCAATGCTTTTGTGTAAAGTCAAGGGTCACATAAAGAATTTCTGTGAATATTCTTACTCTTTGTTATTTACTCCTTCTCCACCAGTACTATGGCTGGTAGAATTGTACTGATACTTGAAACTGCCTTTCTTCTCTGAAGTTTTTTCCAAAGACGAACAGAATTAAGTGTCTCCTGTTTGCTCTCATAGCACGCTGCAAAAGCTTTATAGAAGCACACATCACTCTGTTTACTTCTTTCTCCCATTTTCCCTATCCTGTGATTTTCCTGAGTGTAGAAAGTGTTCTTTTATTTCCCAGCACACCTATTTGATTATTACTGTTGTTATTGCTGTTGTTATTGTTTTAATCAGTGGAGTTGTGCACAATACCTGCGATTTTGGACTAACTCGATATCCAATTTTGAAATGGATGGTCTATTTCAAAGTCATTTTTCACACAATACTTTATAAAAAATCCAAAAACTTCTGACGTCTAATTCTTCGCAGTTGACTATGGATTGTTGAGATTTGTTTGCTTCTAGGTATACCCAATTTTGCTGTATATTGGCAACCTTTCAAGGCTTGGGAACAAAATCTTGTCTATTTGTGTTACACTGGTCCCCAGATCACCATAGGTTCTTAATAAATCTTCTTTCTAATCAGCTTTCGAAAATGAGGCTTCAAGCTTTACTGCAGTCAGTTATGTAGATGGCTGTCACCAGGGCCTGCTCTTTAGGCACAACCACCTTTCCAGAATTGCTTTCCTTTCCTCAGCTCCATTTACAAGGCTACAGCTTTCCAGAACCATATGTTGTGGTTGAATTGTGCTTTCCCCCAGTAGCAGGATATCAATTTTTTTTAACACCACGTTATTTACTAGTCCCTTGGTTATACAAGAGAACTAGGAATCTCACACATGTTAGCAATTGTAGCTCCAGCAGCTAAAGATTTACTACAGGCAAGCATACATTTACAAGGCGGTTTACAGATCTCATCTCTTAACTTCCTGCAGAAATACACCTGGGCCCGAATCTGAAGTATGCTCCAGAGCTGGACAGCCATTAGCTGGTGTGTGTTTTAATCTGGATGAGTAGATTATCCAAGAGAATGATGATTTTAAATTTAGCCCTGTCTTTAATATTGTTATTGGTGTTACGTCTGTGATCATTTCCCCACTGGCAAACTAAGCCTTCATTACAAAATCCAGTCATGCAATTTGCATGCTTTAGAGATAAGGTTAAGGCTCTGTCAGAGCACTTAACCACAGGTGTAAAAATGTTGTGATTAAAAAGAGACTGTACATTTAAGTAGGAGTAATTAGAAGTGAATTCTTAATTGCAGAGTTACACAAGCATTTATGCTTGCTTTGCTTTCCTAAGCCTTTGAAGGGTGCTATATAAATGCAAATTGCTTCTCACATCATTCATGCCATGTATTCATGACATTGAAAATGTGCACTTATACTGAACTGAGCTTAATAATAAAATACTAAATGTGAAATGTCTATTAAATAGAGCTATACTTCCATCATCAAATAAGTATATTTCTGTATTTTCCATTTTAAACATGTATGTATGCTGATGAGATGCAAGATCTGTCTTTATATCTGATTAAGAGAATAAAGAAATTCTTCAGACTGATTAAACTATAAAACTATAGACAGTTTTAAAAAATATTATTATTGTAGCTTAATAGCATTTCAATTAGATAGTCTCTGAATGTGAACCACACACTAGTTTTAGTACATTCATTTTCTGTTGGCAATTTAAAGAATACCTTCTTTCAAGACTCATAGAGATTCTAATTTATGTATTTTCAGAATATTCTGTTCCTATAGATATTTCAACCTTCATTGGGACTTCTCAACATAATCTCCACATAAGAAGTTTGGGTTGTGGCCTGGGCACGGTGGCTCACACCTGTAATCCCAGCACTTTGGAAGGCTGAGGTGGGCAGATCAAGACCAGCCTGGCCAACATGGTAAAACCTTGTCTCTACTAAAAATACAAAAATTAGCCAGGCATGGTGGTATACTCCTGTAATCCCAGCTATTCAGGAGGCTGAGGCAGGAGAATCCCTTGAGCCTGGGAGGCAGAGGTTGCAGTAAGCCAGGATTATGCCACTAAACCCTAGCCTGGGTGACACAGTAAGACCCCATCTCAAAAAAAAAAAAAAAAGTTTGGGTTGTGGACTATGGAAAGTAATCATTTTTTAAAATTGCATTTTAGGTTTTGGGGTACATGTGAAGAACATGCAAGTTTGTTGCATAGGTACACACATGGCAGTGTGATTTTTTGCCTTACTCCCCATCACCTACATCTGGCATTTCTCCCCATGCTATCTCTCCCCACCTCCCCACGCCCCCGTCCCTCCATCATTTCCCCCCAACAGACCCCAGTGTGTAGTGCTCCCCTCCTTGTGTCCATGTGTTCTCATTGTTCAACACCCGCCTATGAGTGAGAACATATGGTGTTTGATTTTCTGCTCTTGTGTCAGTTTGCTGAGAATGATGGTTTCCAGGTTCATCCATGTCCCTACAAAGGACACGAACTCATCATTTCTGATGGCTGCATAGTATTCCATGGTGTATGTGTGCCACATTTTCCCTGTCCAGTCTATCATCGATGGGCATTTGGGTTGGTTCCAGGTCTTTGCTATTGTAAACAGTGCTGCAATGAACATTCGTGTGCATGTGTCCTTATAGTAGAACGATTTATAATCCTTTGGATATATACCCAGTAATGGGATTGCTGGGTCAAATGGAATTTCTATTTCTAGGTCCCTGAGGAATCGCCACACTGTCTTCCACAATGGTTGAACTAATTTACACTCCCACCAACAGTGTAAAAGTGTTCCTCTTTCTCCACATCCTCTCCAGCATCTGTTGTCTCCAGATTTTTTAATGATCGCCATTCTAACTGGTGTGACATGGTATCTCAATGTAGTTTTGATTTGCATTTCTCTAATGACCAGTGATGATGAGCATTTTTTCATATGTTTGCTGGCCTCATGTATGTCTTCTTTTGTAAAATGTCTGTTCATATCCTTCGCCAACTTTTGAATGGGCTTGTTTGTTTTTTTCTTTTAGATCTGTTTTAGTTCTTTGTAAATTCTGGATATCAGCCCTTTGTCAGATGGGTAGAATGTAAAAATTTTTTCCCATTCTGTTGGATGCCAATTCACTCTAATGACTCTAATGACTGTTTCTTTTGCCATGCAGAAGCTGTGGAGCTTGATTAGGTCCCATTTTGGCTTTTCTTTATTTTGGCTTTTGTTGCCAATGCTTTTGGTGTTTTGGTCATGAAGTTCTTGCCTACACCTATGTCCTGAATGGTTTTGCCTAGATTTTCTTCTAGGGTTTTTATGGTGTTAGGTCTTATATTTAAGTCTTTAATCCATCTGGAGTTAATTTTAGTGTAAGGCATCAGGAAGGGGTCTAGTTTCTGCTTTCTGCACGTGGCTAGCCAGTTTTCCCAACACCATTTATTAAACAGGGAATCCTTTCCCCATTGCTTGTTTTTTTCAGGTTTGTCAAAGATCGGATTGTTGTAGATATGTTGTGTTGCCTCCGCGGCCTCTGTTCTGTTCCATTGGTCTATATCTCTGTTTTGGTACGAGTACCATGCCGTTTTGATTACTGTAGCCTTGTAGTATAGTTTGAAGTCCGGTAGTGTGATGCCTCCTGCTTTGTTCTTTTTGCTTAGAATTGATTTGGCTATGCGGGTTCTCTTTTTGTTCCGTATGAAGTTTAAGGTGTTTTTTTCCAGTTCTGTGAAGAAGGTCATTGGTAGCTTGATGGGGATAGTATTGAATCTGTGAACTACTTTGGGCAGTGTGACCATTTTCATGATATTGATTCTTCCTAACCATGAACTTGGAAGGTTTCCCCATCTGTTTGTGTCCCCTCTGATTTCGTTGAGCAGTGGCTTGTAGTTCTCCTTGAAGTGGTCCTTTACATTCCTTGTTAGTTGTATTCCTAAGTATTTTATTCTCTTTGTAGCAATTGTGAATGGCAGTTCGTTCTTGATTTGGCTCTCTTTAAGTCTATTATTGGTGTATAGGAATGCTTGTGATTTTTGCACATTGATTTTATATCCTGAGACGTTGCTGAAATTGCTTATCAGTTTCAGGAGATTTGGGGCTGAGACGATGGGGTCTTCTAGATATACAATCATGTCATCTGCAAATACAGACAATTTGACTTCCTCCTTTCCTATTTGAATACCCTTTATTTCTTTTTCTTGCCTGATTGCTCTGGCTAGAACTTCTAGTACTATATTGAGTAGGAGTGGTGATAGAGGGCATCCTTATCTAGTGCCAGATTTCAAAGGGAATGCTTCCAGTTTTTGCCCATTCAGTATGATATTGGCTGTTGGTTTGTCATAAATAGCTTTTATTATTTTGAGATACGTTCCGTCAATACCTAGTTTATTGAGGGTTTTTAGCATAAAGGGCTGTTGAATTTTGTCAAAGGCCTTCTCTGCATCAATTGAGATAATCATGTGGTTTTTGTCTTTAGTTCTGTTTACCTAGTGAATTACGTTTATAGTCTTGCGTATGTTGAACCAGCCTTGCATCCCCGGGATGAAGCCTACTTCATCATGGTGGATAAGCTTTTTGATGTGCTGTTGCAATTGGCTTGCCAGTATTTTATTGAAAATTTTTGCATCTATGTTCATCATGTATATTGGCCTGAAGTTTTCTTTTCTTGTTGAGTCTCTGCCTGGTTTTGGTATCAGGATGATGTTGGTCTTATAAAATGATCTGGGAAGGATTCCCTCCTTTTGGATTATTTGGAATAGTTTCAGAAGGAATGGTACCAGCTCCTCTTTGTATGTCTGGTAGAATTTGGCTGTGAACTCATCTGGACCTGGGCTTTTTTTGGGTGGTAGGCTCTTAATTGCTGCCCCAACTTCAGACCTTGTTATGGGTCTGTTCAGGGTTTCAACTTCTTCCTGGTTTAGGCTTGGGAGGAGGCAAGTGTCCAGGAATTTATCCATTTCTTCCAGGTTTACTAGCTTATGTGCATAGAGTTGTTTGTAATAATCTCTGATGATGGTTTGAATTTCTGTGGAATCTGTGGTGATATCCCCTTTATCGTTTTTTATTGCATCAATTTGTCTATTCTCTCTTTTCTTTTTTATTAATCTGGCTAATGATCTGTCTATTTTGTTGATCTTTTCAGAAAACCAGCTCCTGGATTTATTGATTTTTTGAAGAGTTTTTTGTGTCTCTATCTCCTTCAGTTCTGCTGTGATGTTAGTTATTTCTTGTCTTCTGCTAGGTTTTGAGTTTTTTTATCTTGCTCATCTAACTCTTTCAATTTTGATGCTAGGGTTTCAATTTTAGATCTCTCCTTGCTTCTCATGTGGGCACTTATTGCTATATATTTTCCTCTAGAGTCTGCTTTAAATATGTCCCAGAGATTCTGGTATGTTGTGTCTTTGTTCTCACTGGTTTCAAAGAACATCTTTATTCCTGCCTTCATTTCATTGTTTATCCAGAGGACCAAGATTTAAAACTCATGGAAAACAATTAGGGTCTAATCTTCATGTATTTTTCCATTTTCATACTGCTATAGAGAACTGCCCCAAATGGGGTAATTTATAAAGGAAAGAGGTTTAATTGACTCACAGTTACACATGGTTGGGAAGGCCTCAAGAAACATAAAATCATGGCAGAAGGTGAAGGGGAAGCAAGGACCTTTGCAAGGCAGCAGTAGAAAGTGTGAAGGAGGAATTGTCAAACACCTATAAAACCATCAGATCTCGTGAGAGCTCACTATAATGAGAACATCATGGGAGAAACCACATCCATGACTCCATCGCCACTCACTAAGTCCCTTGCTGAATAATTGGGGATTATGGGAATTACAATTCAAAATGAGATTTGGGCGAAGACATAGCCAAACCCTATCTCCTCACAAATATATGCCAGAAATGTCAAACATTATATCCCCTTCTGAACCCATGTTCTATGTATTTGTAAACAAAAAGAAATTATTTCAAGACGGCACTACTCAATCATGTGTGTGTGTCATTATGTCATTTGAAGAGCTGGTTAAAGGACGGATTCTGATTGAATAGACTTGAAGTGAAGCCTGGAATTTTGCATTTCTGATCATCTTTCTTGTGGTGCAGATGCTATTACCTCCAAACCACGCTTGCGGTAGTAAGATTTTAGGGCAGGGGTCTGCAAACATTTTCTGTAAAGATCTAGATACTCTAAGCTTTGTGGGTCATATGATTTCTGTCAGATCTAGTCAATTCTGTCATTGTAGCACAAAAGCAGAGTTAATACATAAATAAGTGAGGATGACTGTATTATCATCAAACTATGTTTACAAAAACAGGATGAAAGTGAGTTTGGCTCTTGAGCTGTAATTTGCTAACACCTGCTTTAGGGAACTACGGGTGTTCTTCTAGTAAACTATTCTCAAAACTTGCATCTCTTCAAAATTAATATGGCAGAGATTAAATTCTTGAATGATCAATGACTGTCAGCCTCTGGACTTTCTAAATATAAATTTATATAGGTCAAATTTACACTTATTATGCTTCCTTCCTTTTCTCCCAGGTATTTTCATTTCCTTTCCTCATTCTCCAATTTAAAGAGCTTCTAGGAAATATAAACATTCGATAAAATATATTCATGAAACCCTCAGAATACTCCTCAAAGAGCAGAGCTGTAGAATAATAGAGTTCCTTTATTCATTGGGCAATGTCTCCCTTGTTAATTTTTCAACATCAAATATTTCATATCCTCAAATGAAGCCACATAATCAATCAAGCAGATGATGTTGGAAACCAAAACTGAAATACATTATCAGATTATCCATATTCAGGCCTTTCCCCTGTCTGGGTCAAGATCGAATTCCTTCTTCTGGACAGATGTTTTTATTTTTCCAATTATCTAGCCTCAGTTCTGGAGCTCACTTGACAACTCCAGAGTTGATATTTCATTAAATCAGTCAAGTGGGTTCACGTTCTCTGTACCACACTGAGCAGCCACAGTACCGATGTTTAAAGTGCTTTTTACTTTATTTCTGCTTTTCAAGGACAATAAAATTAAGGAATGTGCCAAATTTTGAATAGTTAACATTGTTAACTCTTAGGAATGTTAATATAACCACAAAACACTAGGCAATTATTATGGCATTTTTATTAATTTGACTACTAAATAGTCAATAATTTTGAAAGCATTTATATATAATTTCTTCTTGAAATACAAGATATGTCAGGTAAAGTGTTAACGCAAATAATGGGTTAAAACTGAATTAGATAAACTATAGCCTGAGAGTCATATATATCTCACCCGTGCTATGTGTGTAGCAAGCTAATCCTGTTTTTTACTTTAAATTTTTGTGGCCAGGCTTGGTGGCTCATGCCTGTAAGCCCAACACTTTGGGAGGTTGAGACACTGGATCACCTGAGTTCAGGAGATCAAGACCAGTATGGCCAACATGGTAAAATCCTGTCTCTATTAAAAATACAAAAAATTAGCCAGGTATGGTGGCAGGCACCTGTTATCCCAGCTACTCAGGTGGCTGAGGCAAGAGAATCACTTGAACCTGGGAGGCGAAGGTTAGAATGAGCCAAGATCGTGCCACTGCACTCCAGCCTGGGAAACAAGAGTGAGACTCCTCAAAAAATAAATTTTTTTGCAAAAAAAAAAAAAAAAAGATGAATAATGTTCTGTGACATGAAAATAATATAAAATTCAAATTTCAATTTCCATTAATTAACCTTTATTAGACTATAGCCACATTTATTCATTTTTGTGTCATTGTATCATCTATGGCTACTTTGCCCTACAATGGCATAGTTGATTAGTAACAACAGAGACTGACTCTCAAAGCCTAAAATATTTACTATCCATTTAGTGACAGAAAAAACATTAGCAACGCCTAGGCTAGAGAGTAAATGTCCCATGATTTATATCTACAGACTTCACTAAAACTAGATTATGCCTAACATTGATTAATTAGTTAAAGCAGTTAAGAAGATTGAACACCAAGGAAGTGGTATGTGGAAGAAATAAGGAAATTGATTATAATATCTGCATCTTGTCTAGTTCACAATATAAGAACAATTTTCATAAAAATCAACACTAATGCATGCTCGCTCTTTACCAGGCACAGTGCTAAGTGCTTTGTGGGCCTAAGGTCCCTGTTACAACTAGTCAACTGGGATCATTTCATGACCCTCAATTACCATTTGAAATAAACACTATTGTTATCTTCATTTTGGATACAAGTAGTTGAGACTTAGGTTAAATAATCTGGCCAGCGTCATCTAACCTACACATAGCAAAGTCAAAATTTGAACAATTTGATCCTTGAGATCAAAGTTCTAACTATATAATAGAACTCGCCAAGAGCTTACAAGGATAGTATCAATTTTCTGATATTTTCAATGTATAGATCATTAGGTAATTTGTATGTGGGGAACTATGCATTTGCTCATGATCTTTTTGAAAGCAGCAGGAGGCAGTCAAACGCCTAGGCAGATGGGGCAGGTCCCTGGTGAAATCCAACCTTCAAAACAAAAACAGTTTAAAGCCTGAAATCCAAGCTATGAGTCTTAGCTAAATCCATGGACTTATCTAAGAATTAAGAACCTCTCTTCCTGTTTGGTGTGTTTTCCTCTGATTGATCCCACCTTTCACCTATTTTACATATACCTACTCTTCCCTAGTTGATTTTAGACTGTCATGCCCACCTTTGAGTAGTGCTTTTGCTTTAGCCTTTTTTGCATACTCAGAAATCAATCAGCATGCACTCCCCCATTCTAAGTCCATAGAAGCCCAGAACTCAGACACACCTTGGGAACTGCCCTACCTTTGGATGGGGAGGCTATGCAACTCTGGGAAGGGATGTTGCCCTCTCTGGGTCTCCTCTCTACTGAGAGCTGTTGGTCAATAAAACTCTCAGCCCTTGTCACCTTTTGGTTTTCAGCATAACTTCATTCTTCTTAGATGTGGGACAAACACTTGGGACCTGCTTAATGCAGGTACAGAAAATACTGTAACACTGTGACCCTCTGCCCTCTGTTGGCAGCCAGTGACCACCCCTCATGATCCCAGTAGTGGGGCAACCAACAGGATTAAAAAAGCTACTAACACACTCTTGTTTGTTAGGCTCTGGACGGTGGGACTGAAAGAGCTGTTAGCATGCTGTAACACCCTTTGGGGGCTTTGGGGCCACTGGCATCTCTGTTCAGTGCCAGCATGTTTCTCTCATCCAGATGCAGCACCCAGGGTGGAGGCAGTTTACAGCATGCTTGGTCCAGCTACAGGCTGAGTATGGATCCCACAGTGAGCACCGGATCCAGGGCAGAGCGCTAGCTAGGAGCCACCTGGGAGGCCAAGTGAGCGGGGTGCCTCCTATAGTGATCCCAGGGCTGAGAGAGGCCAAGGGAGGGTTGTCAGGCCATGGAAACCTCTGGCTGGCAAAGCGGCACCAAAAATTCCTGTGTCAGTCTTCTGGCCTGAATGTCAATTTGTGACAGAATGGAACTCCCGTGGATTATCATTGTCATTAGGTTTATACCTCTTTTAAAATTGATTTTCATATTTCCCACAGCATTTGATTTACTATGAAATAAAATAAAGCCAGGCAGGTTGAAGTTTAATAGGAAAAAATGGAAGCTTGGGGAATCTGAGAAATATTTTCAAAGTACGGAAAACAGCAGTTTTGTGCAAGCCTTTGTAGAGCAAAAATGATTTAGGATGATGCCTCCAAAAAGGGGAACTTAGCATATAAGTTGTGACCTTTTTCTTTACCTGGTGGTCTCATTACAATTCTTAAAGGCTGATAACCTTTACTTAAATACATTTTTTGCAATAACACATTTATGCATATATGCATCAGGTGAGCAGAGGGCATAGTCAGGGCTTTCGTTATCAAAATTAGATTCATCTCACTGGCTTTTTCCTCTACTATAAATCTGGCTAGCACAGAGAACAATAGGTCATGTACATAAAGCAGGTAGTGATATCAACACCTGGAAAATCGCCTAAATCTAGGGCAGGGTACCTTAGCATGGGAGATTTATTTACCCTGGACTTATTGTACTGTCTTAGGTTGAGTACATTCTACTGGTGGTAGACATGGTCTCTATACAATCCCACTGATGGGGTTAAAATCTGCTGCGGTAGATGTGTGGTTAATTGTAGACTAAAAAGTTTCTTTGTTGTTGTTTGAAGTTAGGGAAATAATGAGAGTGCTTTGAACTCTCTGTATATTTCTTTTTTCCCTTATTGCATCATAGACCTCCACTGCTGACCTTCAGGCTGGCCTATTTAAAGAGACCTTTTCCTAGGTGACGTTGGGGGTGGTCTCTTGACTAAGTAATTGGGTATTTAGTTGGAAGCTTTATTTGACATTTGGCTAATAGGTTAATTCTCTATTCAGAAATGCATCTCATAGTGATTTTTTTTAAACAACAAGTTGTGAAGCCAATTCTCATTTTGCAAACATTTTGCTTTCTTCTGATGGCAGGAACTTTGGTAAACAGATCATAGCATTTAACTCTATCTACTTCTGCATTCACATCAGAAATATAGTTTCCCCTCTAAAAAGAAACTGTAATGTTATATTTATAATTCACATGAAGGCTGTGGTAGCAAGCATCAAGTACTATGGTTATATTCAGATGATAAAAATATCTAATGAATGTCTAGTTGAGAGCTAGCTTATTACCATTGGCCTCTAGTGCAACATCATTTAAATTCAAACAGTACTGTCCTCTGCTGTGAAAAATTGCCCAAAGGGTGAAGAATTGTCTCCAGGGCTATTCATGGATGTACATTAAACCTTGCTGAAGAACAGATTTCCACTGACAGTATGAAAGGGAAAACTAGAGTGCTTTTTGGAAAACTACTTATTTCAATGAATAATTTCCAAATAATTTCATTAGATAATTGAAGCTTTTCAAATATAAATTTACAGAGAATTAGGACAGAAAGACAAATAATGACATTTAGTAATGCCTTACCATGAAAACAGCCTTGGCTGCCTCTCTAAAACTGAACATATAATTATTAAAGCCCCTTCATCTAATTTTATTATTGATTACAGGTCATGGTCTATTACATTTCCTGTAACCTAATGAAAATGTGAATTTTGACTTAGCAGTACTGCGAATAACAGAAGTCTATTTGGTTTGGTTTTATCAACCTAAGGAAGACACACACACACACACACACACACACACACACACACACACACACTGACCCTTCCCCTCCAATTTCCCTTGGCAGGAGAAAACAATAAAACACACCAAGGAAAAAAAGCAAGTAGAGAACATTGGGAAGGGAAAAAATAATTTCCCTGCCTCTATATTTCTTTTTCTGTTTGTTTGTTTGAATTTCCTAAATAGTAATAAATATTTGCGTCAAATGATACCTGAGTTCTTTGGCAGGAAGCGTACATTTCTTAGAGAATGTTAGAAAGTAGGATTTGAAGAGATAGGTGAAATGGTTTAAAAAAACTATATTTTCCCCTTTTGAAAAGAATAAAAGGAATTCTTTTGTTATTGATAGGTAATCATGAACATTTATTATTACCTCATTCATTTATCCTAATTGTGCCTTCAGTCTCTTTAAAATGAAATAGTGATAATGGTATTTACCCTATTTACCTCATGGAGTATTGATAGTATGAAATAAAGAACTATTTAAATACATCAGCATTATTTCAATTTACTTGGAAACTACCCCAAAATATTTAAAATAAGCCAAATATTTTCTTTAATTTTCTTGGATATTCAGAACTGCTTTTTTTATTAGTGGAAGGAGAATGTAATACTAACCAAATTCTGTTCAGTTTAGTTAAGCAGTTACCCCTGATCTTCTCTCAAAGGAAATAATGCAAGTGCAAGAAAACAGTTATTCACATTTAAATTCAATTGAAGGAAAAATAGGTGAATTTTCCTGATGTTGAGATTGTTGATGAGCTCTTGACATGTTTGTCACCATGTTCCTGCACACCTTTGAATTTCAGTACCATCCAAATAAATTAAATTTACTGTCTGTCTTCCTTCAATGTTTTTCCTCAATGTATTTGAAATATCTGCTATTAGACCATTTTACTTAGAGGATTCCTTATTTATTGCTGCCACACTTTCTGACTTTCCTCCTCCGCTTGCTTCTTTTTTTCCCCTAATTAGATAATCAAGCTTCTCTTTCTTTATAAATTTTCATTTCCTGAAGAGCCAGACCATCCTTGTACAATCACACCATCTTCTCCATCAGATCGCTCTAAAATAAAGCATATTGCAGCTAAATCGGTATCTTGGATAAGCTCAGTTACTTCTTCCATTTGATAAAGTTGATTTTCCACTTTGAAATACAGTGCAGTGCAAATAACCTTAACTGAGACATAAAATGATGTAAGGTAAAATGAGATGACACAAATACAATGACCTACACACAAAATGTGGCTTTCTGTCTGTTGTAAGATTTCAGAATTCCTACAAATATGATCAGTCACTTTGGTTTAACAATTTCCTCTTATACCATTAAAAGCAAATTTGACATTTATAGTTTCTAAACCACATTATTTCTTGAATATTAGCAAATTCCCTCTTTCCCTCCCTCCCTCCCTCTTTCTCTGCCTCCCTCCCTCCCTTTCCTTCCTTCCTTCCTTCCTTCTTGTCCTTCCTGTCCTTCTCTTTGGAGTAAGAACTTCTCCTGAACAATAATAACAACAATACAAACAGCCATGAAGATTATATATAGCTGGAAGCTACAAGCAGGTAAATGTGAAGGGATATAAAAACAAAAATGACCTATTTATCACTTTTATGTTCAAAAATCAATTTATTTAGTGAATCGATGTCATTAAACAGTGGAAAAAATTACAATGACGGGCTAAGAGCTCTCTACTTCACTTTAGTTTAATAATTTTACTTTTCATTTTCAAATGAAGTTTTAGTACCTCATTTAATCTGTAACAACCATGTAACGTAGAATCATTTACATCAGTTGAAAAAGTAAACTAAGTTTCATTCATGATAATTTATGGGATGAATTCATTGACCAGAGGAGGTTAAATAGTCATGGTTCTTAAAATGAACATTCTAGTCCTCTACCTTTTGATAACATTACTATGATCATTTTATATATGAGGGAAACAAGCCCTAAGTGGGTAGAAAGCATAGACTTGCTCATTTTCTAACCCATTTTTTCATGATACATGCATCATCCTCAACTATTCCTCAAATTTATTATGTAATCTCTGCCTTAACAATTTAGTGAGCTGAGGAAATTATAATGCCATTTAAAATTACATAATTATTAGAAATGTCTTCTTTATACTGACTAAAATTAACTTCCCTCATATTCCTGGTGATGCCACTCATATTGCCAAAACTAGATGGTGCCCAAACCTGAGGGATTGTCTTTTAAAGATGCTGAGGAGGAGATTTCTCATGGGGAGCACTTTCTGATACACTTTAATATGTTTCTTAAAGGGATGAACATATACAATTAATCCTTGAACATGGGTTTGAAGTGCATGGGTCCATTCATATGCAGATTTTAAGAAATAAATGTATTAGACAATATTTTGGAGATTTATGACAATTTATGAACACTCACAGAGGAACTGCGTATTCTAGAAATACTGAAAAAATTGAGGAGAAATGCATGTCACACACGCATAAAATGTATGTAGGTACTAGTCTATTGTATCACTTACTGCCATAAAATTATATACAAATCAATTATTAAAATTAATATTTATTAAAACTTATATACACAAACACTTAAGGATCAAGTAGAGATAAATGTAAGCAAATGTAAATATGCAACATTAAATCATAACTGCATAAAGTGAATTGTCATACATAGTGTATTACTGTCACACTTTTGTAACCATCTCCTGTTGCTGTCGTGGTGCGCTCCAGTGTTACAAGTTGTATTAGTCCATTTTCATACCTCTATGAAGAAATACCTGATTCAGGGTAATTTATAAAGAAAAAGAGGTTTAATGGACCCAGAGTACCATATGGCTGGGGAGGCCTCACAATCATGGCAGAAAGCAAAGGCAAAGCAAAGGCAGGAGTGTATACAAGGGAACTGCCCTTTATAAAACCATCAGATCTAGTGAAACTGATTTACTGTGATGAGAACAGTGTAGGAAAAATCCACCTCCATGATTCAGTTACCTCCCGCAAGCTCCCTCCCATGACATGTGGGGATTACGGGTGGGGACACAGCCAAATCATATCACAAATATTCACTTAAAATGCTGTGTCAAGCTAATTATTTCTATGTGAGCAGTTCATTTTCCAGTAGATTGTGTATGGCTGTGAAAAGTGATCTATTGTGGTTCTCTATTTTTCATGGTGTTTAGTGCAATACTGTAAACCTTGAATAATAATACCATGGGACCCATATGACTTGCCACTAGTGATGCTGGAAGTTCTCTGAAGAAGCAAACAAAACTCATGACATTATAAGAAAAAGTTAAATTGCTCGATTTGTACTATGGATTGAGGTCTGCTGCTGTGTTTGCCTGTCATTTCAATATAAATAAATCCAGCTTAAGGATCATTATTTGAGAAAAGAAAATTTGTGAAGCCATTGATGCGTCTATGCTAGCAGGAGCCCTTTTTGCAAAATACCTTTTTATCTTGTATTACAATTGCAGATTTCACATAAGCACAAGATTGCTATAGAAAAAGCATACTAATAGATTCTGCTAGGATTTGAGAAAAACCTAACTTATTATATGACAACTTAAATGAAAAGGAAAGTGAAGAATCTAAAGCCGAAGAATTTAATTTCAACAAAGGATGGCTTGATAATTTTAGAAAGAGAGTTTGCTTTTACAGTGTCAAGGTATCAAGAGAAGCAGCATCTGCTGACCAAGAGACAGCAGGTGAGTTCCCAGCTGCCATTAAGAATAACATTGAGAAGAAGCAACATTTTCCTGAAGAGGTTTTAGTGCACACAAAACTGTCTTAAGCTGGAAAAAAAATCCCCAAAGGGCATTTATTAGTAAGAAAGAGAAGTGAGCCCAAGAATTAAGGCAGGAAGGGATGAAAAAAAAAAAAAAAAACTCTACTGTTTTTTGTAAATGCAGTTGGTTTTATGATAAAGCTGCCCTTGTCTGTAAAGCTGCTAACCCATGAGCCTTAAAGGGAAAAGATAAACACTGGCTGCCGTTTGTTTTTTGTTCTTTGTTTTTTACTGTACAACAAGAAGGCCTGGACAACAAAAGCCCTTTTTCTGGATTTGCTTTATCAGTGGTTTGTCCCTGACGTCAGGAAGTATCTTGCCAGTGACGTACCACGCTTTACAGTTCTTTTTTTTTTTTTTTTTTTGTATATTGGACAATGCCCCTGGCCATCCAGAGCCAAATGAATTCAACACCATAGGCACCAACGTGGTCTACTTGCCACCAAATACAATGTTTTTGATTCTGCCTCTAGATCAGAGGTTATAAGGACTTTTAAGGCTCATTAAACACAGTACCCTATGGAAAGGATTGCCAGTTCTACAAAAGAGAATCTCAATAGAGAGAAAATAATGAAAGTTGGAAGAGTGACCCTATGGAAGATGCCGTCATTGTCATGAAAAAGCTGTGAAAGCCATCGAGCCCAAAACAACTTCCTGCTGGAGAAAACTGTGTCCAGATGTTGTGCGTGACTTCACAGGATTTACATACAACCAATCAAGGAAATCATGAAAGACACTGTGGATATGGCAAAATAGTGAAGAGTGAAGGGTTTCAAGATACAGATGTTGGGGATATTGAAGAGCTAATAGACAACACACCAGAGGAATTAGAAGAAGACAACTTGATGGAGATGAGTGTTTCAAGACCAGTGCTAGATGATGAGGAAGATGAAAAGGATGCAATGTAAGAAAACTAATTGACATTAGACAGCCTGGCAGAAAAGTTCTGATTATTTAAGTCTACTTTTGACTTTTTTATGACAGGGATCGTTTATGCACCCATGGGTGTAGACAAAAGCAAATTGTGGAAGAATTGCTACTGCATAGAAACATTTTTAATGCAGAGAAATGAAAAACACAAACCATTAGAAATGATGATGTATTTCTGTAAAGTTACACTGAATGTGCCTGCTCTTTTGCCTCCCTTCCACCTTCTCCTCTTCTGCCTTTGCCATCCCTAAGACAGCAAGACCAACTTTTCCTCTTCCTCCTCCTCAGCCTATTCGATGTGAAGACGACAAAGATGAAGACCGTTATGATGATCCACTTCCACTTGATAAATAGTTAATATAGTTTCTCTTCCTTACGATTTTCTTTACGTTTTCTTTTCCCTAGCTTATTTTATTGTAGAATATACTATGTAATACGTATAAAATACAAAATATGTATTAATCAACAGCTTATGTTATCTGTAAGGTTTTTGGGCAACAATCGGCTATTAGGGGTTAAGTTTTTGGGGTGTGAAAATTATACGTGGATTTTTCACTTACAGTGGGGTTTGGCACTCATACCTCCTGTGTTGTTCATGGGTCAACTGTGTATCACAAGTGATACTGGTTAGAAGTATTCAAACACAAGTATAGCTCCTTGCCTTATCACTACGATTTGGGTACTTACCACTGCCAATCACTTTCACTTCATTTAAAATAGTAACATTGGAAAGGTGACTCTCTTATTCTTTGCTATTTTAGTCACCTATTAATTGCCTTTTAATTGTCTTTAAGCATTTTCTCATTGATCCCACTCAGAGATACATCTCTATAGCCTTATTGTCCAATACAGTAATCATTAGCTGCATGTAGCTGTATACGTTTATATTCAAATTAATTAATTCAGTTTCTCAGTTATACTAATTATACATCAAGTCCTCCATGGCCACATGTGGCGACTGACTACCATATGGGATAGTGAAGATTTAGAACAGTTTCATCATTGCTGAAAGTTCTGCTGGACACCACTGTTTCAGAGTCTAGCATTGCTTTTGGAAAAATAAATAAATATAAACTGAACTAGTTTATTAGAAAGCAGAAATCCTATTTATTTTGCCTTCATCAGAGAAAGTGGATTTTGACAGCCAATGAAGGAATATGTGTACTTCCAGGGTTTTGAAGCTGTTCTTTTTCTGTGCTTGCTTTTGTGAGAGGAGGCTTAATGCCATTCTTTCCCCCTATAATCTACCTTCTATACCAAAATGCAGCTAAGAATGATCATATTCCAAGAATGAATTCTCGTGAGTCCTTGTGAACATCAATAGATCCTCATGGCATGGTGATAGTATGGAGAGCTCCAATAAATTGTATTTCTCACTGAACTCTATTGAAATAACTCAGTAATAAAACAATCTGATGTTTCAATTTCATCATGACAACTTTTTTGATGAAATGAATGAAGGAAAAGTTTTGAATCAAGTCTGCATATTTAAGATCATAGCAAAGGGGTTACAGAAAAAAATAATTGTTATAGAAATATGTTTTTTGATGAAATATTCTTTCATTAACTCTCTCTCATTCTAGAAGTTTTTCATTAAATTCTCTAAAGGAAACGATCCAAATTAAGGCATGTTGCTATGTCTCTGGTTCACAATGCCTTCCTTAAACATAATACAATTCTCTAATACAAAATATTTTGCACTGGCCATAGATGTCAAAATAATAGAATGTATTGTTTCCTTGCCATTGATGAAATCCACTCAGGTGTTTAGTATCTGGTCACTATATAGAACTGTTTTGCGGAGCAGGTATATTATAACAAGGAAAAGAAACTGCTAAAACTCTTTCAGTGTGGTGCTTGTAGTTTCAACTGAACTGAAAGCAACATCTTCTTAAGCCACAGACTAAAGAGGAGCATAACTGAAACATGACAAACTGGTAAAATAAAAAACCACAACTCATCAATCTCTCTCCCAGTGTTATTTTATCTAAGGAATTGTCTAATCTAGCAGAAATGGTAAAATCATAGACAATTGGTGGAAAAGGAGCTCAGAAGTCATGTAGCCAAAATTCGTCATTGGTTAGAAGAGAAAAATAAAGTCACCAGAGATATTCCTCAATCTCAGAAGCTCAAGTTTAAATGCTTGGTGCTTATATGGATGCTAGAGAAAAGGTACTTTTGAAATGCTTTCTTGTATCAACAAATATTTATTGAGAATTTATTAGTGTCCAGCCATTGAGGAGCTTTATTCAAAGTGGAGACCGACACAGTTTCAAAGATCATTGAAGTTCAGATAATTATGTTGGTCCTCTCTGTCTCAGAGACACACTCTTTGGCATCTACTCTTAGCAAAGATAATAAGATTGTGGATGACTCAAAAGGGTGACTACTTTATCCTATTTAATGATCACTTTATAAAGTAACACTCATCAGGCTTCAAAAATAAAACACAGTAGTTCCTTCATAATTGCTTTAGCCACTTAGCAGAAATATTACCTGGCAGAACTATATTTATTAATGTTTCACTGGTAAAAGATTGTCAAATTAGAAAAAGTTATTGTGGCTTTATCCTGCAGGTCTGACACACAAGGTGGCTAGTTAGAGATTAGTCGTGGTTGGAGAATGTAAAAGTGCTTTCATTCATTCATGTTCTCATTCAACAAATATTAATTCAAAGCCTACTAGATGCTTGGGATTCAACACTGAACAAAGCCAGCAAGCATTCTTGCTTACCATTTTAGTAGCAACATACAATTGTATTAAGATATAGTATATAAGTTTCTACTATGTTAGAAGACAACACTTATCAAAGCATAAATAAGTAGAGCAATTTAAGAAGTATTGGGAATAGTTTGGGGGATCATATGTAAAAAGAATGGTCAGAGTTGGCATTATCGATGGCTTCTGGAGAATGCTTGAAGAAGAGAAAATTAATGTGGAAGTTTTGATAAAAATTCTGGATAGTATTAACATCTGAACATAAGATGGTGCTTTGTTTGAGGAATAGCAAAGAGGCCAGTGGGACTGGAGCAAAGTGAGTGAGAGGGAGAGAGGTAAGATCATGGAGGTAACAGATGCCAGGTCATATAAGATTAATCTGAAAGCTTTGATCTTACTCAGGTAAAATGCAAAGCTGTTTCAAGGTGTGAAGCAGATAAGTATGTGTTCGTGACTCACATTTCTAATTAAGTGTTGTTGGACAGAATTATGTTTATCTGATTATCTAAAATAAATTTTACATAAAGTCACTTAAAATATGTATGGAAAAGAGTTGAAACTTACACCAAGTTAATGTCACATTGCTCATTCAACAATAAATATCAAACACACTCTATATGCCCTAGCAGAGACTTCGGGGCAGAAAAATGTTTTGCCATGTTTAATGATTTTCAAATGTCTACTTCAAGTTTACATATTCACATTTCTAATTAGGTCTTATTTAAGTTAAGTTATTCAATAAGTATGTCTCTTAAAAAAAAAACAGGTGAGAGCTCACTGTTATTGTAAGTTTTCCATAGGAACCTGTTTCATATGAAACTGCAAACATTTACCTGGGCAGTTTTCCTTACTCCAAAAGAAACTGAAGAAAAATAATCAGATGGAAAGATGCCTTTAGGAACATAGGTAAAGACAACGCTAACATTTTCTTAAGGGGCCTATTTGCAAAACTGGTTTGTACTGTTTCTATGAAACACATACTGGAAAGGAATTATTCATGCAAAACCAAACCATTACCAACAGAGCAATCTGAAAAAATGAGCTTATTCTTAGCTATCTGCAAATTGTTTTCATTTTGAATTCTCTTTCAAACCAGTCTAGGATAACTGGCTATTGTTAGCATGACCACATAATTCAAGAAAAGGAGGAGGCAAGTTTTGACAAAGAAAATGCATGTGATACTAATACATCCTCAACTTGAAAAAGTAGTATTCCTTTAATGTGTTGCGCTTTCACAGCACAATTTGAACTAATCTTTCCTTCACATTGTCTTTAACACCCTTTCATTCCTCTTTATTTCTACTATCGCTACACAGTGGAGCAATTTGTCACAAAAGACTACTTTTAATAACCTACTAACTCCCTCTTTTGACTCCAGAACTCTGACTTAAATACTTACTGCCTATATTTAAATTCTAGCTCAGAAACGGGCTGCCTTGGGGACCCGTTTTGAATCTATCTTAGCTTTAGCTTCTCCCCAGTAAAAGGGGATTGTTATAAGTCTTTGAGGGTAATGTAAAGATGAAATTATCCATGTTGGTCTAGCACAGTGCCATTATGCGGTAAGTGCTGATTAAATTTTAGGTATAAATATTATGCATCGCACAATCCATATTACCTCTCATACCTAGATTAATTTTTTTAAAGCATTCTATGCATTAACACATAAAATAAAATCTTTTCAAAATTTTACCTCTTCCCATAAGGTAGGGTACTTTTTCCTTAGGCTTGTATTAGAAGTCCCTGTGGGCTAGAATGTCCCTATAATCTAAAATGACCTAGACTCCCACAATTTTCCAAGGGCATACCATACAATTTTTTTAAAGGTCTATTTCAGTCAGATGGATCTGTTCAATCTTCCTAAAGCAATCCGCTACAATGTGCCTAATAGAGTCTTTCTTTCTTTATTCACACAATTACCCACACCTAAAATGTTTTTTTTTTCCTCTGCAATTCTGAATCCCATTCATTTTCATGGGTCGGTTCTAGATAAATTATTCTATGAAACGGTGCTACCCCTTTCCTTAAAATCTATAGTGCATCTGTAACCTTTCATTTGCCATATGTCATTTATTATTGCTGGCTACCTTTTCCTTTGTTGGTCATTAATCCCAAGATAGTTTGGAAGCTCCTAGAAATGATGGACCAATAGGCTATATCTATAAACTGTAGAACCTGGCACAATGCTAGGCACAAAATCAGACTCAAATGTTGACCAATGTATTGTTTCTAATATACAATAATCCATGTAGTATGTACATTCAATTTAATCTTAGTGAAGTGATAAGTGAATTCTTCTGGAAGCAGTGCAGATATGTGTCAGAATAAAAAGCAGGAACACTAAATCATTGAGGAACTGATAATGAAAGCCCTGGAAAAATGTTTTATGTTTTGTTAAAGAGATAGTAATCTTCTTTATGAATACTGTTTTAGGTACCATTGCTGAAACTTTATTTGGAACGGGGCAGATGCTGATAATCTATGATGATCTTAATCTTCATGTTAAATAAAATCATTATAAATGTTAGAAACTTGCTGAATATATGTGCACATAGGGGAGAGAGATTTAAGTGGTTCTTCCTTCGTTATGTGCTTATGATAATAAATACATATAAAACAATATACGCTAAAGTTAATACTTGGTTATTGGAAGGGCATTTTGAAATAAAATCTACATTCTCAAAGAAGTTGATAAGGAGAGCTCAAATAATATTTTTAGATCTGTTAAAGGACAAAATATTGAAAAACCTTCTGGAAAATTATGTATTATATATTTTTTCTTTCTTTTTTTTAGAAAAGTTGAGCACAGCTGTACACTCTATATGTCTCTGAAGTCCAAGTTCTATATATACCTGAGTCTCCCTGTTTGGGAAATTGGAGATCTAATAAATATTGGCCCTGTTTATAAAAATTCTGACTCCTACACAGTGACTAGCCTAGTGCTGTGTACTCTAGATCTTAAATTCTTCCAATTGACATATTATTTCATTTCTTTATATATATGGCTAAATAATTAATTATAGTAATGATAAATTTTCAAATATCTGAAGCAAATCTCCCTTCCCCACATTAGCCAGTAATAGAGTGAAGGAGAGGCCAGTGTGGAGGCTCACACCTGTAATCCCAGCATTTCTGGAGGCCGAGGGGGCCGATCACAAAGTCAGGAGATTGAGACCATACTGGCTAACATGGTGAAAACCCATCTCTACTAAAAATCTGAAAAAAAAAAAAAAATAGCCAAATTGTTGTGGCACCCACCTGTAATCCCAGCTACCTGGGAGACTGAGGCAGGAGAATTGCTTGACCCCTGGACGCGGAGGTTGCAGCGAGCCAAGATCGCGCCACTGCACTACAGCCTGGGTGACAGAGTGAGACTCCATGTTGGGGAAAAAAAAAATGAAGGAGAAAATAATATGTTACTGCAATATGTTTATTCTATTTCAACAAAACTGGTTTGAAATTAAGAGGTATCTATCAGCTTTGTTCCAGACTTAGTTCACATTATCCTGTTAAAACCATTGAAATTGAAAAAATAATTCACATTTTCAAGAAATTTTTCCATTTCAATGGCTTTAAACCTGAATCATTTTAATGTTTGGCTAATTACTGTCTACATCGGTGACATATAGGTTATTTCATTTGGCATCAAATAATTTTGGTTGCTTTCCAAATGCTGAAAATTCAAGAAATTACCACATCCATTATAGATGTTTTTCTAACAACTTATTATCTCAATACAACTCAAGTTCTAGTTTTATTTTCATTTTAGATTTTACAAAATAGTGATTGCTATTCTCATTAGTTTGTGCTCTTTAAAAATTTAATTACAATGTTGCCTATCAACTATTTTCCCAAATCATTTTCTCTGTTTAGGTTTTCTTTATAAAATAATTATTTATCTTGCGTTCCATTGTTGATTAACTTTAAACTTTTAAAATGTGTAATATGGCTGCTCATGGTGGCTCATGCCTGTAATCCTAGCACTTTGTGAGGCCAAGGCGGATGGGTCATCTGAGGTCAGGAATTCAAGACCAGCCTGGCCAACATGGGGAAGAACGCTTCTCTACTAAAAATATAAAACTTAGCCAGGCGTGGTGGGGCATGCTTGTAATCCCAGCTACTTGGGAAGCTGAGACGGGAGAATTGATGGAACCCAGGAGGCAGAGGGTGCAGTGAGTCAAGATCACACCATTGCACTCCAGCATGGGTTACTGAGCAAGACTCTGACCCTCCCCCCCAAAAAAGTATAATAGGTAAACTATATTAAAAATATGTCATATTTAACTAATATAATGTTAAATTAACTAATTTAAATTATAAACAAATAAATGCTCAGACAGAAATTTCCCAACTAAGAATTTATCCTACAGATGCCTTCATAGAGGCATGACAAGAAAGATACAGGATCAAAGGCACAGATCAAACAATATGGAATATTGTTTCTAATATCAAAATTTGAAATACACCTAAGTGACTCATAAAACAAATTGAGAAACTAACATAAATTAGATTATTATGCAGTTATTTAGAAGAATGAGTCAGCATTATATGTAAAAAAATATATATATATATATTTTTTTAATCGTACTGCAGGTTCTGGAGTACATGTACAGATCATGCAGGATTGTTGCATAGGTACATACATGGCAAGGTGGTTTGCTGCCTCCATCCCCCCATCACCTATGTTTGGCATTTCTTCCCATGTTATCCCTCTACAACTTTTTCACCCCCTGCTGTCCCTCCCCAGCCCTCCCCCACAACAGACCTCAGTGTGTGATTCTCCCCTCCCTGTGTCCATGTGTTCTCATTGTTCAACACCTGCCTATGAGTGAGAACATCCAGCGTTTGATTTTCTGTTCTTGTGTCAGTTTGCTGAGAATGATGGCTTCCAGCTTCATCCATGTCCCTACAAAGGACATAACTCATCGTTTTTTATGGCTGCATAGTACCCCATGGTGTATATGTGCCACATTTTCTTTGTCCAGACTATCATTGATGAGCAAGTAAAATTATATGTAAATGTTAAAATCAGACAACATTGCAGAGCAGGATTTAGTTTTTGATCTAGTGTGTTCATATATATGTTTATATATATTTGTATATAAGCACACCCATAAATTATATATATACCTATAAATTCTTTGTCTGAAAGAATCAGCCAAAATGATTAATAATACATTTATCTTTTAGTCAGTTTATCCAGATCACTTTTGAGGATAGGAATTAGGCACCTAAGCTTGGGAATGGGCTGTATTTTTATCTTTAATTTCTTCTATAACATTTTAATGTTTTGTTAACATAATAAATTATTTTGTTAAGTCAACAACATTAATATGATTTAACACTTGTCACTTTTTATAGGTGTTGAGATGTCCAATAGATATGAAATGAGCATCTTCACCTCAATAAGTGAAAAGACAGGAATTTGACTCTAGGATTTTTATCACTGTTTGTAAGAATAACTAATAAATGCATTAAGGATGTGAATTTGTTGTGTTTACCACTTAGAGAAAAAATTATGTTCAGCGCTTTTTGACATTTTCATAAGAGGACTGTAAAATTGTGCAATTTCATAATTTTAGAATGACATTTGAAAGTACATCCTTCTGTGTAATTGTGCGGCTTTGTTGTCCTACTGTCAGTTTTGATTGACACTTAATAATTAGGTGTAGAGATATAAAGGATGGTGAATTTTTTTTTTTAAGTAGCTTGGATACTGATGAAATTGCCAATTCTCTTAGAATGCTTGGGCAGAACACAAAGATCACAAACTTTTTCCAGTTTCTCTGAGTAAGAGAAGAGGTCTCTGTGTCACAAACACAATTTATTAAAAAGAAGATCAATTCTATTTGAGTAAAAATTAAAGCACACTCGGCCCAACACATTGGTTATGCTCCTAATGGTTAGCATTTAGAAGCAAAATCCCTTCATTTTAATAAAACATATGACCCTATTCCACTTTTATAAATTCCTTATTAATGCTGGATATATTACTTTATAATGTTCAGTGGTATGCACAGTATATAGCAAATAGGTTTTCATCAATCTAAAAAGACTGAAATCAGACTATAACCTTAAAAGGAACTGTAGAAAATAACCAATTTCTTTTTAAAGGCACTTCAGCACATTAAGTTAATGATCTTAAAAATTCTGGAACATAAGCCAAGATATATTTGACATATTTTGGAGCAGTTTTGTGACATAGTTATGTGGAGAAGTCTGTGGCTAGGTTCTATTTTTTCCAACCAATTTTTTTTTTAACCACTTGAAATGGTGGAAAAAAAAATCGTTTTGGGGAGGAGACATCTCTAAAAGCTCTCCCACTGTATTATTATTTTAAGATTTTTGTTACTTTAATTTTCATCAAATCTTTGGCCAAAGTTTTTCAAAAAAGCATCCACAAATCTATAAACGTAATCCATCACATAAACAGAACCAAAGACAAAAACCACATGATTATCTCAATATATGCAGAGAAAGCCTTCTACAAAATTCAGTAGCCCTTTATGCTAAGAACTCTCAATAAACAAAGCATCAATAGATTGTATCTCAAAATAACAAGAGCTATTTTTGACACACCCATAGCCAATATCATACTTAATGGGCAAAAACTGGAAGCATTCCCTTTGTAAACTAGCACTAGACAAGGGTGCCCTCTCTCACCACTCCTATTCAACATAGTATTGGAAGTTCTGGCCAGAGCGGTTAGGCAAGAAAAAGAAATAAATAGTATTCAATTAGGAAAAGAGAAAGTCAAACTGTCTCTATTTGCAGATGACGTGATTGTATATTTAGAAGACCCCATCATTTCAGTCAAAAATCTCAAGATGATAATCAACTTCAGCAAAGTCTCAGGATACAAAACTAATATGCAAAAATTGCAAGTATTCCTATACACCAATAACAGACAGAGAGCCAAATCATGAGGGAACTCTCATTCACAATTACTGCAAAGAGAAAAAATTACCTAGAAATACAACTAACAAGGGATGTGAAGGACCTCTTCAAGGAGAACTACAAGCCACTGCTCAGGGAAATAAGAGACGACACAAACAGATGGAAAAACATTCCATGCTCATGGTTAGGAAGAATCAATATTGTGAAAATGGCCATACTACCCAAGTAATTTACAGATTCAACACTGTCCCCATCAAGCCATGGGAAGCAGTTGAATAAAGAACCTATGTTCATGTAACTTAGCATCATCTCACAATTATAATGAAGGATAAAACTTCACATGTCACATCAAAATCAGAAAAATATATGGTATTAAGTTAGGTATAATATGTTTGAATTAAAACATATTACTAAATTATGCTTGGGCACAGTGGCTCACACTTAGAATCTGAGCACTCTGGGAGGCCGAGGTGGGAGGATCACGAGGTCAGAAATTTGACACCAGCCTGGCCAACACATTGAAACCCCATCTCTACTAAAAATTACCTGGGCGTGGTGGCAGGCACCTGTAATCCCAGCTACTCGGGAGGCTGAGGCAGGAGAATCACTTGAACCTCGGAGGCAGAGGTTGCAGTGAGCCACGCTCATGCCACTGCACTCCAGCCTGGGTGACAGAGCTGGACTCCTTCTCAAAAAAAAATACCAAATTATTTTGTTTATATGCTAATTTATAGCTCACAATAAAACACTTTTACATATTAACACATTTTAATTTTCACAATAACCCTGAGACAGTTATAAAAGATGCACACACACAAACTGCTCTGCGCATTTAAAATATGACTTAAGTGGTCTCAGAGAAGGAAAGGTCTGTAGTGGGGCCGGACTGCAGCACAAGCCTCTTTGCCTCTTAGGCCTTGTACTATCTTGGAGGTATCTGTGGTAGGAAAGAACATATGGAGCATTTGGTAGATCTCAGTAGAAGAAACATAATATAGTTTATTCTGGAGCAATGCTCTACAAAGCATTATACGCCTTTTGAACAGCTTCTCCTTTTTGTCACTGGACATTGGTAAAGATAGACTGCTTCATTACGGTTCATCAAATGATCATGTGGTCAGAGTTTTCCTCAGAAGCTAGATCTGGAATTAAGAGAAATAGAACCATCAGAAAATCTATTTTAATATAGAAGTAGAATATCTGTCATAATGTATAAGCAATGCCAGAAGACAGAATTGAAGCTTGAATCTTAAGCAGATGACTTAGAAACCCCCTCTATCTTCCCCCGAACCATTGACTCCACCTCTATCCCCACCACCATGTCATTCACTTTTGTACCAGAACCTCTTAACTCTGCTTTCATTTATGGCCACACAGGAATTTTGAGGAGGAATAAAGCAAAGCTTTATTAACAAATATGTTGCCTTAATTGATGGTCAAGCCAAAAATAGACTATGATTATGCTACTGTCTTACTCAAGGGGTGGTGGGGGAGGGAGGATGAGGCATCAAAGATACAAGGGTGACAGAGAGTTGATGGGCAAGCTGCATTTGGTATACCTGTTCGACGATTTTACAAGGAAAGAGAAGCGGCCCAAAGCTAGAACATGCAGAGATTTATGAGCAGGAATAAATGGTTTGGCTAGATGGCCAGGGCCTGAAAGAAGAAAAAAAATGGAATATAGGGGACAATGAGTAATGGAATAGAGGCACACAGATATCCCTTGGGTAGTGGACATAAAATGTCAGCATTTTTATATTGCATGCTAATACCACCAACGAGCTGACTTTATGAAAGGGTCACTAAACAGCCAAATAGACAAAATGACTTAGCCAATTAATGTCAGCCAGCCTCTGTCATTGGCCACTCCATTGCTTGCACAAAGGGCACAGAAAGAAAATAGCCATGTGACAGGGATGGGGGCTATGCATGGACTCAAGAACATGGGCTCAAATTCATCAAGGCTTATCTTTGTACTGCCACTAATGAACCTTCAACCCGTCAGCAACAAAGACAAATAATCTATCCCTAATGTAGTACCATCCTCAAGAAAACCAACCAGACACCTTATGGCCAGTTGACTACATTTGACCCCTTTTACCCTCCAATGTCAATGATTCATTTTCCCATGAGTAGGTGTATGTTCTGGATATGAGTTTGCCTTTTCTGACTGCAGGATGTCAACTGCACCACTAACCAAGGGTTTACAAAGTGATTCACCGGAAGAGGGTCTCACTCAATATCATGTCAGTTCAAGACACCCACTTTACAGAAATAGAAGGTGGGAATGGGCACATGACCGTGGAATCCACTGGCCATGCTCCACGCTATCCTACCCAGAAGCTGTCAGTGTGATAGAGCAACTAAATGGACTGGTGAAGGTAAACTGAGGTGCTAGCTTGGAGATGATTCCTTACAAAGAAGGGCACCACTCTCCAGGATGCAATATACACACAAAATCAAGAGTTGGCAAACATTCCGTAAAGAGTGAGATAAAAATTATTTTAGGTTTTCAGGCCCTATGATTTCTGCAGCAGCTACTCAACTCTGCAGTTGTAGTGTAAAAACGGCTCTAAATAATATATAAATGACTGGTTGTAACTGTGTTCCAGTAAAACTTTGTTTATGTAAGCAGGCAACAAGATGGATTTGGCCTGAAAGCCATAGTTTGCCAATCTCTACATGAGTAGACGGCCTTTGCATAGGTTCCTGTCCCTAACAGGTGGAATACATGAGTTTGAGAATCAAGGGATTGAAGCAAGGGTGGCCATATTTAATGTCACTTCTATTTGTGTTTCTGTCTGCACAGATTTTTTTTTTATCACTCCTAATTGTTTTTTATGGGAATTTTGTGCTTTCCGTGTACACAATTCTGTTTTGCAGATTAAAACTCCTGATACCCAAAGGGAAAACACTTTTACCATGCACATAGCATGAGTCCTATTGCATATAAGCTGTGTTTTTTCTCCTGGTCACCTTGAACTCTTTTGGATAACGGACAAGCATAAAACACATAGAGTCACAATCCCGGCAGGGAATAGACTCTGATCATCAGAGGGAAGTAAGGCTGATGTTTCCCGTTACAAAATAGAATTCTGCGTTTTTCTACCAGGTAATCCACTTGCAGACCTCTCAGAATCCCCTACCCAACTTCAACAATGAATGGAGAAGTACAGCAGCCACAGTCTTGGAGGCACATGGTGACCACAGACCCAAGATCAGGTGAGTTGCTAGTTGAAGATAAGGAAAATTTTTAAAAATACACTGGTTTGATTTTTGTTCCCCTGGATAAAGGAGAGCAATGCTGAGAATTAATTACAGCCCTAAGATTGGCTGTAGTTACATGGGCTTAATTCATCCCATAAATCTTCCTATAAGTCAACCCAGTTGAAAAAAAAAAGCTCATCATAACTATAAGCCTTGTTGTTCCAAGTCGGAACATATGTAAAGGAATATATCCGAGCGGTACAATGGATGAAATATAGTGGGTGCTGTTATGTATTGCCTGACTTCGCCTTTAGAAATGAAGTATTATTTTATATAGCTTCTGGGAGCAATACTACCTGACAGACTTCGGCTCTTGATTCTTTCTGTAAATTGTCTTGGTCTGAAAAGAGCTGTTTTGTCCAAGATATCATGTTGCCTTCTAACAAACAGCTTTCATCCAATGACGGCTCAATGCATAAACATAAAGTTCTGGCATCCTCAGTGCAGGCGAAACAACTTTGAAGGGGCCCTTCATATCGGCTGTGGTCTTTTCCAGATCTGCATACAGCCCAATTTTCTTCATTTTCCAATACTGCTTCTTTTCTTTCCTCCCTCACTACCCTTCCTTTCCATAGGTTTTCATCCCAAGAGTTCTCCCTAATAAATATCCTGCCTGATGATCTCCAATTTTACAATCATCTATTCAAATGATTTGGCTAAACCATTTTAATTATTTAATTCTTTTAATTCTTTAATTAAAGAATTAAAATGGTTTAGCCAAATCATTTGGCTAAACTCAAATCACCAAAGATTATAGTTTATTAATGCTCACTAATCCCCCAAAATCATTTGATTCAAATCTGATAAAAAAAAAAGGACAAGAGTTCCCTCTTGACTCTCAGAGACTACTCTAGAAGCTACTGGTCAGGCCTTTTCCGTTGAGCTCTCTGGTAGATTACCTGTTAGCAGTACTCGCCCGAGAGTGCTGGTTACCATTTAGTGCAAACAAAGCTCATTGGTGGAACTGTTGAAATGGAGACCTCTTCTGGAGGCTGACTTACTTGATTACAACTCTGTGGATGGCTCCTGGTTGTACTGACCATACCAAGGCTTAAAAGTCTCTTCAAATTAAGAAACTGGATAAAGGATATATAGGATTGCTCTGTGTTATTATTATTTTTTTACAACTGTAAGTTAATCTACAATCATCTCAAACAGTTTAATAAGAAAAGTTTACTAAAAGAGGCTTTCCAGCCCTCTTACCCACCCTGCAACAGGACAATGTACTAATTCTTCTTCTGTGACCTGTCTTCTGTGTTGAATGGCTAGTGTTCATCATGGATTCAGATTAAAGATTCCCAGGCCTATTCCATCGCTTTGTCTTCCAGTTTTACCTTCAGGACTGTCAGAGACCTCTTCTGCAAGAGACTAGCTGAGATAATCAATTGCTTTCTAGCCATGTTTCTAGAAATTCCATAGTTGCCCATAAGGTATTGGGGCATATTATGCAGGTAAGTAAGAAGTTCTAGAAGTGCTCCTATTGACCCATTTTAAATTTCTGCTCAAATCCTTCTATTGAACAATTTGTATGAATGAGGCCTGTTTTGAAAACATATGCTGCGTTTGAGGGTTGTGCTATTTTAAGACATTATATAGAATATTAGATTGAGTGACTCTCTTGAGATAATGTTTTGGAAAATGGAAAAGATACTACTGAACGAAACTGAAAGTTTATGAAAAATAGCTTATAAAGAATATACTCACAATCAAATAAGTCTGTTGTGCCACATGTAGCCTGTGTTCAGGCAAGAAATGAGTAGGGTCATCAGCACAACGGGGACAGTCTAGGCATTATGTAACTTAATGCTGACTTAGAGCTTACTGCAGGGACCTGAGCACAGAGGCGGGCTTCAAAGACTGGTAGTGCAGCCCACAGCCTCAGAAGAGCATTTCTTTGGAAGAATTGCACAGTTTGCCCCATGATATTTATTTAATGTCCCTTTCAGGCTTAGTACTGAGGTTGATTGTTTGTATTTATAATCTGGTTAAGCCACTGGAGCCATGGTTGCTAGGAAACCAGCATTTACTTGGAGACTGCTTTACCATCTCCCTTCTTATCATATGTCTAATTAGGAAGAGCCAACAGGTTGCAAAATTTGTACTCACTCTTTTTCCCTCTGAAAGATCACCAAGTCTAAAAATCACTCTTCCAGCACATTCCATTTTTCTATGTTAAAATCTGTTTGTGTAATACATTCCTTTGTGGGTTTTGTTACATTGTCTTCATTAAATAGGGCTTTACCTCTCTCATTGCACTTATTTTCTGAATAATCTCAATGCAGACTTCCATTTTCAACAGAGTCATTCCAGCCCCCAACCCCTGTCATCAGAGGAAAGTGTTCATTTATGAAAAAAACAGAGTTAACATTTACAGTTGCTCATAGACATAAGAGACCTAAAAAGAAAGCTTATTAGTTAAATAAATCACAGTGACATTCTTTATGCTGCTTTTCCCACATCGACAAAATTTTACATCATAGGGGCAAGTGTTTATGATTTCCAGTCTGAGGTTTTACACAGTTTCTGTGTTGCCATTTCTTCTTTTTACCTCCCATCTAAAATAACATTATTTTCTCAAGTTGTTGGGCTGTGACACTACCAATTTCCTGAAATGGTGGGAACGTGATCTTCCAATTCACTATACTTAAAAGGTTGGGCAGAGCTTAATAGCCTGAGAAAATAATATCAGAAAATTATGTGTTCCATCATTTATACTAGTCATGCAGATTACAGAATCTCAGATTAGCATTTACCCAAGGCATAGAAGAAGGACATTATAAAAACATTTAATATATTTCACATCTCTTTTTTATTAACTTGCTGCCTTTTCAAGAAAAAATATGTGGAAATACGTTGTGAGGCCACGTCTACATGTGATACGTGACATGTGACAGGACAGCCAGGCAGTTTGCTAGTGTTTCAGGCGATCAGCGCAAGAGTTTATTTATCTACAAGTATTTGTTGGCGCCTAATAGGAACTTTGCTAGTGGCGAAGGGTAAAAATAACTAAGAACTGTGTTTTCTTCACTAATGGAATTTTTATTTCATTAAGGATAATAAATATCTGCACACAGAACCATGCAAAAATCTAAGAATATATTTATTGAAGGCAAGGACTGTTTATTTGTACCCTCAAGCCACTTAAGAAACTATGCAATCACAGTGCTCACTCTAGTCTGCCATATATTGTACAGTCATAATCTAATACAATTGTTTGGTCACATGAATAACAACAGTAAGCATTATCTCCCTCAAATATTAACCTTAAGAGCCTATGTGTGTCTTCCTATGATATCAACATCACTCAAAGTATTTCTGAACACTTCCTTGAAAATGGCCTTCAAAGTCTGTCACTGACTTTTTGAATATGCTCTATCATCTATAGACACATTGAAGATGGGTTTGGGTGTGGAAATCATCAAATGTCATTTAAAAATGAGTCTGGTGTACATTATGGGTAATTTTTGAATACTGTTTCATTTCAAAACTGAGATGTGATTCTAAAGTAACGAGATGCTAAGAATTTTCTTCCATATCCTGGAAAGCAATCTCTTCTATAAAAAATAATTTAAAAAATATTTAACCAATTGGGAACATGGTTTAAATAAGTACACGATCTCTAACGAGTGAGCACTTTTATTCCTGTGTCAACCCAGTTTTATTTGGCCAATTATATTTCATCTCCTTATAAACTTAGTGAATTATAAAATGATTGTATCTTCTACTTTGTTTTGTCTATTAGGAAGCTCACAGTCGAATTCAAAACTTCTGTTTTTAAAAATCCCAGTATGTTCTTGGGTAACTTTGCCCTGAGTCTGATTTTCTATTTACCTTATTTTTCCCTTTTATTTGTTCTTACTATATCTCTATCCTATTGCAGTGTATATGTTTCATATATTATTTCAAATGTATTCAGAAAAAAACCTGAGTAAATACATGTATTCTTCTAAACTTCAATTTTTTCTTTATAGGCACATATCATAATAATTTATGAATAATTTATTCAGAGTTGCATATTTTTATTTAGCAAGCCACAGACAAGTTAGGATAATTGAGAGATTGTTCAGGAAAAGATCAGTGAAAAAGTAAAGACACTTATACATTTCATGAAATTTCACTTAATAGTAAATAGACTCTAAAATTTCTTTGCACTTTATAACGGATTGACTAAAAATCGCACATAATAATCAACAACAAACATTGATTTGCTGGATTCTGGAGATTAGCAGTGAACAAACTAGAGATATTAGATTGGTATAAACATAAATGGAGTTTTTGTAATTAAAAGTAATTGACACCAGAGGTCAGGAGCTCGAGACCAGTCTGGCCAACATGGTGAAACCCTGTCTCTACTAAAAATATAAAAATTAGCTGGGCATGATGGAGTTTGCGTGTAATCCCAGCTACTTGGGAGGCTGAGGTGGGAGAATTGCTTGAATTCAGGAGGCGGAGGTTGCAATGAGCCTAAATCGAGCCACTGCACTTCAGCCTAGGTGACAAAACAAGACTCCGTCTCAAAAAAAAAAAAAAAAATAGTGTTATATGTTGGCATTAGTAAACACTCGAATCCCCAAAACATGTGAAGTTCTGTGTGAAACTTTTTCAGCAACTTGCACAGCGACCCTGCTACCCTAGAATCTTAGGTATTAAGATAGGCGATTACACATGATGGCATGAGAAAAAGTCCCTGTTACTCTCTATATTCCCCATAGTGTTGAACAGCATGGACTTTTGAGTCAGATAGATCTGGATTGATGATTTTAAAAATTATACATTTCTTTGTTGTCCAATTTCTTTGCAGTAAATGGGGATAATTACAGTTACTTTGTATGTTTGCTCTAAAAATTATGCATATTTAAATTGCTTAGCTCAGTAGGCCATCAATAAATATTAACTAATGGTAGTAGTAATTATAACAGTAGAAATGGTAATAAAAATAGTAGAGATAATATTAGAGTAATTACTCAAGAAACAATTGAGGATTACATATTACATATTAAAACGCAAATATTAAACAATATTTTTATATGCAAATGCTATTAATCCTGTAGTCCTATAAAGCATGTTAAGGAGTTTTCTTTGTACCTACCTACAAACTAGAAAATCAACAAATAAAAGAAAGATAGCAAGACATTCCTCACCTTTGAAAAATGAGTTGATCTAGTTCATATTTCAAAAATATTTTGTCTGATGCAAATCTATCTGTGAGGCTTCCTATCTTTTTTTGTGTTATGCCCAAGAAGTCTGAAAATAAATTCCATAAGGAAACCTGAGATAAGTCCACTTCCGTATATTTATAAAGATCCTGGCCTACCCAAAGTCCTCTAATTATAACAATTGGTGAAATTTTTTGAAGCTCAGAAAGACAGAATACTAGAGGGTGGAAGAATTTAGAAGAGACAAGAACCCAGATGCAATGATACATGACCAGTGTGTGACATTGCTTTTGTACCATTTCACCATAAACGTGGCAGTTAGGTCTGCTTCACAGATGTAGCAAATGTTAAATAAATATCATTTCCCCCAATTAGCTATCATTTTACTGCAACTAGACTTAGGAATAAAACTAGGCTCTGACTCAATCTTATTTAAGAGATTCTGCAATAAAGAAGGAAGGGCAGGCAGAATTTTGAAAAGTCACATATTGGAGATTTCATTTTATGTCTGTAAGAAGGCTGCAGTTTTATTTTTATTTTTTTATTTTTTAACCTAAACTAATGTGAAAAATTTCCACCACGTGACTTTATGTGTCGGTGGGTGGACCAATCCAATGAAGACTCTGTCCTCTGCACCAATCCCTAGAAGTCCTGGAATCCACATTAGCCTTAACCACAAATCCCAACATTCCTACAACTGCCAGACTCCTCCATGATCCTGACCCCCTGACACCCTCTGCATTCTCCTCCAGTCATTGATCAGATCAATGATAGGGGATAATCTCATAGACAGAGCCAATTAAACCGCTTGTATTTCTAAATATTTCTAACAAGTATGTGGCAGGGAAGCCTGCATAATTGAAAAAATGAGGAAGAGAACAGGTTGTGCATAGAAAAGAGCTATTTGCAATGATAAAACAAAAGATGCTTGTGTGTGTGTGTGTGTGCGCGTGTGCGTGCGCACATGCAGGTGTGCATGTGTGTCTGCTCTGTAATCTGAGTTGTTGGTGATTTACCCGTGAGATTGCTCATGTACCTAAAAATACAATACGGGAATGAAAAATGTCTAAATTAAAAAACAAAATAAAAACACGCCTTAAGTAATTACCTTTATGTGAGGAAAAAATGCCTAAGGTCCATATTATTTTTCATATAGCTGGAGTGTTGTTATCCTGAGCAGAAGTGATGCTGAAAATGTAGCTAAGCAAGGAAACACATAAAATCATATTTGTGCAGGGTAGGAACATCAGGACTACAATCATTTGCTTAGAAGTTCCCCAGCTATGAATATCTTCCAGTGCTTAATTTTCTCTCAAATGGATCACAGATCTCATAGCAGCAAATTAGGCAAAAGGAGGATCTGAGATATGTCAGCCCTTCCACAGTCTGTTAAAAGTCTTTGTCTTTTCCTTTTATTTCAATACTAGAGCGTTGCTGCTAGTTTCTTACCTACGGAATAACCCTGGAACCCCTAGTAAGGCTCAATGCATTTCTATTAAAAAAATTGCTTCAAGTTTTTCCCCCGTGTTTTTAGTGACTGTCAGGTATTTGTGAACAACTGGTCAGGTGTACAGCCCAAGACTATGAAGATTGAGATACAAAACAGATACTGGCCAGGCGCAGTGGCTCACACCTGTAATCTCAGCACTTTGGGAGGCCGAGGCAGGCAGATCACAAGGTCAGAAGATCGAGACCATCCTTGTTAACATGGTGAAACCCCATCGCTACTAAAAATACAGAAAAAAAAATCAGTCAGGCATGGTGGTGCATGCCTGTAATCCCAGCTACTCAGGAGGCTGAGGCAGGAGAATCGCTTGAATTCAGGAGGCGGAGGTTGCAGTGAGCCGAGATCTTGCCACTTCACTCCAGCTGGGTGACACATCAAGACTCTGTCTCAAAGAAAAGAAAAAAAAAAAAAAAACAGAACTTATACTAAGATATAAAACCTGAATTTATGATTTGCTATCAGGACTAAAAAATCTCAGCCAACAGGATACCATCTGGGCAAAACACTCGGCTTTTTGCTGTCATCACTGCCAGGTATGCCCAGTGTGTTCCCAGCCCTAAGATCTCAAATGAGACTTCTTCATTATACCTCCTAAAGTTCCCAAATCCTAATTTAAGGAAACCCCCTAACATGGAGTCATACGTTCATATAAACTGGTATAATCACAGGAGATTGAAGGATCCTATTTTGCAGCTAAATTTCAAAATGAGCTGGATAATTTTATGACCAGCAATAAAACTGGTAGTTATGAGAACTAAAATATAAAAAGCTAATCAGATCTCAGGTTTCAGGACATAAACTTGTCACTGTGTACATTAACAAGATTTTTTTCCCTCTTAAATGGCAACGTACTATGTTGTAGAGGATTTTCACCTTTTCGTCATCTGTGCCATATGCCTTTTTCCTGAGCATTTCAATTTATTATGCATTTATTACATGTCTGCTATGCACAAAACATCATCATAGACAGGATTTCCAAAGGGTAGAGGCACTGGCAAAATAGAATCAGGCATAATCAGAGGAAGATGTGTGTAATCAGAGCCTATGCCCATGGTTTTAGGATATCAAGAGTCACAAAATTCCCAGGGGTTTGAGCTGCAAAAAGGCATGTCATATTCCTTAGGACAACTGTAAAAGGGATATTATGGCTAAGAGTTAGCTATTTTCAAATATTAACACCCGTATCCTAGGCTGAGATGAAGGGTATCAATGCAATCCTTGGGGAGGGCTCTCTAACAATCCTAAATGTCAAGGAATTTCTAAGGGACCATTCTTCTAAGAGCAGAAGAATGTTAGAAAAAGCCCAGTTTCCCTTAACCTGGTATGAGTTTCTTATCTAAGGGAGCTTTAAACCTCACAAAGCAAATACATTTTTAGGGAATGTTTTAAAAAATCTATAATCTCTTATAGGCAAATTCATCTCTGTGAAAACTATTATATTTGGAGGAAGGTTTTCTTAAATTTCTGGCAGAGGAGCTGCAATTCTTGATGGGAGTTCATCGGGAGTATTACAGAGTAGGGATGAAAGGGGATGCTAGGAGACTCAGGGCGCTGGGGGAGAGAAGAGAAAAAGTATCTGCAAGGTCAAATGCTCGATGCTGAAGGGGAGCTTAGTGAGAAATACCATTGCAGATGTCTGGTTTCAAGTTTTCCCTGCTACTTGGAGGGAGACAGGAAATTGTGGGCAATTCCGTTTTTGCTGTCTAAGGGAAGAAGTCTTTGTAGATTGGGATATGAAACTAGGAAGCCTAGAGAAGTGGAATGGGGTATTTATGTAGCTAGCACAGCCTAGGTTTCACTTACAAAGAAAAACTAATATATGAAGCGGAATAAAATAAGTGCTATATAATAAAGGAGCAAAGGACGGGCTGGGGAATATCAGAAAAATAAGCAATTAAGCCTGAATGGAGGGGTAAAGGAAAACTTTCAGAGAAGATAATATTTGAACAGAAATTTAGATGATAAGTAGGCATTTTCCAGTATAAGTTGCTAGAATAAGCAACAGCAACCAAAAAAATAGGCTGTTTCTGCTGCAGCGAAGAGTTTATACTACAGTGAAATTGAACTATAGTCTCTTTGTTGAAAAAGAATGAGGCTGGAAATTAAACTCGGGTTTGTAATTTTTTCAGTAGACAATGGGGAATATTTAAATGAAGGATGATGGTGACCTGAAGTATTCTTAAAGACATAATTTTGTAAGCACAGTGAAGGTTGGCATTGAAAGTGAAGAGATAAGAAACAGAATTCCCACCACCTGAGAATTATTTCCCATCTCTGTGCTTAATTAGAGGAGGGACTCAGCAACAGGTCTTGGTTTTGACGTTCATTTATCCTAGGAAGACTTCCTACTTCTCAGGTGTGGATCAGGATGAAATTTTAATTATTGAGGCATTTGTCCACACCTGCCTGAGAGTAGCCACTCCGTTAAAACATTTAACATGTCTGCCTTATTCACCATTCTCTATTTTCTTTCTCATTCCTGGCCCCTGCTGGATACGTGGTCCATATCTATTGAGTAAATAAGTAAAGAGATGTGTGAATATTGTGAATAAATTAGTTGGGAGAAAAAAAACATAAGAAAAATGGCCATAAGAATGAAAACACTAGAAATGTGGAAAATAGTATCCAACGGATTGGAGGTATGTGAGATGTGGAAAGGGAGAGATGAATTTAAAGATGCCTCCCATGCGTCTATCCTGGGTTTGGGGCTAGAATAGTCGGACAGGGATGCTACTTGAATTATCCAGTTAGAGTTTGGTTACCTTTCATATAGTATCACCTCCTACAAACAGGGTTTTGGTTGAGCTGTCTGACGATTCTCATTTGTTATGGGAATGTGACCATGGTGTACTCATATAAATACCCTCCAGGCCAATTCCAGGGATGGGAAGGTATGAATAAGATCCTGGTGCCAACTAAACAGGGTCTGATACTCTTCTCGAAAGTGATTCCTTACTGATATGTTTTGGCTTTGTGTTCCCACCCAAATCTCATCTTGAATGATGATCCCCACATTTCAGGGGAGGGTACTGGTGGGAGGTGATTGGCTCATAGGGGTTGTTTTCCCCATGCTGTTCTCATTATATTGAGTGAGTTCTCACGAGATCTGATGGTTTTATAAGAGGCAGTTTGCCCGCGCTTTATCTTTTTCCTGCTGCCCTGTGGAGAAGGTGTCTGCTTCTCTTTTGCTTTCTACCACGATTATAAGTTTCCTGAGGCCTTCCCAGCCAGGAGGAATTGTAAGTCAATTAAACCTTCTTTGTTTATAAATTACCCAGTCTCAGGTAGGGTGAAAATGGACCAATACACATACCATCAGACAATTCTGATGGAAAATGTAGACAGAATTTGGAAATTTACATTGGATTGTGTAGACAGGTTGCTGCCCAGAAAAAGTGGCTGTGAACCCTTTCCCTGTATTCAAAAGACATACCTGAGAAAGGTGGAATGTTTTTTACTGAGTAATTTTCTATGATAAAATGGTCCAGGTCTATGAAGTCTATAATGTTAGAACTATAGTAATAAAATAAACCACATAGATTTTCATTCTATAAAATGAGAGTGGCTATACTGTACCCAGTTCAATAAAATGAATTAGGTGCCTTGGCTGGAAGTTAAATCTTTCATATAAGGGTGTTTGTTTTAAAGCAGATGCATTAAATGGATTACTATATAATGAAGTATGTGTTAATATGTTTATTGTAATCAAAACCCATTATTTCTAGAAAGAAAAAATTCGAAGTCTTGTTTTTTAAAAAGTTAATTTTCATTGAAAACACATCTGCTTAATTCAGTAGCCAAATATCAGAATCAAAAAAATAAAATTCTTAGAGCTGTGATTCCAAACTTGAAATAATTAAATTCTTAATTTAGAATGGAATTATTATAACTGATCATATTTTTCCACACATTTATCTGACAGAATTTTGTATTTGGATGATTTCATCTTGTGTATCCAACCACTTGGCAATTTAGCCATTGAATATGCACCTGCTTCTCAGATTGGCAAGGCAACAATTTACTGTGAAGAATCAGTTGTTTTGAATGGATAATTGGTTACAGGTGCAATGAATTAACCATCTGCCTTAGAGATCGAGTAAGAGGAAAGGAAAATCCCTTTCCTTACTGCCGCTTTGGGAGCTCACCAATACTAGATTCTAGTGAGATGTGGTTCTGACTTGGAGTTTGTCTATCTTGTGGTGGGTAGAGTGAGATAAGCAAAATGAAAAGAAATTTCATTCAGTAATTAATCAGAAGAATATGATGGAGTTATGATTGAGACTCAGGTTTATTAATTTTTAGCAATCTGTTTTTTAAATTAGACAAATATTTCAAAGTAGAAAAAAAAAGGAAGATAGCAAAGAGTACTGAAACCTCACAGGTAGGTTTAGGTTTACATGAGTGCGTTTGATGTAGTCTCGGTGTAGGTTCAGGTTTTCTAGCTGTTCTTTCCTGATTTAATTTTAAAAATTGTCTGAAGAATTGTGATATTAATCTATTGACGTGTCACAATACTGAAACTCAAAACTTTTTTTCCTTTTAAAGCTAGGCAAATGAAGCAGTAGGAGTGGAAAAGGAACAAAGAAATCTGTAACCAGTTGTGATCAATTAGCTGTAAACACCGCTGCACAAGGACCAGCCCAAGCCTGCTACTTAACCAGCCGACTTTCTGGTTGCTCAGCTGTGGTGAGTCAGAGCCTTCCTAAATAGGCCAAAGCCTTTCAGTCTTTCCTGGGTTGTTGCAATCTGCTGGTTCCAAGAAGCTAAAATGAAGCTCTTGTTAACTAGGATTTGCAATCCGCATGGGATGACCAGGTGGAAAATGATGTTGGGTTAATTTAGTCTGAATACACTTCTTTGTCTTAAGGTCTACACTTCATTTTTCTCCCCCATACCTAACTGAATCTACATTTTATCTGTTGTTTATGAAGCCTACCTTTTAATGAATCTTAAATATTTAAGAGTTCCAGCTGACTTAATGTATTTCCATATCCTAAGTCATATATTCTCACTTGTAGTAAAAGTCACCTGTCTGATTCACAGAATCCTATAATTTGTTCTGATTAGAGATTTTTCTTTCATTTATTTTTATTTTACTTTAAGTTCTGGAGTACATGTGCAGATCTTGCAGGATTGTTGCATAGGGATACACATGCCATGGTTTGCTGCCTCCATTCCCCACCTTCCACCTACGTTAGATATTTCTCCTAATGTTATCCCTCCCCATCTCCCCACCCCCCTGCTATCCCTCCCCTAGCCCCCACCTCCCAACAAACCCCAGTGTGTGATGTTCTCCTCCTTGTGTCCATGTGTTCTCATTGTTCAACACCCACTTATGAATGAGAATATGTGGTGTTTGGTTTTCTGTTCTTGTGTCAGTTGGCTGAGAATGATGGTTTCCAGTTTCATCCATGTCCCTGCAAAGGACATGAACTCATTCTTTTTTATGGCTGCATAGTATTCCATGGTGTGTATGTGCCACATTTTCTTTATACAGTCGATCATTGATGGGCATTTGGTTTGGTTCCAAGTCCTTGCTATTGTAAACAGTACCACAATGAACATACATGTGCATGTGTCTTTATAATAAATCAATTTATAATCCTTTGGGTATATACCCAGTAATGGGATTGCTGGGTCAAATGGTATTTCTATTTCTAGATCCTTGAGGAATTACCACACTGTCTTCCACAATGGTTGGACTAATTTACACTCCCATCATCAGTGTGAAAGCATTTCTATTTCTCTACATCCTCTCCAGCATTTGCTGTCTCCAGATTTTTTAATGATCGCCCTTCTAACTGGCATGAGATGGTATCTCTGTGTGGTTTTTATTTGCATTTCTCTAATGACCAGTGATAATGAGCTGTTTTTCATGTGTTTGTTGGCTGCATAAATGTCTTCTTTTGAAAAGTGTCCATATCTTTTGCCCACTTTTTGATGGGGCTCTGCCCACCCACATTTATCTTAAGGAACTGGCAAAATGAAAATTATTTGTCACAAAGTGGAGTGGACTCTTTCAAAGGGCATGCACTCAAACATAATTTCCTTTCCAGTTAGTTTGTGAAATATCCCGAAGTTTAGTTCAGTCAGTTAAATCAATAAATCAATACTTTTCTCTTTTTAATTATTTTTAGCAAAGCACAATTATTTGTGCCTATGTGGTTGTCTTGTTAAAACCACATGAACCATTGCCATCACTGATAACAAACTAACAGAGTCGAAAGGAATCCTGTCATTTTAGATATTGAAGATACGTGAGGATGAATAAAATCTGGGGCATAATTTCTTAATGCCTAAAATTATACTACATTTGTTTTATATCCTCTAATAAAAGCAAAATTCTTTGGGAGAATCTTATTTTCAACATTACAGTTAATGATTAGATTGTGGAGTTTTAAAAAAATAACTTCCTACTAAATAACAATTGAAATTTGACTACATGAAGTACAATGTCATCCCAGTTTTCTGTACCTAGTTGAATTGTCATAAAATGAGATGTCTTTCAATAGAATGTCATTTTAATTTCTTATCACATTTAGAAAAAGAATTACACTCTAGATTTTAGATTTTCTTTGAATATATATAAAATTTTATGCAGTGAAAGTCTTTATACAACAACAAAATGTTTCTAACAAAAGCTCATTCATTTCAAACACCATTCAATAAAACAATATTCCATCAGATCAAAACATTTAGGTCAAGCGTTTCTTAAGATCCTTGTAAAGAGTCATGGTAAATTTAAAATATTGCTTTAGAAATAATTTGAAGCATTAATTGGCACTACAGAAATAGTGTTCTCACTTTCATATATACGTTTCTGTTTGTATCCCATCCAATGCAAAAGGTATCAGATAGCAACATTATTTCCTACTTGCTCTTGAATGCGTAAAAATGTTCATATTGATTTTTCTCCAAACAAACTGGAGGTCCTTCATAGTTTGTCTACACTGTATTCTCTCCTTTTGTTCCGCTTTTGGTGATGCTCAGTCTTTAATGTTAATTGGCATTGATGAAAATTTTGTGTTACAGAAGAATTGTCTGTCAAGATTACTCATGGTAGAGTTGAGAATTTTATATTTATATCAATATATTAAAAATATATTTCATAAAAATATATCATTAAATGAATTCATATAAATATAAAAGTATATTTCTATAAGCATATATTGATATAAAATACATTCATATTAAATGAATTCATATAAATATATATTTCATATGAATTATATGTTTTACATCATATATATTTACATGACACCCATGCTGTCATCAGACTTGGAAGTTATTTTAGAAATCCTCCTTTAGACTACTCCTGTTTTAAATATTTAATAGCAGTAGCTCTCCTTCAAAGGGAAGTGTAAGGTACGATACACACATGCACTACTGCGCCAGTTGATTCAGAGATAAACTTCCCAGATTCATCTTTTGTGGCTTCTCTTCTGTGTTTTCAGAAACCTTAACATTATGAGTAAAAGGGCAAGGGAACTACTCTTCTTTTCCAAGCACATATTTTCCCTGCTGGGAAACTGTGAGGTATAAAGAAAGTATTTGGTTTATATAAGGACAACCAGTGAGTTATAACAGAATCAGAAGGAAAACTAAGTTCTCTTGAATTCTAATCTATTTTTTCCACTGTGAAAATATAAATTTAAATATCTGAATTATCCTAATGGTTTATTTGTATGGATTAAAATGCCCTGGATCACTTAGCAATTCACCTGACCTAGCTTGTGTAGATGAAGATTCTATGCCAACCCCTTTCTAGAAGCCCATCTGTCTTAGCTGAGGGTAACCTTAAATCTCGGTACCTGGGACTTTCAATCTCTTAGACAGTTGATTATGCCAAATGTTTAGCACAGGCCACTAGCTGGCTTCCGGCTATTGATGATTTCGTTAAATCTTTTCCAATCTATTTATTTACACAATTTCAACTGGGAAAATTCATTGAAATGAAACATCTGATTTCCAGTACTGCCCTGAGGCAAAAAGAGACAATGATTCGTATCTCCAATTTAGACTGGATGAAACTAGCCACATTTCAAATAAAGAAGTCACAGTGTAAGTTTAAAACCACGTTCACCTTAAAGGAAACATCTTCTCCCTGGATAACTCTGCACAGCTTCAACTAATGGTACTTTAAACTGTGTCTACCAACCAAAGGACATTTGTCTAAAGAAACTTTAAAAATAGCCAATTAACTTACCTTAGAGCTTCCTCCTCTATTGTCTTTTCCTGTAGAGGTAGTCTCTGTGGCAGTTACAGGTGGTAAATAAAGTGTCGTGTTGAATTAACTGGATTGCCATCTTGATCAGTTTTGTGTGTTTTTATTTTAAGCATAACAGTAAAGAAAGTGTTCAATCAATGTTTTGCTTAAAAAATAAATTTCATGGCAGAGAAGCAATTGAGTCCAGTTCAGAGACAGTTAAGAACATTTTTCAGTTTGGAGCTTTTTTTTTGTAATGAGAACTTTGCCAGTTAGTCACAAATGAACTTGAGCACATTTTCTTCATAATCATGAAGCGTGATGACTGAAAAGATGAGCCACACACGATTTATAGTTTTACTGCACTGAGTCTTTATCTACTATTCCTAGTAGTTACACGTACTAAATTTTTAATGACGGATCAACATTTTAAAAAAAGATTTCAAAAGAAATGTAATTATATTTTATAGCTGAGTTTTAGCTAATAGGTGATTCCCCAAAAGTTCAGGTACTGAGATTATATTTCAATTTATACTTGCCGTCTGCTGAAATACCCCTCTCTCCAGGATCCTGACCACATCTCCAAATTCTGAAATCAATTTTCATTATTCAAGACTCAAGTTTGTACCTATGCAACAATCTTGCATATCCTTCACATGTACCCCAAAACATAAAATGCAATAAAATAAATTTAAAAAAAATAATAAAAAAATTAAAAAAGTCATTCCACACTAAAAAAAAAAAAAAGGCTCATTGTAAATTTCAAATACCAGGTTGATTTCTTAGTCTCCATGTTCTCTGTCTACTTAATGGCTTTAAAGAAAAAAAATCTTATTCACTGTGCATATTAAGATTCTTTGCTGTATTTTCATAGTTAACAGCATGCTCTTTGTTAACATCTCATTGGAAACATTTATGCTCTGAAGCGTTATTTTTTGAATTGTTAAATATAAATCATTTATACAGCAATGCTTTATGGGAGAAGCATATGCTGAATTCTAATGGTGTTTTAGTTTGCAATCCAAAATTGTGAATATATAGAGGTAAAATTATGGAATCGCTAATGAAATATTTCCATTTATCATAAGCTAGGTATGTAAGATTGTGCCTCCTCTGTTTTTCTATTTATCCATATATCTAAAAATTATTTAACTATAAGGTAAATTATGTTATTAAATCCTTGCATGGTATCCATGTACACAATACAAAGACTGTGGTTAGGGAGTATCTGTTCTAGTTACTTGATGGCTTCACTAGGAATTAGAATCAATTAGGAAGCAGCTTGATTCCACTATAGACCTCAAGAATCAGATTCTCTAGGAATGGGTAATGACCTTCTACATTTTGAATCCGCTATCCTGGTGACTCATAGAGTGATGTTAATCTAGAGAGATTTTCTATAAGAAAAGATAGGCCAGGCACAGTGGCTCACACATGTAATCCCAGCCTTCTTAGAGGCCAAGGCAGGCAGACCATGGGGTCAAGAGATTGAGATCATCCCGGCCAACATGGTGAAACGCCATCTCTACTAAATAATATAAAAATTAGCCTGGCATGGCAGTGTGCACCTGCAGTCCCAGCTACTCGGGAGGCAGAGGGAGGAGAATTACTTGAACCCGGAAGACAGAGGTTGCGGTGAGCCAAGATCGCGCCACTGCACTCCAGCCTGGCAACAGAGCGAGACTCCGTCTAAAAAAAAAAAAAAAAAAGAAGGAAAAATAGATAAAGGGCTACGCTATCTTTCATTTTTGCTCCCGGGAATGTCCATATTTTTCCTCTTTGGAAAATCATTTCTGGTTATATAGTTTTAACATAAGCTTGTAAGGTTTGAATGAAGGTAACTGAATTGACTTTGTTCCTGCTTGCTTACGTTTTGGGATAGGTCATTAATAACATTGGCACCATTTCTACAGAAGGACCAACTCACACCCCTACAGTAAATGGCTTAATGCCAAGCTGTGTTTATGCTAAAGCACGTAAGCTTTCAATATAATGCTTGTCTTTGAGATGATTCGTGACATTTTCATTTTTTGAATTTTGAGTCCATATAAAAGTGCTGTATTTCAATATTTCTCTATGTTAATGTATATTTTTTCTTAATTTGGTAAAATAGACATGACATCATAGAATTACAAAATAAATATTGTTTTAAGGGATAAACATCTTGCTTATTATACTTGTACTCTCGATATTAATGGGAGATCAGCTAAAATATTAAAGTTAAAAATCTGGGAAATCAAACAAAACTTGAGAATTTCTTCTGGTTTTAAGAGAATATATGTATATATATAATCCATATTCTTATGTACGTTTTTTCCCTGTAGCATTTACCTTCTCCTTTATTGTGAGAAGAAAATAAAATGCTTCCCTTGAATGCTCCCCCTAATACAACTCATTTTTCCCTCTGTACTTTGTAACACGAAACTCAGTGCCTTCCAGAATATTGACTTCATAGCTGGCTCTTCCATAGGGAGGTTCTGAATCTTCAAAATGTGTAGATGCGGGGAAAGTTCATTACCTTCATATGTTCCCATCATACAGCCCACTATGGAAAATGTCAAGAATAATTTCCACTTTCTGATGTTCCTCCCATGTTGTACTGCTACAGAAGAACAACAGATAGCACTGAAGATAGCTATCAAATGCTAAGATTGGTATTAGGTTGGTGCAAAAGTGATTGCAATTTTTGCCATTAAAAGTAATGGTGAAAACCATGATTACTTTTGCACCACTGTCATACTAAAGACCAGAGCCTTTTTTAAACTAATGCCATCGCACAATGTAACAAATACAGAATCTAAAATCAGAATTCGGTTTCCTGTCAGTTACGATTTGTGTGGCTTTTAGTCCCAGTTTCTTTGTTACAGAGAAATATTTTGGCTAAGAGTATAAACTTCATTACCAGACTAAGTTTAAATCCCGGGCTTGTCACTTGGTAGTTCTGTGACTTTGGAAACATAACTTTTTTGTTCTTCTCTTTCTCCATGTATAAAATGAATTCCTCCCTCTTCGGGATGTCATGAGAAATACAGTATTTAATGTGAATAAAAATTCTATAACAGTGTTTAGGCATTAAAAAAGTTATCAGTATTCAGTTTATCCTAAAATGTAGAACTTTATAATTTACTTCTTGGCAAATGAATGTAGCAAAGAAAATGGTCAGGGTAGCAGAGGCAACTTTAACACCCAGACCCAAGCCTGGAAAAGTTTAGATACGTAAGTCTGCCTGGCTGCCTGGTTGCTCTGTAGATGTACTGAAGAGAAGTGCTTGCATTAATAAGAGTCTGCTTTCCCAAAGATTTTTAATGGCATTAGCCACATGAATATGCCCATCATGGGGTCTTAAAGGAACTTAGCACCAAAACAGTGACTTAGTGGGAAGGTGGGTTCAACAGTTTGTCTGGAGTAAACTGCCCAAAAACGGAGTGGTGAGAGAATATTTACAAGACTAGTTGGAGGGTACCTTGGCTGAATTAAGAAAAATGGCTCAAGCCTGTAATCCCAGCACTTTGGGAGGCCGAGGCGGGTGGATCACGAGGTCAAGAGATCGAGACCATCCTGGTCAACATGGTGAAACCCCGTCTCTACTAAAACTACAAAAAATTAGCTGGGCATGGTGGCGCGTGCCTGTAATCCCAGCTACTCAGGAGGCTGAGGCAGGAGAATTGCCTGAACCCAGGAGGTGGAGGTTGCAGTGTGCCGAGATCACGCCATTGCACTCCAGCCTGGGTAACATGAGTGAAACTCCGTCTCAAAAAAAAAAGAAAAAGAAAAATGGACCTCATATTAAGGCAGTTTAAAAAATAATTATTGTTGAATCTTTTCTAAATCCAGCCATAAAGACCTGCCAAGCTGAAAGACACAAATCAGAGTACATTAATGATGGTCGAGCGTCACCTCTCCTGAGCTTCACAACTCCTTCCTTCTCCTTTCTTGTTTTTTCGCCCCTGCCCCCAGTTAGCGGAGTAGCATAATAGGAGAGAGTCAAGGAAACAGAGAAGCCACCCGCATCCCTCTTGTGTCACTGAAGCACTGTGGGTCGGAACTGGGAGTTTTCATCATACCTAGAATGACATTTTAATTGAAATGGCACTTTTTTTAACAACTAAATTGATTGGAGCACTTTACTTCCTTTTACAGCAAAACCAAGAGTTTTCAGTACCTGTTCACTTGTTCTCTCTTTAGAGTTTTAGATCAGCCAAGCTTTTACCCATATCATTCTACAAATGATAATTCTATCATTCTGCTCTTACCAAAGTCACAAATAACTTCCAAACATTCACAGATCTAATGTGCTCATCTTGGTATCTTATTTTATCCAAAGCCAGCACATGATACACCACATTCATCCTTGAATTCTTTCTTCATTGGACTTCCAAAACATAACTCCCTTTTGGTTTTCTGTCTACAGCATTAGCTATTTGTTCCTAGTCTTTGTAGCTTTCCCAAATTCTTTATCTCTAAGTTCTGAAGGGATTCAGGGTTTGAGTCTTATCTTCTGTAATTGTACTCACTTCTAAAGAGTTTATCCAGTCCCATGACTTTAAATCTAATTTATAACTACTATTGACAACTATACTATTGCAGACCACTGCTCTGGACTCCACGTGGATATTTACTCCGGATTCAGCTTATTCACTTGGATGTTCACTGCTTCTCAAACTTCACATGACCAGAACTGAACTCTTGATTGTGATCTACTCACTAAACCGTTTCTTGGTCTTCTTCCATCTCAGTATATAGTAACTGCAGTTCTTCAGGAGTTCAGGTCAGGAAATCCTAAAGTCATTCTTAATGTTTTTCTCTGACATCTCACATCTAGTTTATTAGGAAATCATGTAGGCTTTACCTGCAAATAATATCAAGAATCGATTTCTCAACATAGACACCACTGATGTGTTCATCTGAGTCGCCATTATTTCTCTTCTGCATTAATGTAAAAGCCTCCTAATTGTCTTCTCCTTATTTAAATTCTTATCTCCTTCCATCTACTTTTCAACACAGTAGCCAGGATGATCCTTTTGAAATATGTCAGATCATATCAGCCCTTTACTCAAAATCTTGCGAACGCTTCCCTCTTTGTTCACAGTAAAATCCAAATTTTATAACATAACCTGTAAAGTCCTCCATGATCCTGATGCTGTTTTGACATCATTTTTCTCTACTCCAGCAGCTCCAGCTTCCCTGAGCTCCTCTGTAACACACCACACCTGTTCTATGAGACTGGCACTGGCAGATCCCTCTGTCCTGAATGTTTTTCACCCATTCATATATTCTGAGTCCTCATTAACTCATTCTTCCAAGTCTTAGATACCTCTTTTCAGAGACATCTTCCTAGACCAGTCCATTTAAAATAGATCTATATACAACTTGCTTTGTTTTTTTTAGAGATGGAGTCTCACACTATTGCCCAGGCTGGAATGCGATGGCCTGATCTCCGTTCACTGCAACCTCTGCCTCCTGGGTTCACACAATTCTCCTGCCTCAGCCTCCCAAGTGGCTGGGATTACAGGAGCACACCACCACACCCAGCTAATTTTTTGTATTTTGTTTTTTAGTAAACATGGGGTTTCACTATGTTGGCCAGACTGGTCTCCAACTTCTGACCTCGTGATCCACCTGGCTTGGCCTCCCAAAGTGCTGGGTGTAATCCCAGCACTTTGGGAGGCCACATCTGGCCATACAACTCATTTTTTATCTTCATTACTGTAGAGCACCTGTCACTGTCTTACATATTATAAAGAATTTTTGTTACTTGTTTATACTTCATGCTTTGTTTCCTGATGTGTCACCTACACCTGGCAAATAAAAGGTTCTCAAGAGATATTAAAATGAATGAATAAGAGTAATTGGAACAATCATGGGATCTGTCAGGGAGATCATCCGAGAGGAAAGGAAGAACGGGCTCCACAAAGCTAGTTTGAAAGGGCACTAAGTAGGAGTGGAAAAAATAAAGTCGTGTTCTGCTATATTCTTTGTACTCCAGCTCTTTCAACTTAATAGATACCTAAATATTAAATAGCTATTTAAAATCAGGATATTGCACATTGCAATTAAGTTTGATACTCAGATGCATGTATTTGCCCTTACTCTAAAGTAGAAGAAATATTGCCTTTATTTGTACTATTTGTTCCTCTGTTTTTACTCCCCTGATGTTTTGTATTCCTTTATTAGTAGTATTTCTTAGATATTATGACTATTTTATGACATGTCTCCCCAGGTTTGTTTTTTGTTTGTTTTTTTTTTTTAATTTTTTTTTTATTTTAAATCTCAGCACCTAACTCAGTGCTTGACATAGAATAGGTACTAAAAAATGCGTGTCAAATTTGTTTTTACTATTTGATTCAGTAATTCCTTTTATATACGCTATGGTATTCACAGGACGTGTGAGTCATGGATTTATATCCAAGCAAGTTCTTTAAATGTAAAGTCTACAATTATAGAATTTTAATGCAGAACTCTGGGAATATTGTTTTTGTAAGCTCTTTTTTGAGAAAAGCTCTAGAGTGCCCTTGTGAATCAAGGATATTTTAGCAAAAACAAAACAAAAAAATTACACACAAAGCTACTAGTAAGCATTGAATATATTGCAAATCTAAGCAAAAAAAGTGAAGCTAAAAGATTAAAAAATGGAATGTAAGTTTTAAGTGCTCTGAGATGTTGAAATGATTTAAATACTAACAAGAATTGAGGAAAAAGGAGAGCAAATACTGGAAATAACATAAACCAACTGATTATCTACCAGTGAGGATTGGGTTAAAGAATGTCACTTAAACTGAGTAGTGTAAGTTTCAGCACATTTAAGAGAACAAAGGTAATCATTAAGAAAAGTAATTACATGACAAAGGAGATTAGATAATGGAAGGAAAGAGGATTGGAGCTAATTTTACTGTTTGTCATGAGAAGTAACAAATAGATGTCATCTAAAGGGGAAAGGTTTAAGGGTGTTATATTGAAGTATAAGTATAAAATTAACCACTAAAAAATGCTAAACTTTCAAAATTTCAGAGGAACTGCAAAAAGAGACAAACAGGCCTCACAGATACATACACACATGCACGCACACACATACATGTACGCATATGCACATATATAATTTATGTAACTTCACATATGCACATTCACATAAATATGTATTGATATGAAGGAATGTTATATTTTGTATGCTATTTGTTTTATAACATAAAATTTGAAAGACTCATATCTTTTTCAATAAATACAAATGGACTTAACTATTAAAAGGCTGTTAATGTGGGTTAAAAAGCAAAATCAACTTTCTGCTCTAGAAGTGATATCCCTAAACCAAATGGTTTCAGAATGATTAAACATAAAGAAAAAATGATGGCCCAGGTATGTCAGACAAATAGAAACTAAATAAAATAAGGGGTAGTGATCTCATTCTCAATGTAGAATCTAAGCCAGAAGTATTGCTATCTCTTTGCATAACAGAGCAAATAAGAATATATGTTTATATTTGTTTGTGTTTATACAAAGAAAGCCTGGGATTTCATAATAGAAACTAATAAATTAGTTTACCTTGGTGGAGGGTGGTTGTGATGCTTAATTTTGTGTGTTTTTGTGCGATAAAACCTCATTTTCGGGTTTGTCTGTGAAAATATTTCTGGTAAAGATTAGCATTTGAATCAGTAGACTGAGTAAAGATGGCCTTCATCATTGTGAAAGAGCATCATCCAATCTGTTGAGGGCCCATCTAGAATAAAAAGAAGGTTAAATTTACTCTTCCTGCTTGAACTGAAACATCCATGTTCTTTTGCCCTTGGACATAGGTTCTCTTGGTTCTAAGGCATTCAGATTCCGATGGAATTATACAACTTGGTTTATTAGTTCTTCAGCTTGCAGAACACAAGTTGTGGGACTTCTCCACTTCCATAATCACATGAGCCAATTCTTATGATAAACCTCATCTATCTATGTATCTATCTATCTATCTATATATATATATATATATGTGCATATATATATCCTATTCTGTTTTACTAGAGAAAATCAATATAATGGTGATGGGGAGACAGAATAAATGCTCCTTGATATGAGAACATGATTTCTTATATTTTTGTGTAGTTTGTAGTTTTGAAACATACAAATGTCATTTCAAAAAATAAAATGTACACAAAACGGTTTTAATCAACTCGGAACTTTTTTTTATTAAAGTAACTCAAATTTTAATCCATCTTGTTAAAATCATAAAAATTCAGAATACTGATTCTCAAAGTATGTATCTTCAATAGTCTACATTCTGTTAACATATCTGGGCAGCAACCTAGCCAAGACAGATAGAGTAAGGAAGCATATAATAATGTGCTGTGTGAATAGTAGTGTTTACATTTTGCAAGGTACTTTCACATGTCTTCTCTATGTTACGTATGTTATGTTTATTTGCTTTTTTGAATAAAAAATAATAGACATTCTTTTTAGTTAAAAAAAAAAAAAAGAGTCTTAGAAAAGTAAAGGAACTTCCTTCCCAATGTGGAAGTAGCAGAGGAGATAGGAAATAGAAAAATAAAATTCATCTTGGTTTCTAATTCAGGAATTTTTTTTGTACCATAGTTTGTAGTTAATCTGAAAATATGAACCTTGGGTCATTCATCCTTGTGATCAGGAATTCTACAGTAAGGCATTCTCTTGACAGAGAAGATTGTAGCATAATTACCTGTAGTTTAGAATTAAGTTGAATAACATCCCAGTGTGCTATGACCAAATAATAATGAAAAAAAAACAGTAGTTTCCATGTGGGATGGGCTAGATTTGAATCAACAATATGCACATGAGTAGGTCTGTAATAGGTTCACCAGCACTAACAGCCATCAGGCACTTAATAAAATCTGAGCATTTCCCCTGCTGATTTTCTTCAGTCATGAAAGACTTCTAGATGAACTTCCAAATAATCCATGACTGGTGCATTTCCATTGCAAGCTTTCTCAGAAAGTATGTGAGGGATGATCATCACTTTCATGATAAGAAATCATAAAGTCATATAATTAAGATTTTTATACTCAAGGCTTGTTCCTTTCCTTGAATATATGAATAATGACTACTTTATATTTTCAAGATGTGTTAAAATCACTAGACACATTTTACAATTTTATTCACACTGATAGTTATATAACTAATAGTTAATATATTATTCATACTTATATTTTAGTTTTACTAATATATTAATATGAATATATAGTATGAATAACTAAAAGATCCAGGTAGAGCTTTAGCTTTTATTAGACACCTAATGTAAAATAGCTCTGCATAATTAAGGAACCAAAACATACATGAACACTTCCTATGGTTAGAATTTAGTGAGTAGAAAGACAGAAGAAATGTTTCTTTTCTAAAATTAGCACTCATACATGCAATCTGAAATGTATTTCTGTAATAGATAATTGGGATCTTATTGGGTTAGATTATATTCTGGTGCAACATATCTTTTACTTAGGTTTTAATATTTTAACACGTTAAATATCTCTTGTTCGTTTCCCCTTAAATATCTTATCAGTGATTTTCATTTCTTCATCTAGCCACTAGAGAAATTTTAAAAAATCAAGTTCTTCTTTTGGCTGTTACCTAAATTAATGCCATTCATCCTTAATCAGCATTGGATATAGTTATAGGAATTCAACAAACAAAATACTATCAAGAACTCAACAAAATGAATATACTTTCAGGAACTTGAACCTAAACACTGAATTGATTTGCAGGGTACATACATGGATAAATAAAACAAAGACTCTACTTTTATAAAGCTTTCAATATTTTAGAAGAACAAAAGAGTACGTTGTTGCTATTGGAGGGTCTTGTCTGCAAGTTGTCCAGGTTCTTGATGTTTTGAATGAAGAACTGGATAAAAATTACAGCAAAGGAAGGAAAAAATGAAGCAATGAAAGCAGAGATTTATTGAAAATGAAAGTACACTCCAAAGGGTGGGAGCCAGCAGGAGCAGCAGCTCAAGGGCCCTGGTTGCAGGATCTTCTGGGGTCCAAATACCCTCTAGAGGTTTTCCACTGTCCACTTGGTATACACCCCATGCAAATGAAGTAGTGGCCTGCAATCAGTCTGATTGGTTGCTTTCCACAACCAATCAGAGGCAGAAGTGAAGTTACAAAGTGACACTCCTATGCAAATGTCTGATTGTTTGTGGAAAGCAACCACATCAGAGGTACTTTAAATTTTCTATCTACCTCACAGAAAGGGCGGGAGGGTAGGGTTACAAAGGGAACAGCCTCTGGTCCTTTTGTTACTTAGGTGTGGCATTAAAAAAAACTGATTAGATACAAGGCCAATTTAACTGTAGAGGAGATTAGAATAAAAGCAAGTTAGGGATTAAAAAAAAAATGACTATTTCAGGGTGGGATGTGTTCAAAAAAGAAGCAAATAATACCGAACTAGACAACTGAGTATTTATGTTTGAATGAAAAGTGATTAGGACTAGATTCCATGGGTTTGGGGCATCTCAATGACATCTAAAAGGATGATATCACCTAGGAACACAATTTGTAGCAAGAAGAGAGCCAAGGCCTGAATCCCAAGAGACTGAGGCAGTTTAGAGGCTGTAAAGAAGTTTCTGGGAAAGGTGACTGAGAGGGTAAAGCCAGTGAAGTGGAAGAAAAAAAGGAGAAAAAGGAGCCAAGGAAAAAGAGATTTTTGAGATGGGGGTAACAGTCAGCATTGAATTTTACTAAAATATCAGATGAAGACTGAAGAGTGTATGTTGAGTTCAGCTGCATAAAAGTTATTGCTCATTTCAGGAAAAGTGCTTTCTTGAAACCACTGGTGAAAGGTAAGCAAGATTGGTGTAGGTTGAAGAGGAAATTTTCTCCTACAGTGTCCATTGGGTTAAGGAAGGTAGAAAGAAGAAAGATAGTAGGAGAGTCACCCAGGGTAGGCCTTTTACTCAGATCAAGGAAGTAGAAGATAGTGGCAAGGAAATTGAAGTTATTTTCAACGTAAGTTTTGTAATGATAAACCTTGTTATCTAAGCTAAATGAGGAAAGTGAAAAGAAGAAAAGAATGATGGTTAATAAAAAGTGCTAGAGTTATTGAATTGAAAGATGAACCATCATCATGGTGATAATTAGAGTAAGTGAGCCTGAAGAATAAGAAGTGGTAATCAGGATACAGATTTTATGTGATTTCTGATTTCAGCAGTGGTAAAGATTCTAGTATGGAGAGTAGGTAGCAGAGATAGAGCAAAAAATAATATTTTTGAAAGAGATGGGTCATGAATCTGATGGTCCATCTAGCACCCTTTGATATTGAAGTAATGGAGAACGATTATATGAGTGGAATGAAAAAGAAAATATAAGACAGATTTCAAGTTTTCAGTTAAATTAAGACAAATTTACAGAAATGTGGTAAGTCATAAGAAGGAGGGATAGGATAAGTGTGTATGTGTGGTCTTGTCTTTCTCTCCTTCCCTCCCTCCCTCCCTCCCTCCCTCCCTCCCTCCCTCCCTCCCTTCCTTCCTCTCCCTTTTTCCTGTTGATTGTTTTATGTGAATAAGGGAGAATAGAGTTCTAGAAAGCTACAATGGGGAAAATGGAAAAAAAAAAAAAAAACAAAAAAAAACTTTCCCTTCCCCCTGAGATATGTGCCATGTGAGAGAATAAATGCCTAATAGAGAGAGCCTTTAGGGGAAGACATGTACTCAGGAGGCACAGTCAAATAGGAGGTTTAAAGGGTCAGGGAACGATTTCAGAGGACTGAGATTTTGATGAGATGAAAAGATGTATGGAGCAAGATGAAAATGAAATTTTGACAAACAAATGACCAGAGAGACTTAGAGATTCAGTTTCAACAAACTTAAACAGAAATTTAAGAAATCATTGTTTCATTTATGTTTTCCACTAGTAAAATACATATTGTAAAAGTAACATATTTTAAGATACTGAGAAAATATGATTTTTATATATATATATATTTTAATTGTACTTTAGATTCTGGGATACATGTGCAGATCATGCAGAATTGTTGCCTAAGTACATACATGGCAGTGTGGTTTGCTGCCTCCCTCCCCCTGTCTAAATAGGTATAGAAATACCTATATCTGGCATTTGTCCCCATGTTATCCCTCCCAAACCTCCCTACCCCTCACTGTCCCTCCCCTAGTCACCCCCAACAGACCTCAATTTATGATGCCCCCTTCCCTGTGTCCATGTGTTCTCATTGTTCAACACCCTCCTATGAGTGAGAACATGTGGTGTTTGGTTTTCTGTTCTTGTGTCACTTTGCTGAGAATGATGGTTTCCAGATTCATCCATGTCCTACAAGGGACACGAACTCATCATTTTTTATGGCTGCATAGAATTCCAAGCTGTATATGTGCCACATTTTCCTTGTCCAGTCTATCATTGATGGGCCTTTGGGTTGGTTCCAAGTCTTTGCTATTGTAAACAGTACCACAGTGAACATATATGTGCATGTGTCTTCGTAACAGAATGATTTATAATCCTTTGGATATATACCCAGAAATAAGATTGCTGGTCACATGGAATTTCTATTTCTAGGTCCTTGAGGATTCCCCACACTGTCTTCCACAATGGTTGAACTAATTTACACTCCCACCAACAGTGTAAAAGTGTTCCTATTTCTCCACATCCTCTCCAGCATCTGCTGTCTCCAGATTTTTTAATGATCGCCATTCTAACTGGCATGAGATGCTATCTCAGTGTGGTTTTGATTTGCATTTCTCTAATGACTAGTGATAATGAGCATTTTTTCATATGTTTGTTGGCCTCATATCTGTCTTCTTTTGAAAAGTGTCTATTCATGTCCTTCGCCCACTTTTGAATGGGTTTGTTTCTTTCTTGTAAATCTGTTATAGTTGTTTGTACATTCTGGATATTAGCCCTTTGTCAGATAAGCAGATTGTAAAATTTTTTTCCCATTCTGTTGGTTGCAGGTTCACTCTAATGATTGTTTCTTTCGTTGTACAGAAACTCTGGAGTTTAATTAGGTCCCATTTGTCGATTTTGGCTTTTGTTGCCAGAGTGTTTCAGATTGCTGGTCTTTGTTGGGGGTGGGACCTGCTGAGCCAGATCACCTGGCTCCATGTTTCAGTCACCTTTTCTGCAGTGGAATGGGCAGCTCTGTATCCCAGGTGTTCCAGGCACCTGTTGAAAGAGCCGCCTGGATTTGGTGCAAGTTTTTGTGCAGAGACCTGCAGCGGGCTGAAACAGCCATGCTGGAACCTCGTGGCACTTTTTAGTTCGGGAGTCTCCTGGTCTGCGGGCAGTAAAAACTCATTTGGAAATATGGTGATCACTCACCCTCTGCATTCTTCTCACTGGGAACTGCACACCAGAGCTGTTCCTATTTGGCCGTGATTTTTATTTTATTAATACCTTTTATTGTTTTCACATGCATATTTCCCTCCTTGTTAGATTTTTGTAATAAATCAATACAGAGATGTATAATGGGAAATTTAATAATCATTCCTTATGCCTCTTAATCCTAACATTTTGTGATAACCAATGCTAGCCCTTTGAATATTATTTTCATTTCTTTGTGTGTATATATATGTATACTTATCTATATGGTTATTGTTATTTTCTTTTCCATATGAATTTGGTTTATTCACATCATTTCTTGAAACATCATTCTAAGTCTATAAGTTGATCCATCCTTTTGTTTGTGATGGCTACATAATGACAATGTAATTTGTGCGTAAATTAATTCAACCAGTACAATGCTAAAAAAGAAAGTGGTGAAAGTGGACATTCAGGTCTATTTCCAAACCTTAGAGAAAAACCTTTAACTTTTCCCCATTGAGCATGATGTTAGGTGTGGATTTGTCATATATGGCCTTTACTGTGTTGAGGTGCATTTCTCGTATACTTAATTTGTTAAGGATTTTAGTCATAAAGGGATGATAAACTTATCAAATGCTTTTTTATGTCTACTGAATTGATTATATGGTTTTTATTCTTGATTCTGTTAATGTGATATACTATTTCTTGATTTGCATATGTTGATCCATTTTTGCAAGCCTGGGATTAATCTCATTTGATCATAGTGGATGATCTTTTTAATGTGCTATTGTATTCAGTTTACTAGTATTTTTCTGAGATTTTTTCTTTCAACTGTGTTCATCAGGAATATTAGTCTGTAGTTTTATTTGTTGTATTCTTGTATGGTTTTGGTGTAAGGAGAGTGCTAGCCTCAAAGAATGAGTTTGGAATAATGTCATCCTCTTCACTTTTTTCAGAGTAATTTGAGAATTGGTATTAGTTTTTTACATGCTTGATATAATTTGGCATTGAAGTCATTAGGTCCTGGCTTTGTGTGTGTGTGTGTGGGGGGGGTTGGGGGGTACTTTTATTACTGATTCAATCTCATTACTCTCTATTGGTCTGTTCAAGTTTTCTATTTCTTTTTGATTCAACTTTGATAGGTTGTATGTGTTCAGGAATATACCCATTTCTTGTAGGTTTTCAAATTTGCTAGCATATAGTTGTTCATAAACAACTCTAACGATCATTTGTATTTGTGTGGTATTACTTGTAGTATTTCCTTTTTTGCCTCTGATTTCATTTTTTGGGTTTCACCTTCTTTTCCTTAGTTTATCTAATGGTCGGTCAATTTTGTTTATCTTTTTTAAAAACCACCTCTTCATTTTGTTGGTCTTCGAAATTACTTTTAATCTCTATTGTATTTCTGCTCTGTTTTCCATTATTTTTTCTTGTGCTAATTTTGGGCTTAGTTGCTCTTGTTTTGTGGTTCCTTGAGATGCAACATTAAGTAGTATAATTCATATTATCTCCTTTTTTGGTGTAGATATCTATTACTATAAACTTCCGTTTTAGAACTACTTTTACTCTGTACCACAGGTTTTAGTATGTTGGGTTTCTGTTTTCATTTTTCTTGAGAAACTTTAATTTTATTCATTGACCCATTGGTTTTGAAGAAACATATTGTTTAATTTTCATGTGTTTGTATAGTTCTTAGTTCTTGAAGTTCCTTTTGTTAGTGATTTCTAGTTTTATTTTGTTGTGGTAATAAAAAATACTAGCTATCATTTTGATTAAAAAAATTTTTAATCATTTTTTTTTATTATACTTTAAGTTCTGGGATACATGTGCCAATTGTGCAGTATTGTTACATGGGTATACACATGCCATGGTGGTTTACTGCATCCATCCCCCCGTCATGTACATTAGGTATTTCTCCTAAGGAAGAATAGCAGGGGGTGGGGCAGGAGGGATTTAAGAAAAATGTTAAGACTTATTTTGTGGCCTAACAAATGATCTATCCTTCACAATGTTCCATGTCTTGTTAAGAATGTATATTCTGCAACTATTAGATGAAATGCTCTGTAAATATCTGTTAGGTCCATTTGGTCTTGAATCTGGTTTAGTTCTGATATTTCTTTGTTGATTTTATATCTAGATGATCTCTTCCTTATGGAAAGTGGGTTGTTGAACTCTATGCACTACTATTATTGTGTTGCAATTGATCTCTCCCTTTAGGTCTTTTAATATTTCCTTTGTATATTGAGGTGAGCTCTGAGGTAAGCTGTGTATATATTTATACCTTGTTATATATTCTTGCTGTGTTTACTCCTTTATATAATGACCTTCTTTTTCTCTTTTTGCAGTTTTTGCTTAAAAAAGTCTATTTTATCTGGTATAAGTGTAGTAGCCACTCCTGCTCCTCATTGATCTCCATTTGCTTGTAATATATTTTCCATCCCTTCCCCTTCAGTGTATGTGTGTCCCTACAGGTGAAGTGAGCCTCTTGTAGGTAGCAGATAATTACGTCATTTTTAAAATCCATTCAGCTACTCTGTCTTTTAATTGGTTAATTTAAACCATTTACAATCAAGGTAAGTATTGATAAGCAAAGACACATATTGTCATTTTCTTACATTTTTGCTAGTTGTTTTGTAGATCATTTCTCCCTTTTTTCCTTAATGTCGTCCTTTGTGGTTAAGTGATTTTCTCTAGCAGTATGTTTTGATTCTTTGGCAATCCATAGAGTCAATGCAATCCTTATCAAAATACCAGTGACACTCTTCACAGAAATAGAAAAAGAATGCTAAAATTTGTATGGAACCACAAAAGACCATGAATAGCCAAAGCAATCTAGAACAAAGAGAATAAAATTGGAGGCATTCCACAACCTAACTTCAAAATGTATTACAGAGGCATAGAAATCAAGACAGCAAAGTACTGGCATGAGAACAGACACTATAACAATGGAACATAATAGAGAATTCAGAAATAAACTTCATGCATTTACAGCCAAATTTTTTTTTTTTACAAAATTGCCAAAAACACACGTTGGAGAAAAGATGGTCTTTTCAGCTAGGAAACTGGATATCCACATAAAGAAGAGTTAAAATAGTCCCCTATCTCTTACCATATACAAAAATCAACTCAAAATGGAGTAAATATTATGATTAAGATCCCAAACTATAGAAATAAGAAAACTTGGGGAAAATGCTTCAGTACATTGGTCTGAGCAAGGATTTTTGGACCTCAAAAGCACAAGCAACAAAAGCAAAATTAGGCAAATGGAATTATATCAAACTACAAAGCTCTGCACAGTAAAGGAAACTCTTAACAGAGTGAAGAGACAACCTATAGAATGGGACAGAATATTTGCAAACTATATAACTCACAAAGGTTAACATCCAGAATATATAAGGAACTCAATAACAATAGTAATAATCAGAATAAAGCGGTCAAAGTAGACATTTCTCAAAAGAAGGCATACAAATGGGCAAAAGATAAATTTTTAAATGCTCAGCATCACTAATCACAAGGAAAATTCTAATCAAAATCACTGAGATAACATCTTACCCCAGTTAGAATGGCTAATCTCAAAAAGACAAAAAAAAAATAAATAAATGCTGGTGAAGATGTGGAGAAAGGAAAACTCATATACACTGTTGGTAGGAATATAAATTAGAATAGTCCTTAGGGACAACAGTATGAGTGTTCACCAAAAAATTAAAAATAGAACCATATGATCCAATCATCCCTTTAGTGGGTACATGTTGGAAAGAAATGAAATCAGCATTTCAAAGAGATATTTGTACTTTGATATTTATTGCAGCATTATTCACAATAGCCAAGATAAGGAATCAACACAAATGTCCCTCAATGGATTAGAAAATGTATTTGTAAACAACGGAGTATGATTCAGCATTAAAAAGTAAAATTATTTCATTTGCAGCAATAGAAATGATCCTATTATGTTACATGAAGTGAGCCAAGCACAGAAGGACAAGTATTGCATGATGTAGCTTATATGTGGAATTTTTTTTAAATTGATCTCATAGAACTAGTAAGTAGATGCTAGAGGTTAGGGAAAGTAGAGAGATGGATGGGGAAAGGTTGGTTAATAGATACAAAGCTACAGTTAGATAGTAGAAATAAGTTCTGGTATTCTAGTTCACAGTAGGGCAACTATAGTTAATAATGTGGCCGGGCATGGTGGCTCACACTTGTAATCCCAGGACTTTGGGAGGCCGAGGTGGGTGGATCACAAGGTTAGGAGATCAAGACCATCCTGGACAACGTGGTGAAACCCTGTCTCTACTAAAATACAAAAAATTATCCAGGCGTGGTGATGCATGCCTGCAATCCCAGCTACACCGTAGGCTAAGGCAGGGGAATCGCTTGAACCTGGGAAGCAGAGATTGCAGTGAGCCGAGATCATGCCACTGTACTCCAGCCTGGCAACAGAGTGAGACTCTGACTCAAAAAAAAAAAAAAAAAAGAAAGAAAGAAAAACAAAAGAGTATTTTTAAAGAGCTAGAAGAGGTAATTTTGAATGCTCTCACTGAAGAAAAATGATAAATGTGTGAGGTGATTGATATGCTAATTATCCTGATTTAATTAATACAAAATATATGCCTATATCAAAACATGACATATGCCATAAATATGAAGTTTTTTTGGTTGTTTGCCTGTATTTTGAAATGGCATTTTGCTATGTTTTTGGGGCTAGTCTGGAACTCCTGAGCTCAAGCAATCATCCTGTCTCAGCCTCCTGAGTAGGTGGATTATAGGAGTGTGCCACTGTGCTTGGCTGTGCAATTATTATGGTTCAATTAAAAAGAAGATAAAACTTAAAAAATAATTTCACCATATCTTTAACGATGAATATATGTGTTACAAGGAATAGCATTATTTATTTATTTTTATTTTTATTTTTTGGCCACTATAAACAATGCTTTCATAAATGCTTTGTATAGGATTCTCATATATTGGGGCTTACATGTCTGCAGGATATATTTCCAAAACTAAAATTACTACTTCAAAGAGAGTGAGTTTTTTTTAATTTTAATAGACATTGCTATGTTAATTGAAAATTTGAAGTGATTCAGATTTCCTCCAAAATATGAATACTCACTCTCTGTATCATTTCTGATACTGACTGTGATTGCTTTTATTGTCAAAAGACAAATGTATATGCACATATATGTTTATCTTAAATATACATATACATATATTTAGGATTAACATGCATATTTAAGATATACATATATGTATGTATATACTTGATCTTAAATATGCATATGTGTATCTTAAGTATCAATATATATAATAGGATTTACATTACAATTCCCAATATAATATATACATGCGTATATACATGCATATATTATATGTATATGTATAATGTATGCATGTATATATCTTATATAAGTATATATACATATATGTATAGCTTATGTAAGAATAAGATATAGATATCTTATACATACCTTATACTTGAGATATACATATATATGTATATATTATGTTTTGGTGACTGCATTATTCTTTTATTCCACAAATATTTCCCATGTTCTTAGTGTACTAGGCATAAAGTGTACATTAACAGGCATGATAGAAATAATGCCTTCCTAGAGTCTAGAAGTTCAAAAAGTTCATTTATGATTAATTAAAACATTTGTTATTACAAATAATATAAGAGAAAAGATATATTGTGCTAAGGAATATTGTCTACTAAGGTTTTCCAGAGGAAGTAATACTTAAACAGAAACCTTATAGATGGGTAGGAATCAGCCAGATGGAGAGATGGGTTGAGTATACCCTTCCAAATTGTAGGTAAATTAAGTGGCAAGACCCAGAAGAAATACAGAACCTGCCTAGCACATAGAATAAAAAGTATGGAAGAGTCCTAGAGTGGGCTCTTTTGCCTTTTAAGCCAAATTAAGAAGCAGTAAGAAAGTGATAAGAAAATGCTGGAAAGGTTTATTCAGGAGAATGACATGACAAATTTGTCTTGTAGAAGGATCTTTTGGTTTGTACAATACAGAACTGATGGGCTAAAAGTGCAGGCAATTGAAGCAATTCAAGTGAGGGATGCTAGACCCTTGGGCAAAGATAATGGAAGAGGAGAGGGAAAGAAACAGTTGGAATTGGTAAAATGAAAGGAGCTTTGTATTTAATTGATGAGTCCAATGAAGTAGAGACGAGGGATTTGAAGATAGCTCCCAGGTTTCTCATGTAGACGACTGAGTGGATGGTGGTTGTGTTAACTAAGAAGGAATGTACTCTGGCACATAACCAGGAGTCATGTTTCTAGAGAGGAACAGGTTTAATTTCAAACATGTTGAATTTTAATGGCTGCCAAATGCGCTAGTAGAGCTGTCTAATTGTCAGCAAGGTGGATGTGTCTGTAGCTCAGGAATGAGCCCCAAATTGCAGATAAAAGGTTTTCCATCCTTTGGCTTGTTTCTAGACAATAAATTCTCTGAAAGAGTCATGAACATTTTTATGGTTTTTTGGGGTTCTTGATATTCTTTACAGTAATTTTTACAAAAATATATTTTCATTTACATTCCTACCAGTCATGCATAACATTTTCATCTCATAATTGTTAGTGAATAAGGTTATTAATATATTTTCTCTTTGAATAAGTACAAATTTGTCTTATTTTTCACTTTTTCAGTTTGTGTAGTAAACAAGATATATTTAATTTTACTTCCTCTTGGATGAACTGGTTAATCCTGGTTTTGTCTTATTGCCACTTGTGTTGGCACCTATGCACAATACATTTATTAAATAATCATCTGCTGCATACCTATTGTCATGTATGAGGCAGTTATATAAGAGTTTGGAGCTCAGAATAAAAACAATGTCTGAAATATTCTCTGCCTTCTGATCCTGAGAAACAGTAACTAGATGATTAAAGTAACATTCTTAGTGCCATGAGAAAGGTAAGTCCAGGTTGAGGAACACCTGATCCAGACTGGGCAGTGGGTGGGACAGAGAAGTAAATCACACCTGATTTACTAACACTTACTTCTTGTTAACCCAGAAAAAGTTGGGTTAGGAGGAAGGTTGTAGAAGTAATAGCTAGAAAACTGACAGAAGAATAAAGAGGCTCAGGTACAAAAATTATGTCAATAAGACCAAGGCATTGAGTGTGAAAGAATATAACAATAAAAATAAATCTAGAAAGATGAGCAGAGGTCAGATTATAAGGTTAGCTATGTGGTAAATCTTTATTTCTTCAATATTTTACTTTATATGTCTATTTCAGAAACACTATTCTATTTTACACAGAAGCCACATTCATGCCGCCTTTTCATAGCATGGAATTTGCTACAAAGTGTTACAATTTCTGCTCATTTTAACCCATATGAATGAAGACATTAATGAAATGAAACATTTCATTGTTTATACTATACTCATGAGCAAAAACTTTGAAGTTGCCTTGCATTGTATTTTATTTTTGTTTCAGACTTCCTTCAAATCTCAATGCCTGCCTCCCTAGTATGCTCAGTGATTTTTTTAATGTTTCAAGTTTGACTGTTTACATGATTAATTGTATCACAGATTTTCATGGCTAATAGAAATTTGGAAATAAAGAGTTAGTTATGTAGGCTATTAAAGACTCTGAAGTAATAATGTTTAGAAATAAAAACATTAAATAGAAAATGAATGGATAGTTTGTTTCTTATACTTTTATTTATTCTTTATTTCAGTAGTTTTGGGGATGCAGGTGGTTTTTGGTTACATAGATAAGTTCTTTAGTAGTGGTTTCTGAGATTGTGGTGCACATGTCACCTGAGCAGTGTACACTGTGCTCAATACGTAGTCTTTTATCCCTTAGTCCCCTCCTACCTTTTCCCTGGAGTCCACAAAGTTCATAATATTATTCTTATGCCTTTGGATCCTCATAACATGGCTCCCACTTATAACTGAAAACACAATATTTGGTTTTCCATTCCTAAGTTACTTCACTTAGAATAATGACCTCCAGCTCCAACCAAGTTGCTGTGAAAGACACTATTTCATTCTTTTTATGGCTAAGTGGTAGTCCATGGTGTGTGTGTGTGTGTGTGTGTGCGCGCGCATGTGCATGCATATACATACCACATATTGTTTATTGTTGGTTGATGGGCACTTAGGTTGGTTCAGTGTTTTTACAATTGTGAATTGTGCTGCTATAAAACATGTATGCATGTGTCTTTTTCATATAATGACTCACTTTCTTTTGATTAGATACCTAGCAGTGATATTGCAGGATCAAATGGTAGTTCTGCTCTTAGTGCTTTAAGGAATCTCCATACTGGTTGATAGGGTTTGGCTCTGTGTCCCTACCAAATCTCACCTTGAATTGCAATCCCCATGTGTCCAGGGAGGGACCTGGTAGGAGGTGATTAGATTATGGGACAGTTTCCCCCATGCTGTTCTCAGGAGATCTGTTGGTTTAAAAGTGTGGCACTTCTCTTTTGCTCAGTCTCTCTCTCCTGCTGCCTTATGAAGATGGTGTCTGCTTTCTCTTTGCCGTCTGCCTTAATTGTAGGTTTCCTGAGGCCTCCCCAGCTATGCAGAACTGTGAGTGAATTAAACCTCTTTTGTTGATAAATTACCCAGTCTCAGGTAGTATCTTTATAGCAGTGTGAGAACAGACTAATACACTTTTTTCCGTAGTGGTTGAACTACTTTCCGTTCCCACCAACAGTATAAAAGTGTTCCCTTTTCACCATGTCCATGCCAACATTATTATTTTTTTACTGCTTAATCATTGCCATTCTTGCAGGAGTAAAGTGGTATCACATTGTGGTTTCAATTTGCATTCCTCTGATAATTAGTGACGTTGAGCAATTTTTCATATGTTTGTTAGCTGTATGTCTTCTTTTGATAATTGTATATTTATGCCCTATGCCTGCTTTTTGATGGGATTATTTATTTTTTCTTGTTGATTTATTTCAGTTCCTTATAGATCCTGGATATTAGTTTTTTTTCAATGCAGAGTTTTGAAAATTTTCTCCCACTCCATGGGTTGTTGGTTTACTCTGCTGATTATTTCTTTTGCTGTGCTGAAGCCCTTTAGTTTAATTAGGTCTCATTTATTTATTTTTGTTTTTGTTACGTTTGCTTTTGGAGTCTTGGTCATGAATTCTTTACCTAAGCCAGTGTCTAGAAGAGCTTTTCCAATGTTACTTCTAGAATTTTTATGATCTCAGGTTTTAGACTTAAATCTTGGATTCATCTTGAGTTAATTTTTTGTATAAAGTGAGAGATGGGGATCCAGTTTTCATTCTTCTGTGGCTTGCCAGTTTTCCCAGCACCATTTATTGAATAGAGTGTCCTTTCCTCAGTTCATGTTTTTGTTTGCTTTGTCAAAGATCAGTTGACTGTTAGTATATAGCTTTATTTCTGGGTTCTCTATTGTGCTTCATCAGTTTATGTGCTTATTTTTATATCAGTACCATGCTGTTTTGGTAACTATAGCCTTGTAGTATAATTTGAAGTCAGGTAATGTGGTGTCTTGCTTAGGGTATGTGGGCTCTTTTTTGGTTCCATATGAATTTTAGGACTCTTTTTTCTAGTTCTGTGAAGAATTTTGATTATATTTTGTTGGGAATTGCATTGCATTTGCAGTGTTCTTTGGGCAGTATGATTATTTTCACAATATTGTGAATCTCATACTTTTAAACACATTTTAATTTTTCTGTAGTAAGCAATGACCACTTGACTTTTAGATTGTGATCACCCCCCCCCAGTAATTTTGTTTGTAGATACCAAATAATTGTTAGTGAGTGAAGATGAAACAAAAGAAAATGATACCTAAAACTCCACAAAATCTGCTCTGTGATTAACACAGAAGATTTAGTTATTGTTTTCCGTATAATTAGCACATTTGCTTAGATTCTGCTTAATTTTATTTAGACTCATAAATAATATTAAAATCATCTACTTTAACTGTAATATACGCTTTGTTGAATTAAATAGAGGAATGAAATACCTAAAACTTTGAGAGAAAATTATGGTTTAGGACCTTTGATGACCTTGTATTGTCTTTTTAATTTGTAAAGCCCGTCACTTTAAGTTAAAAAACCTATTTCTACATACTGCAAATGTATATTTTGGGGAGTATGTTTGGCAACATTTATTTACTTAGTAATCCATATAAAAAACATGTATTCAAATAGAAGCAAATTTTCCAGAAAAGTTTTGTTTATTTGTTATGCAGCCTTCACATATACATTTAAAAGTGTTTGCAGAAGATTTTACCTCAGTCACGTTTACTGGTGGATATCGAATACAATCCCACTTAAACTAGACATGGAAAGAATTACTTTCACTGTAAAAATAGAGGTTAAAATTTACAGAATATAGTTGTCTTGGCAAATAAAGCAATGATTCCTAAATGAATAAACAAATATCAGAAACAGTGTAAAACTACGTATATTTTTGCCTTCAAATAGACCATGATGCCACATCAGACAGGGAAACAGGACTTTGAAACCAATGGTACATAGTGATAAATGAACAAGTTGTATTTTTGTAATATTTAAAATATCCAGATGTTTTAGTTTATTGAATCATTAGAACTTTCACTAGAATTGATGAGTTGGCGAATACTAGAACTTAACTCATGCTTGTACTATCCAAGGTGTTCCTTGAACCAAGTATTTCTGAGTTCCTTCTGTATGTTAAATACTCACAGATTCTGAAGGTACAGTGGCAAACATAGTTGACAAAAACACTTGCTCTCAAGAAGAATATATTCTTTCAAGAGGATAAGAGAGTAAGCAAATAAAAGAACATATAAATAAACTTATTTCTAATTGGATTAAGTATCTTTTCATAAATAAAGTAGGATGATAAGATAAAAAAGTATTTTACATAAAATAACTTCTCTTAAAAAGTTAACATTTACAATGAATCTTAAGCAAGAGCCAACTATGGCTAATTTATATCATAGTGGGAAGGTCAAATAGGCAGATAGAAGTATGAATCTGGTGTTGAGGATTAAAACAACAAAAAACAGACATACATTTTAGAGTTATAGTATATAGTGCTGCTTAAATTCATGAAAATATAACCACCCAGGAAGAAAATATTGTTAGAGAAGAGAACAAAGTTCAAAACCAAACCCTAGGGCATTCCAGTAATTGGAGTAAGGGAGAGGAAGGTCATCCAGTAAAAGATCACATGACCACAGGGAAGGTGGAAGCTTTAAAAGCCTAAGCAGGGTCAACTTCATCATCTCTGTTGCTTTTAACAGAAGGTAAAATGAGAACAGGGAAGTTTCCATTGGATTGGCAATAAGGAAATATTTACTGATCATTGAGGTAACATCAGTGGAGACTTGAGCGGAAAAGCAAAGTTGGAATAATTTGAAGAGTAAATGGGAGATATACTAGTAGTATGGAGAAGGCATTTTCAAAAGGGCTTCTTACAGAGAGATAAACCTGTGGAGTAACAGAGGAGAATATAAGCTTAAGAATAACTGCATTGATGATGCAAAAAGAGAGGAAATAAAGTTCTTAAGAAAATTAGAGGATATAAGATCTGGTGTCCAAATAGGGAGTTAACTTTAAATAGGGTCATTTATTAATCAAATTAAAAGTAAGAGGAATATATAAATACTAAATATTACACATTTGGTGCTGAAAAATGAGGTGAAATTTGATCACTGTTTCTCAGTAAACAGAAATTTAGGTCACAGGCTGAAAAAAAAACAGGTTTTTGGAGGTTTAATGTTAGATTATTATTTTGAATAGTGAGAAAGTAAATGGTGAGATGTAGAATAATGGCTAGGTAGAATAAAGGCTAGGTGCTTTCTTGAAATCTATGGTCAAGAAAAAAAAATTTTGAAATTATCATTTTCTTATTTTAACTTTATTTGAGGTTCAGCAGTACATGCGCAGTTTTATTACATAGGTAAACCCAGTCATGGGGGTTTGTCGTATAAATCATTTTGTTATCCATGTACAAAGACTAGTACTCGATAGTTATTTTTTCTGATCCTCTCCTTTCTCCCATCTTCTACCCTGTGATATGCCCCAGTGTCTATTGCTCCCCACTTTGTGTCTGTGTGTTCTCACCCTTAAGCTTCCACTTGTGAGAATATGCATTGTTTTGTGTTTCTGCATTAATTTGCTTAGGATGATGGCCTCCAGTTACATCCATGTTCCTGTATAGGACATGATCTTGTTCCTTTTTTTGGGGGGTGGTCTTGGCTCACTGCAACCTGCTTTTCCCAGGTTCAAGCAATTCTGCTTCAGCCTCCCGGGTAGCTGGGAATACAGGCACATGCCACCACACTCGGCTAATTTTTGTATTTTTAGTAGAGAGAGGTTTCACCATGTTGGCCAAAATGCTCTTCATCTCTTGACCTCGTGATCCAACCCCCTCGGCCTCACAAAGTGCTGAGATTACAGGCATGAGCCACGATGCCTGGCCGATCTTGTTTTTTTTTGTGGCCACATAATATTCCATGGTGTATATATACCACATTTTCTTTATCCAGTCTACCATTGGTGAGCATTTAGATTGATTCCATGTCTTTGCTACTATGAATAGTGCTGCTGTGAACATATGGGTACGTGTGTCTTCATGATAGAATGATTTATATTTGCATATATACTCAGTGATGGGATTGCTGGGTTGAAAACTAGTTCTGTTTTTAGCTGTTTCAGGAATCACCACATTGCTTTCACAATGGTTGAACTAATTTACACTTCAAACAACATTGTGTATTTCCTTTTCTCCTCAATCTTGCCAGGATCTGTCATTTTTTTTTTTATTTTTAGTAATAACCACTCTGACTGGTGTGAGATGGTATCTCATTATAGTTTAGATGTGCATTTCTCGAATGATCAGTTATATTGAGCTTCTTTTCATATGTTTGTTGGTTGCATGTATGTCTCCTTTTGAAAAGCATCTGTCCATGTCCTTTGCTCACTTTTTAATGGAGTTGTTTGGTTTTTTCTTGTAAACTTGGTTAAGTTCATTATAAGTGCTAGATATTAGGCTTTTGTCAGATGTATAATTTGCAAATATTTTCTCCCATTCTGTAAGTTGTCTGTTCATTGTTGGTAGTTTCTTTTGCTGTACTCTTTTGTTTAATTAGATCCCAGTTTTCAGCTTTTGCTTTTGTTGCAATTCCTTTTGGCATCTTCATCATGAATCTTTGCCAGTTTCTATGTCCAGAATTGTTTAGCCTGGGTTGTCTTTGAGGGTTTTTAAAGTTTTAGGTTTTACATTTATATTTTTAATCTATCTTGAGTTGAGTTTTGTATATGGTGTAAGAAAGTGGTCCAGTTTCAATCTTCTGCATATGGCTAGCCCGTTATCCCAGCTCCATTTATTGAATAGGGAATCCTTTCCCCGTTACTTGTTTTTGTCAGCTTTGTCAAAGATCAGATGGTTGTAGGTGTGTGACCTTATTTCTGGGTTTTCTAGTCTGTTCCATTGGTCTATGTGTCTTTGTGCGTGTGTCTGTGTGCTGATACCACGCTCTTTGGTTTTGTAACTCTGTAGTATAGTTTGAAGTTGGATAGTGTGATGCCTCCTGCTTTATTTCTTTTGCTTAGAATTGCCTCAGCTATTAAGGCTCTTTTTTGTTTCGATATGAGTTTTACAATAGTTTCTTCTAGTTCTGTGAAAAATGGCATTTGTAGTTGATAGGAATAGCATTGAATCTGTAAATTGCTTTGGGTAATACGGCCATTGTAACAACATCAATTATTCCTGTCCATAAGCCTGGAATGTTTTCCTATTTATTTGTGTCATCTCTGATTTCTTTGAGCAGTGTTTTTAAATTTTCACTATAGAGAACTTTAACTGGTTAGATGTATTACTAAATATTTTATTCTTTTTTGTGGCAATTATGAATGGGATTGCATTTCATATTTGGCTCTCGACTTGGCTGATGTTGGTTTATAGGTATGACAGTGATTTTTGTATATTGATTTTGTATTCCAAAGCTTTGCTGAAGTTGTTTAACAGCTTAAGAAGCTTTTGTGTTGAGACTATAGGGTTTTCTACATAAAGAATTATATCATCTGCAAACAGGGATACTTTGATTCCTCTTTTCTTGCTTGGATGCCCTTTGTTTTTAACTCTTGCCTGATTTTCCTGGCCAGGATTTCTAACACTGTGTTGAATTGGAGTGGTGAGATAACGCATCCTTGTCTTTCTCTGGTTTTCAAGGGGGATGCTCTAGCTTTTGCTCATTCTGTTGCCCATGATGTTGGCTGTGGGTTTGTCATAGTTTGTTTATTTGAAGTTTGTTTAATACTGAGTGTTTTAAGAGTTTTTAACATTAAGGACGCTGAATTTTATCAAAGCCTGTTCTGTATCTATTGAGATGAACATGTGTTTTTTTGTCCTTAGTCCTGTTTATGTGATGAATTGCGTTTATTGATTTGCATATGTTGAACCAACCTTACATCTCAGGAATAAAGCCTACTTGATCATAGTTAATTAACTTTTTGATGTGCTGCTGGATTCAGTTTGCTAGTATTTTGTTGAGGATTTTTGCATCAATATTCATCAAAGATACTGGCCTGAAGTTTTCTTTTCTGTTGTGGCTCTGCCATATTTTCATATTTGTATGATGCTGGCCTCATAGAATGAGTTGGGGAGGAGTCTCTCCTCCTCAGTTTCTTTGAATAGTTTCAGGAGAAATGGTACCAGCTATTCTTTGTACATCTGGTAGAATTCAACTGTGAATCAGTCTAGTCCTGGGCTTTTTTTTGGTTGGTAGTAGGCTGTTTATTACTGATTCCATTTTAGAGTTCATTATTGGTCTGTTCAGGGATCTAATCTCCTCCTGGTTCATTATTGGGAGGGTGTATTTGTACAGGAATGTATCCATTTCTTCTAGAATTTCTAGTTTCTGCACATAGAGGTGTTCATAGTAGTCTGGTGGTTATTTGTATTTTGGGGGGGTCAATGGTAATAACACCTTTGTCATTTCTAATTCTGTTTATTTGGACCTTTTTTCTTTTCTTCTCTATTAGTCTAACTGGTGGTCTATCTTATTAATTAAAAAAAAAAATAAAAGCACCCGGCTTTGTTAATCTTTTGAATGGTTTCTCATGTCTCAGTTTTCTTCAGCTCAGCTCTGATTTTGGTTATTTATTGTCTTCTAACTTGGAATTGGTTTTCTCTCACTATTCTAGTTCTTTTAGTTGTGATGTTAGATCATTAATTTGTGATCTTTCCTACTTTTTGATGTGGGTGTTTAGTTATATACATTTCTGCTTTAACATTGCTGTGATGGTTAATGTTAAATGTCAACTTGATTGGATTGAAAGATGCAAAGCATTGTTTCTGGGTGTGTCTGTGAGGGTGTTGCCAGAGGAGGTTAACATTTGATTCAGTGAACTAGGAGAAGACTCACCCTCAGTGTGGGTGTGCACCAACCAATTTGCTGCCAGTGCAGCTAAAAAAGGCAGATGGAAGAAGGTAGAAAAAGCTGGTATACTGAGTCTTTCAGTTTCCATCTTTCTCCTGTGCTGAATGCTTCCTGCCCTTGAATATCAAACTCCAGGTTCTTCGGCTTTGGGACACTTGGACTTACCCCAGTTGTTTACCAGGGGTTCTTGGGCCTTTGGCCACAGACTGAAAGCTGTACTGTTGGCTGCCCTACTTATGAGGCTTTGGGACTGAGACTGAACCACTACTGGGTTCCTTGCTCCTCAACTTGCAGATGGCCTATCATGGGATTACAATTTGTGATCATGTGAACTAATTATTAACAAACTCCCTTTGATAGATACATATACATATATCTTATTAGTTCTATCTCTTTAGAGAGCCCTAATACAACTGCTTTCTCTGTGTCCCAGAAATTCTCGTCTGTTGTAATTTATTCTCATTAGTTTCAAATAACTCCTTGATTTCTGCCTTAATTTTCTTATGTACCCAAAAGTCATTCAAGAGCAGGTTGTTTAATTTCCATGTATGGAAATTCGTATGGTTTTGAGTGATTTTCTTAGTCTTGAATTCTGTTTTTATTGTGCCATGTCTTGAGAGAGTGGTTCATATGGTTTTGATTCTTTTGGATTTGCTAAGGATTGTTCGATTGGATGATTGATTTTAGGGTATGTGTCATGTGGTGCTCAGAATAATGTATATTGTGTTGTTTTGGGGTAAAGTGTTCTGTAGATGTCTATCAGGTACATTTAGTCCAATGTTGAATGCAGGTTCTGAATATCTTTGGTAATTTTCTGCCTCGATGATCTAATATTGTCAGTGAGGTGTTGAAGTCCTCCACTCTTATTATGTGGGAGTCTAAATCTCTTTGAAGGTCACTAAGAACTTGCTTTATGAATCAGGGTGCACCTCTGTTGGGCGCATGTATATTTAGGACAATTAGGTCTTCTGGTTGAACTGAATTCATTACCATTCTGTAATATCATTATTTGTCTTTCCTGATCTTTGCTGGTTTAAAGTCTGTTTTGTCTGAAATTAGGATTTCAATACTGCTTTTATTTGTTTTCCATTTGCTTGGTAGATTTGTTTTTCGTCCCTTTGAGTCCATGGGTATCATCTCATGTGAGATGGGTTGCTCAAACACAGCATACTATTGGGTCTTGCTTCTTTATTCAGCTTGCCACTCTGTGCCTTTTAATTGAGGCATTTAGCCATTTACATTCAAGTTTAGTATTCATATGTATGGATTTGATCCAGTCATCATATAATTGGCTGGTTATTATGCTGACTTGGGTTTTTGATTTCTTTATAGTGTCACTGGTCTGTGTACTTAAGTGGTTTTGTAATGCCTGGAAAGTCTTTCCTTCTCATACTTAGTGCTTCTTTCAAGAGCTTTTGTAAGGTAGGTCCACTGGTAACAAATTCATCAGCATTTGCTTTTCTGAAAAGGATTTAACTTCTTTGTTTGCTTATGAAGCCTGGTTTGGCCAGATATGAAATTCTGGGTTGGAATTTCTTTTCTTTAAGAATGTTGAATTACTCCCCAGTCTCTTCTGGCTGATATGGTTTCTGCTGAGAAGTGTGCTGTTAGTCTGATGGGCTTCACGTTATAGGTTACCTGATCTTTCTCTCTAGCCGTATGGTCAAAAATTTAACATGAATCCAGGTAGTAAGGTCTTTTTTCCTCCATTTGTATTTATGTATTGGAGTCCAGGCATAGATTAGATTGTATTTGGGGTTTAACTTGAGTTGTCAGGTTTTCTCAAGTATATTCAAAGGAGACAGAAGAAAAAGGGCATGAAGTTTATATTCAGAATTGTGATTATCATTATGGACCACTGGCTGGTAGCAGAGTAAGGAATGAAGAAAGAACATTGAGGGGGCAAGAGTTGGTAGACACAATTGGGCCAATAGTTTGCAGATACTGATGAAATTGAAATTGGAAGACAAGTATTAAGGACTTGGAAAAATAGGTGGTGGTACTCAGTGAGAATGGATATTTAATCAAAATCACAAGGAAATTTTAAAAATTTAGTCAATTTTTTTAAAAACAACAGTGAAGTTCCTCAATCACCAGCCCAGAGATGTACATATAAGACAGTAAACAGCATACAATCCTGCATAATTTGAATACTACCTTTAACTAAGAAGCTACCTGACTATATATACATATATATCCGAATGAAGCAAATATCTGGTAAATTAATAAATTACGTTTTCATTGCTTTGTGATAATAAAGCAATTTTCAAACAAAATTTTATACACGAATCTTTCTTACAGCACTAGAGTAACAAAGGAAAAATAAATTTATAGAGCTCTAAATTCATAAGAACATTTCACTCAAAGCTTTAAAATCACATTTTTTCATAGATTTATAATAGATATATTATGACTCCCCAGACATGAATGAGTACATAGCTTCCTGTTACAAATATGCAACTGTCTTTATAAACGACTCAATCTATTAGAAAATATTTGTCTAAATTTAAAGCTCCTAACATTGATTTTGGCTATTTGTAAAAGGAGATGTTAGAAATAAATGAGTGAACATTTTCACCCACTATCTTGAGACTCCTGTCTAATAGGTAATTGTGTTATCAACTCCTTTGCTATGCTATTGTGATTTTATTGAATTCAGCCTGCATTTGTGAATACTGCAAAGCATGAGTCAGATAGACTCTGAAAACCTGAGAATAAATGTATAACAACATTTCTTTTAGCTGGTACCTTTTTTTTAAGAAAGTAAAAACGGAATACCCAGCTGAGAGAAGATCCAAATTCTAAAGTCTCTCTTTCCCTGGACCAGTCACACAAGATATAGAAGAAAGTATAGCTTACAAATTACAAGTGATATAAAAATATTCAAGTATAAGACAAGAAACATTAACCATGATAAGGAATTTCATATTAACTACAATGGTAAAAACATTTATTCCTTATCCTGAAAAATATACATGTATATTTGTGTTTGTGTGCATATGTACACACACATAAGTAATATTACAGATGGGTGGAATGAAGGAAAATAGAGGAATGGGTGTGGATGTGTGTTCCTATGTAGCCCCTTGTATCAATTTCAGTGTGGTTTAGGCTTAAAACTGAGTTTAAGAAACTAGGAATTTTAGAACTCTAGGTTCAGTTGAGATAGAGTTTATCATGGAGTATACAATGAAATCAGAAGGAAGCAAATTTGTTGAATATGTTGAGAAGAGAGTGGTTATAATATTGTGCTTTGGTCTAAACCTTTCTTTTTTTTAATATTCACACTTAAAAGTATAATTTTCTATCTTTCTACTGCTTTAGCTACATTCTATGTAGTTCAATATGTTTCTTTTAATTGCATTTCATTCAAAATACTTTCTAATTTACCTTGTGATTTATTCTTTGATTTTTGATTATTTAAAAGTATGATTAATTTCTAAATATTTAGAAGCTTTCCTGATATCTTATAGTTCTTGACTTCTGAGTTAATTCTCTTGCCATCCCATAAAATATTCTACAAGACTTATTATTTTGAAATATATTAAGACGTATAGTTCTGCACAGGAACTAAATTGACAAATGTGCCATCAGTACATGGAAATAATGTGTACCCTGTAGTTGTTGAGTGTAATGGTCTCTAAACGTCAATTAGATAAAGACAGTTAATCATGTTAATCAAATCTTCTTTATTCTTACTGATATTTTTGTAGTATTTTATCAATTACTTAAAGTACCTCATTTATAGTATAGTTATGTTTATTTCTCCCTGTAGATCTGTCAGTTTTTGTTGCAGGTGTCTTAATGCCCTGTGACTAGGTGCATAACCATTTAGGATTGTTATGTCTTCCCATTGAGATTGACCTTTTATTATTATGAAGTGCCTCTTTGTACCTCTGGTAATATTTATTCCCTGACTTAAGATATAAATTTACCTACAAATAAAATATATAGCAGCTTGCCTTCATTTTGAGGTCTGTTTTGAGTATTACTCATTTTAATTGTGGGTTACATTTTCCTGCTTTTTTTTTGCATGTCCAATAATATATTATTGTATATTGAGTACTGGGGATTATATTTTTTATAGACAGTTTATATTCTATTACCTTCCTCCAAAGAATGATCATTTTGCTCTGGTTGGCAGTTAAATTAAAGGTAGATCATGCTGAACATGTGAAAGATTTATTTTATGTTTTATTAGCATGATCTGTTTGGAGTTTGCTGTTAGCCTTAAGGATATTCTTATTCCTGTGCTTCACCTTTTCTCTTAAAGATGTCATCTTAAAGTTATCCTGGGACTTTAATAGAATGCCCAAGCTGCTTATCAGCCCCCTCATACATAACAGTACTTAAACTTCAAACTCTTTTTCTGTGGTTGTGTAAGTCAGCTGAAATACCTGCTTAGTTTTTTTTTGCAGATGACAGATGTTCTTTAATGCTGGGTTGTTACAGTCTATCCTACGCTTGTACAATGTAGAGGTTAGTCAAAGTTTGAGATTTCAGGGCTTGCCCCTCTGTTCTTAACGCCTGCATGGCATTTTTCTCTTCAATTTCCAACTGTACTAGCAGGCTTTAAAACTGTGCTCTAAGATTTCAAGCCCATAAGACTTGGTTTTCTGCTTGAGTTTAAAGTGCACCTTACCACACAGACAGGGACATGCCCCAGGGAAAAAGTCATATAAACATAGATCTTCTCCCAATGTGATTTCTTTCTAGATTGAATTGCCTTCCATTCTTTGCTGCCTTTGGGCATTTCTAGTGCCTTCACTTGGTTAATGTTTTTTTAAATGTTTGGTTCAATTTTTATAGTTGTTCTTACTGGGACAATTAGTCTGATTAAAAACTACTCCATTATTGGAGTCAAAACTAGTACTAAAATAGACTTTTACATTGCACAAATTATTTAATTTATTTTCATTCACTAAATGTTCACTTATGATCCAACGTTCTAGGAAATGTTCCAGGTATTGGAAAAGATGAATATGTCTAATTACTTGCTAAAGAAGAGTCTATTCTTTAGCAAGAATAAAGAGTCTTCTTTAGCAAGAATAGACTCTTCGTTATTGGAAGAAACAGAACCCCACAAAATGTCTATGATTCTGCAAGAGAAGTGCAAGGAGAGAAATGCTTCCAAGTGCTGTGCTAGCACAATTCAAGGAGCTAGGAACTCTACTTCTTCACATTTTCCCAGAGGAAGTAATAACTGAATTGAATCTTGAAAGATGTGTCAGGAGTTCACTGCATAAATGTATGTGAGGGTATGAAAGGTGTGAGGAAGAGAGTTTTAGGCAAAGGTAGCATATACAAAACAAAAAACAATGAAATGGGATGGCTTGTCTTGAAATTGCAGAGGATGAATAATAAAGTTTAGTTGTAAAGATGTGATAAGACCAGATGGTGAATAATGTGTAATATTAATAACAATAAATAAAAACTACTACCACTAACTTCTTGAGTATTAACTACACAAGCACTTAAGCTAAGAAGTGAACATGTTATTACTCTATTGATTATAAACATAACCATATTATTCAGACTCCCATTTTTCACTTAAAGATACTGAGCCTTAAACAGGTTGATTTGCACGAGGCTACCCAGTTGGTGACTTTGGAGTTGTGATTCAAACACATGGCCTCTGATTTCAGATCTTGCATTCATTACCATTCCTCTAAAGAGACTGAACATGATCTCATACATAAATATGAAAAAAATGAATGATTTAAAAGAGGTTACTATCTTGAGATCTAAATTCTAAAAATTTAGCTTTGTGAAAGTATGAGAGATTAAAGAGAAGAAAAGATAATAGAAGAAAGTTAATTCTAAAGTAAATTCTACACTTAACACACTCAAATTACCTAGCAGTTCATAGGTGTTCCATGGGTTCAAGATTTTCCCTGCTTAATGCTTAAGAGATAAATGAAGGAGTCAACAAGATGGAAGATCAGGCCAGAAAATTCATGTTTTAAAATTTAAAACAATCTTACAACAATTGAGAGTTTTATAACTTTGCCATCATCTCTCCCTTTCTCCAAGAGCATTTTGTAAAACACCACCTAATTTAAATTAGGGAACATTCTGGTTAACATAGATGACTAAAGATAACTTCTTTATTCTTAGTTGGTTTCAGATTAGCGTTTGGTCTGCTTCTTCCATTGTCTTTCTCATCTTTAGTGATCACACATAAAAGACGCATTCTGAGGCAGGCTAAGTGCCAGTCTCCACCACTGGAGGGGTTTGTTGTAAAGCCTCCAGTGACTCTATTTTCAGACTGTATTGGCATAGACTCCCAGCATTTTACACAGTAGGAAGAAAATTTAACATGGCATAAAAAAGCCACATGAAACATTTAGGAAATGTTTTAAGTCGTACACTTAGTTTCAGTCTGCTTGCAATATGTATTGGGTCCTTGTTTCAGTTCATATAAGTATAAATGCATATGGCATTTTATGTATTTGGCATTCTTTTATTCAGTTCCATCTTTGAATGATTATTTTTAGAATATTTTCTTGGGTAATGGGTGTTTGGACTTTCCACATTCTCAGAAATGAGGTGGCTCAGATGACAAAATGGATAAAATAATTGAGGCTAAGAAAAAACTGCCTAAGTTTGCATTTGAGATTCATTTCTTTCTAGCTGTATAGCTTGAACTAATTTCTTAACCTCACTTTAATTTCTTCATAGAAACATCAAGGATAATAAGAACACTATCTTCTAAGGCTTTTGCAAGGATTAATTAGATAATGCAAAAAACTACAAACATAACAAATGTCCTAATATCATTGTTTCTAATGTTTGTCATTTTCTTTAAAATTTACAAAGAGATACTAGGTTTATTATGAATTTATCACCAAGAATTGGATTTCCCCTGATTTTGTTATTGAAAATTTCTAGTTGCAGGTTCATAAAATCCTATAATTACATCATAAGATTTGTTCTATTTGTCTGAGATCTACTTTTCTCAACAAGAATGAAACTTTTACGAATATCAACTTGCAATTCATATAAAGAAATCATTTCATATGCACTCTTGAATGAATTGAGGCAGTAGCTAAGATAAATGTATTTTTCTGCCTTAAAAAAAGTAATTTAAATCTGCCTGTATTTCCTAGGGAAGCCACAACAAAATGGCCACAAAGTTGGTAGTTTAATGTCAGGTCTGACACACAGACCCTGACCCAGCCATGGATGTACAAGTACACTCAGACCCAGAAATCCGGTGAAAGTGCAGGCTAGGTGACCAGGCCACTTACAGATGCTCATGTGGGTGCTGTAAAGAGTCAGCAGCCGTGCCCCACCAGCCAGTCCAATGGGCCTTTATTTAGTACAGATTTAATAACAAAGGCCTAAAGCAAACACCATTTGCGGGTAATCAACTTTGCTGACCCCCCGGAGTAGAGAGCAGTCATATGCCTATGAATATTCAAAGGTCAGTCTTAGGACCATATGAGTAAACAAGCTCTTTAGATAAACTCGCTTACATTCCTTTGTTATTTGCTCTATACTGTTAGTTCAAGGTTAAAGGATTAGGCTGCCTTCAGCCATAAACTCCTCTGAGACTTTTGCAAAAACCCTCCTGGCCTTCCAAGAAGGTTTGCATCCTTTTCCAACAATTTCTCCCACCACCCTGACTGAACTCCTATAGTTTAAAACAATAGACATTTATTTTCTCTTAGTCCAAAGCCTAGAAGTCTAAAATCAAGTTGTCACCAGGGTTGATTTTTTTTTTTTTTTTGGAAGCCCCAAGAAAGTCCATTCCATGCCTATGTCCCAGCTTCTGTGGCTGCTGAAAATCCTTGACATTCCTTTGCATGCAGATGCATCACTCTAATATTTGTCTCCATCTTTCTTCACCTCATCCTTTCTCTGTGACCAATATCCCTCTTCTTTCTTTCATAAAGACTGGTCATTGACTTTAGGGCTCACTCCAAATTAAAGATGTTCTTATTGTGATATCCTAAACTTAATTATATCTACAAATACACTATTTCTAAATAAAGTCATATTCATAGTTACCAGGATTAGAACTAGAACATATATTATTGGAATCACTATTTAACCCACTATACTGCTAAATGCTGTATTTGGGAAATTATTATAAGAATAGAGATGCTCTGACAACACCATAATAATTGACTAGGCACTAAAGATACATAAATTGAATGTAAATTTTATCACCAAGTACAATTAAGTGAAAGAGAAAATAAATTTTATGTAAGAAAAGATTTGCTGTTCAATAGAGCGTTTAATAGAATCCTCAATTTGGGGAATTATACAATAGGATAGGTGGTGTTTTCCACTAGGGAGACAAAATGGAAACATTGAAATGGAATTTGGCGATAACATTTATTTCAGCCTCATTCTTGGTTGTATCTTTGAAACTTGTGTAAGAGAAACAATATGTATTGCATTTTGGATTATCTTAATTTGCTCACTTGTTTAATGAACAGAATGTAGATTTTGCAGTTCAACAGAATAGAGTTTGAATGCTATATAACCACTGGTTAGCTGTATGGTCACAGAAAAGTAAATTAATATGTTTGTCAGTTTTCTCATCTATAAAGAAGGCATGATAATACCAACTTCCTAGAATTGCTGTTAGAATAAAATGAGGAATTGTGTAAAAAGGGGCGTGACATGGAGAAGTGGTCCATAATGCATAAGTCTCCTCTATGAACTTGGTTATTCAAATAATGCCCAATCTTAACAGCATAAAACAAAAGCAACTAACAAAAAAGGGCATTTTTTGTTGATTCTTTTCCTATTGTCTCTCATCGTGCAACTTGGAATAATAGTTTATGGATGGCTGGGTGTAATGGCTCATGCCTGTAATCCCAGTGCTTTGGGAGGCCAAGGTGAACGGATCACAAGATCTAGAGATTGAGATCATCCTGGCCAATATGGTGAAACCACGTCTCTACTAAAATACAAAAAATTAGCTGGGCCTGGTGGCATACACCTGTAGTCCCAGCTGCTTGGGAGGCTGAGGCAGGAGAATCACTTGCACTCGGGAGGTGGTGGTTGCAGTGAGCTGAGATTGTGCCACTGCACTCTAGCCTGGTGACAGAGTGAGACTGTCTTGGAGAAAAAAAAAGTTTATGGATGGATTCTTATTAATTTTCAAGTTCCTGTTTGTGTTACATAAGGGATACAGCAACACACACACACACACAAAAGTGTCTTAATTTTTCACAAGTTTAGTCCTACCAAAGATCCAGTCACATACTCGATATTTATGGTGATCTTTCTTACTGTAAAAAGTAAAGTCCAATAAAGCTGCTATGCTCATGGCAATCCACTTCAACTGATTTTTTTGGGCATTTTTTATAGATGGAAAACTGAAAAACGATTGGAGTAATCATATTAAGTGACAATCTTAAGGCCTCACAACAACTCTGTTATCAAGGTAGTGAAAACATTTGTATATGCTCTTTTACTCTTTCTACTGATAGTGTCTGGTGATAGCCTAAGTTCCCAGAAATGTGTGGAGACTGATTGGTTGTCAGGAAGAATGACAAAAAGGCTTTTATTTTGGCAATTTGCAGAAACCCAGGGTGTGGTCCTTAATCTTTTAGGTACAAAATTTTGATCTTATTGATAATCCAGAAATCAATCTCAGGAATGAGAACTTAAATGTTTTAACTCAAGATACATGGAAATACAAAAACAAAAAGACTGTTACTGCAAGTTCTCACTCTGGGGGGCGCTAAAATAATTGAGCTCATAGAGATGGAGAGTAGAAGGGTGGTTTGTAGAGGCTGAGAAGGATAGAGGGGAGCGAGAATAGGGATAGTTGATTAACAGATACAAGTTACAACTAGACAGGAGTATTACATTCTAGTGTTCTTTAGCTCTGTATATATATAGACCCCTGTATAGATACATTCCAATATAAAGAAATGAAAAATGTCTGAGGGGATAGATATATATGCTAATTACCCTGATTTGATTATTACATATTACATATATCACCCTGTATCCCATGAATATGTGCAATTGTAAAAAATAATTATTTAGTAAATGTGCTATGTCCTTTTATAAATATTATGGCAATGTTTATCAAGAAACTTGATAACCACGTTGGATCCATTGTGTTATAGGATCCTTGTATGCATAAGGAAACCAGAGTCCCATACTTATGTATAATTATATCTATTTATAATTGTACACGTTTTATTATGAATAGTCATGTTTATCAAATGTTTTTATAGGAAAAAAGTTAAAAATACTAAATGTTCAAACATAAGAGTAGAATAGCACTTTACAAACTGAGCCTCAATCCATGTTGACTCATGGAAAAAAAAATTACTGGGTTGCCAAAAACATACTTTTCTAAATAATTTCAATTTATTAATGAGAGAATTAAGGCATGGGGAGACTAAATAAAGTGACTGAGGTTACATAGCTAACCAGGGGAAGCTGAATTTCTTGACTCAAAAATCCCATGTTCTTTACTAGAATTGGTTACTATCAGAAGCTGACCTGTCATTGGTTTAATCATGCAACATGGTTCCCTATAGGGGAAACTAGAGTCCATTTGTGTAGGAAGATGTATTTGAAATGGATAAAGGGGAGTTGGCTGTAATGTTAAAGAATGGGCAGAGTTGTCATCATTCTTGTTCTTAATATTTCTTAAGAGCTTTCTTTCTTCTTTGGGATATCACAACTATAGTTAAATGAGGCAAATCTGGGCTGGATAGTTTGAATTTTTTAGGTATTGGTCTTGAGTAATTGACATGTCTCTAACATATAATCCAAGTCTATCATCCCATAAAGTTAGAACTTAAAAGTATCATAAATTTAATTATTTGTCCTAAAAGATATTTTAGGCTGGGCATGGTGGCTTACGTCTGTAATCCCAACACTTTGGGAGGCCAAGGTGGGCAGATCATCTGAGGTCAGGAGTTCAAGACCAGACTGGCTAACATGGTGGAACCCTGTCTCTACTGAAAACACAAAAATTAGCTGGGTATGGTGGCAGGCGCCTGCAATCCCGGCTCCTCGGGAGGCTGAGGCAGGAGAATCCTTGAACCTGTGAGGGGAAGGTAGCAGTGAGATGAGATTGTGCCAATGCACTCCAGCTTGGGCAAAAGAGCAAAGCTCCATCTCAAAAAAAAAAAAAGTTTAAACATGTAGGAAAATGTACAGGTAATATTACATTTTTATGAAACTACCACCAAGCTCTGCTATTTATTACAATGTTAAATATATTTAAATGTTTTTCTCAGAAAAGTTAAAATTCATACAAAGGTCTATATTAAGAGTTAACTTTGATTTCAGTACAAAGAAAGCTTGTCTTCTATGTTCTTTATAATCATTCATTGTGTGTATATGTGTGAATATGTGTGAGTGTTTAGGAAGAATGATTTGCTTTGCAGATATATTCCTTTAGAGCTAAGCCCCACTCTTTAAAGTTTCTTTTATATACATATAATTGTTTATTTTTGCTAATGAATAGGTATGAAAAACACCAAAATTATCTATATCGCCAACATGTAATGAGAATCTTAATAAAACAATAAAATTTTTGTAGCTGTCTCTAAGCTTCGAAAGAAAAACACTTCATTCAGGTGAAATTACAGATTTTTTTGAATTAAACTTATGTAGGTAAAAGATACTGATCCGGCTGGGAATGATGGGGTCACACCTGTAATCCCAGAACTTTGGGAGGCTAAAGTTGGTGGATCACGAGGTCAGGAGTTCAAGACCAGCCTGGCCAACATGGTGAAAACTTGTCTCTACCGAAAATACAAAAATTAGGCGGGCGTGGTAGCACGCGTCTGTTATCTCAGCTACTCGGGAGGCTGGAGCAAAAGAATCACTTGAACCTGGTAGGCGGAGGCTGCAGTGAGTCAAGATCAGTGGCACTCCAGCCTGGGTGACCAAGCAAGACTCCATCTCAGAAAAAGAAATATGGATTCATCCATACCATTTGATAACATTGTGAACTTCAGTATCTTTTAGCTCAATGGATTGGTTGATTACCTTACAATAATAATTACTGCATTCCTAAAATAATCTAGGTACGATTTGATACAGAAATAAATAAGACATAGATCTCCCATCATTAAACTTCCATGAAGAGAAACGTTAAGACCAAATATAATATATCCCAATATATTGTATATTTTTAACCAAGTTAACAAATTGTATCATTTCTGGAATTCATTACTATGCCACGTTAAATCTGTTCTAGATTAAAGGTTTGGAAGATTGAGGGGATAATTTTAGATAAAATAGGAAGGCCTCCCTGAAGAGGTAGCATTTAAGTAAAAACTTAATTATTTGATGTAACAAGCCATTGTACATCTGGGAATGAACATTCTGGAAAGAAAAAATTGCAGGTATGAAGGCCTGGGCAATTCAAAATCTCCTATTCTTGGTCTCTAAATTCAGCTCATCTTCCACAGACAACAGCTGCCCTTAATACAAAGAAGATGGAGGTTAGTAAGCAGAAACTTCGCACCTTTCTACTTATCCACAGTAAACTTTCAGTATCTCCACCATCCTTTCAGCCTTTACGCTTTGCTACGGATTGAACTGTGTACCTACAAAATTTATATGTTGAAGTCATAACCCACAGTGCCTCAGGATGTGATAAGACCTTCCAGAAGATAATTAAAGTAATAGGAAATCATATGGGTGGGTCCCCATTCAATATAACTAATGTGTTTATACGCGAGGAGATTGGGACACAGACATGCACCGAAAGAAGACTACATGAAGATCAAAGGAGAAGATAGCCACCAACAAGCCAATGATAGAGAGCTCAGAAGAAACCAGCACTTCCAATACCTTGATATCAGAATCCTAGCCTCCAGAATTGAGAGAAAATAAATTTCTGTGGTTTAAACCACCCAGTCTGTGGTATTTATTATGGTAGCCCTAGCCAACCAAAACAGATGCTTCTCAATGATGAGAAGGTTATGTTCCAGTGAACCTACTTTAAGTAAAAATTATTGTATATCAAAAATGCAATTAATACACCTAATCTATTGAACATCATAGCTTTGCCTAGCTTACCCTAAACATGCTGAGAATACTTACATTAGCCTACAAATGGGCAAAATCGTATAAACACAAATCTGATTTTATAATAAAGTGTTGAGTACCTCAGGTAACTTACTAAATACCATGCTGGAAGTGAAAATCAGAATGGTTGTATGGATACTTGAGGTATGGCTTTTACTGAATGCATACTGTTTTTGCAGCATTGTAAAATTGAAAAATTATAAATTGAACCTTTCAAAGTTCAGGACTATATGTCTACACTAACACTAAAGGAATTTCTTCTCCCTGAACTAATTCGTACACCATTGCTCTTGATTCCATTTGTTCTTCCCGCTAGGTATAATCTTTTTCTTTTGTATTTTCTACTTTCTCTTTGCGATTTATTTTCACTCTTCTAACTACACATACATTCATGCATACAGTATTCCCTCCTTATCCACGGGATACATTCTACAATGCCCCCAACTGATGCCTGAAATATCAGTACTGAACCAGATTGCATCAATTAGAACAAGTTTCTGTTCATACCTCCTATGCCCAAATTTAAGGCCTTTTCCATCTTAACTAAGCACTAGTGACTCACTGTGCCTGTAAGTTTTAAAGTTCAAATGAATTTCTTTTTCATTCTTGACAAGTTCAAGAATATGAGATTTGTTCCTACCATAGATCTTAGCAACTTCAGCAAACTTTTTTTTCTTATTTAGTCAAGAATTTTTACTTTTTCAGTTAAAGGAAGCATTTTATGGCTTCAGTTGGGCATATCTAAATAATCAGCATGAATACTATTGTACTTTGTGTTATTATTAAATAAAATAAAGGTTTCTGGAACACAAGCGCTGCAATAGTGTGGCAGTTTATCTGATTCCCTAAACAACTCAAGTGACTAACGGACAGGAGTGTGCACAGTGTGAGTGCACTGGCAAAGGGAGGATTCATGCCCCAAGGGAGCAGGATGGGAGGGATGACCAGAGATTTCATCCTGCTACTCAAAAACCCACACACTTTAAAACTTATGAATTGTTTGCTTCTGGATTTTTGCATTTAATATATTTAGACTGAGGATGACTGTGAGGTAACGGAAACCCTGGAAAGCGAAACTGCCAACACGGGGGGACAATGCTATGTGCATGCAGATTATACATACATTCGTCATCTTGGCCATCTGAGAGAAAGAACACCACCACCACGGTGGGGCGCACCTGTAGTCCCGGCCACTCGGGAGGCTGAGGCAGAGGTTGCTGTGAGCCGATATCACACCACTGCATTCCAACCCGAAGACAGAGCAGGACTCCATTTCAAGAAAATCAAAAACAAAACCACCACCACACATGCAAAAACAAATCCCAACGTATTCAGCTTCATGCTTTCTTCTATTTTACCTATTTTGATACTTTTCTTCAATTAATTTATTAAAATAATGGCCTGTACTTCCTCCATCTCCTTCTAAATGTTTCCTTTGTATTTCAATCTAACTCAGTCTGGATTATATCTTCCTCACTGTAACATTGTCTTTGCCCTCTCCAAAATGACTAGCCATCCACTTGTATCAATGAGGAAAGGAACTCGAAAGATTGTGTAACCTGCCAGAGTCACATAGCTACAAATAACCATGTCAAGTTTTAAACCTAATAAAATTCCAAAGATTTTCTTCTTAAAACATAATTTTAAAGCATGATAAAGCTTATGCTTCAAGAAACCAGCTCAAAGCCATGTACAGGAAGCAATACCAGTCATCATGGTACAAGGTGGGTCTAATTCAGGACTCGGAAACAGGAGCTGGCTTAAACCGTGGCCTGTATTTCACATGGATATGGGAAAGTCCAATTCTGTGAATATAGAGGGTATTTGATACCATCTTTATTTTATGTATTTATTTATTTATTTGAGATGGAGTCTTACTCTGTCACCAGGCTGGAGTGCAGTGGCCAGATCTTGGCTCACTGCAACCTCTACCTCCTAGATTCAAGTGATTCTCCTGCCTCAGCCTCCCAAGTAGCTGGGACCACAGGTGCCTGCCACCATACCCAGCCAATTTTTGTATTTTTAGTAGAGTCGGGGTTTCACCATGTTGGCCAGAATGGTCTTGATCTCTTCACTTCATGAACCACCCACCTTGGCCTCCCAAAGTGCTGGGATTACAGTGGTCAATGCCACCTTTAAATGTGCCACTTGGCTAACTTACCATGCACATTAGCTTTGAGATTGAAAAAATGGGCTGGGCATGGTGGCTCATGCCTGTAATCCCAGCACTTAATGAGATCGATGCAGGTGGATTGCGAGGTCAGGAGATTGAGACCATCCTGGCTGACCCGGTAAAACCCCGTCTCTACTGAAAATACTAAAATTTAGCTGGGCATGGTGGCACATACCCATAATCTCAGCTACTTGGGAGGCTCAGTCAGGAGAATCACTTGAACCCAAGAAGGTAGAGGTTGCATTGAGCTGAGATTGTGCCACTGTACTCCAGCCTGGGCAACAGAGGGAGACTCTGTCTCAAAAATAAATTAGTAAAATAAAAAAATGTTGTGGCATTAGAATATCTATCTGGAGAGATTAAAGAATAAATATTTTAGCCAAAGGAGAAAAAGGTCTGGACTTTAAGGTCGTGAAGAATTATAAAATAAATAGTGCTTTGCAAGGGTTTCATGAAGATAATTTTGTCATTTCAAATTAAATGAGATGGAAAATGCTGTATAGTTATTGTGAGAAATTATTGTATAAAGTAGGAACTAATTTTTATAACAAATAACATTCATTGAATGCTTATGATGGACCAGGTTATATGCTTTTGCATTACCTGTGCTGTGTTTACCCCTTAAGACAAACCTAGGAAGCAGATAACATGCCTAGGTGATTTTTATCCATAAGTTATATTTTAACAATAAATAAATTAAGGGACAATATGATAGTACATTTAAAAAGTTATTAGTATGCTCATGGTTAGGAAGAATCAATATCATGAAAATGGCCATACCACCTGAAGTAATTTATAGATTCAGTGCTATCCCCATCAAACTACCAATGACCTTCTTCACAGAACTGGAAAAAAACACTTTAAACTTCATATGGAACCAAAAGAGAGCCCACATAGCCAAGTCAATTCTAAGCAAAAAGAACAAAGCTGGAGGCATCATGCTACCTGACTTCAAACTATACTACAAGGCTACGGAAATCAAAACAGCATGATACTGGTACCAAAACAGAGATATAGACCAATGGAACAGAACAGAGGCCTTGGAGGCAACACCACACATCTACAAGAGTCTGATCTTTGACAAACCTGAAAAAAACAAGCAATGGGGAAAGGATTCCCTGTTTAATAAATGGTGTTGGGAATACTGGCTAGCCATGTGCAGAAAGCAGAAACTGGACCCCTTCCTGACACTGTACACTAAAATTAACTCCAGATGGATTAAAGACTTAAACATAAGACCTAACACCATAAAAACCTTAAAAGAAAAACTAGGCAAAACCATTCAGGACATAGGCATAGGCAAGGACTTCATGACTAAAACACCAAAAGCATTGACAACAAAAGACAAAATAGACAAATGGGATCTAATTAAACTCCAGAGCTGCTGTGCAGCAAAAGAAACAATCATTAGAGTGAACTGGCCACCAACAGAATGGGAAAAAAATTTTGCAATCTACCCATCTGTCGAAGGATTTATGTCCAGAATCTACAAAGAACTGAAACAGATTTACAAGAAAAAAAACACCCACTCAAAAGTGGGCAAAGGATATGAACAGATGCTTTTCAAAAGAAGACATATATGAGGCTAACACACATATGAAAAAATGCTCATCATTACTGGTCATTAGAGAAATGCAAATCAGAATTACATTGAGATACCATTTCTACCATCATGTAGAAGGGCGATCATTAAAAAATCTGGAGACAACATGCTGGAGAGGATGTGGAGAAATAGGAATATTTTTACACTGTTGGTGGGAGTGTAAATTAGTTCAACCATTGTGGAAGACAGTGTGACAGTTCCTCAAGGACCTAGAAATTGAAATTCCATTTGACCTAGCAATCCCATTACTGAGTATAAATCCAAAGGATTATAAATCTTTCTATTATAAGGACACATGCACACATATGTTCATTGCAGCACTGTTTACAATAGCAAAGACTTGGAACCAACTCAAATGCCCATGGAATTTGAGCACATACACACCATGGAATACTATGCAGCCATAAAAAACAATGAGTTCGTGTCGTTTGTAGGGACTTGGATGAATCTAGAAACCATAATTCTCAGCAAGCTGACACAAGAAGACAAAATCAAACACCGCATGTTCTCACTCATAGGGTGAGAAGTACAAAGTTGGGGAGGGATAACATGGGGAGAAATGCCAGATATAAGTGATGGGGATGGAGGCAGCAAACCACATTGCCGTGTGTATACCTATGCTACAATACTGCATGTTCTTTACACGTACCCCGGAACCTAATAAAAAAATAAAAGTCATTAGTAAAAAAATTAGTCAAGCATAACTATTCACAATAGCAAAGATAGGGTATCAAACTAAGTGTTCATCAACAGAGGATCGGATAAAGAAAACGTGAGATACATATATAATGAAATTCTACTCAGCCATGAAATAGAATGAAAGTATGTATTTTGCCACAACATGAATGGAACTAGAGACTGTTATCCTAGGTTAAATAACTCAAAACCAGAAAACGACATACCACGTTCTCACATATAAGCGGTACTAAAAAGTAGGTACACAGTATCACACAAAGTGGAATAATAGACATTGGAGACTACAAAATGTGGATGGTGAGAGGAAAATGAGGCTTGAGGAATTACCTATTGGGTACAATGTTCAGTGTTTGAGCAATAGGTACACTATGTAATATATGCATGTAAGAAATCTGTACTTGTAACTTCTACATGTATAAAAACATATTTTTTAAAAATACAAAAACTGGCCAAAAATAAGCAGAAAGGAAAGTTGTAAAAAAAAAAATTGTGTTGGGACATCAAATCTTCCATTGCTCATTGAAACTGTATTTTTCTGATAAATTTACAGTGAGAAACTTTATCAAATCATAGTAAAAATTGATTTTTATCCCATACATCAATTGTAGTGATGTAATGTTTGAGCCTTACAGGAAGTATGATTTTATTAAACTTTTCGTCTCTAATTAAAGGTATTAAACCACTAATAAATGAGTGTCAGGCAATGTGGGGAGACAGGTAGTGTAGTCATGTATATTATGCATCTGCATTACATATAAAAGTTAAGAGGGTAAGTACCTGAATTAGCCAAAATTTTGAACTCCTTTATGAGAAACAAGCAATTTTAAGTAAAAAACCAGAAACTTGTATTTTAGGTCACTAAAAGGAAAAATGGGTTTTATCAGACAATTTATAGCTTGCCATGGCAGCGACCAAGTAATTATATTAGGGTAGAGAAGTAGATGTAATTTAACGGGAGTTCAGATGGGACTTTTGACAGTCTATCATATAAAAAGTTAATGAGCAAAATGCTAGATTTCAGTCTAAGTGCCACCCTAGCTAGAAAACTAATCGTAGCCTAAAATCTGTAGGATAGCAGTAAATTGTAGCAAATCCTCATGGAGAGGTGACAAATGGAGTCCTTCAGGGCTGATTGCCAGGCCCATTACTTTTTTAACGCATTGTATAAGTTATGGTGTCTGAATTAGTTGATAACATTAAGGAGCCAATTTTATCTTTTGGAGAAGAAATTATTGGTTAGAACAGTTCAGTTGCTCTGATTTTTTTTTTAAAGTAGTGACTATTTGGGCTAATTTTATGAAATTTCACATGTTTTAGGCTTGGCTGAGAGACACTTTAAAGTTCATACCTGCAAAATATAGACTGATTCACTACTGCTGGTAATTGTGCATGAATATCTAATACATTCTGATTGGCTAATAAACATGTATTGAATACTATGTATGAGACCCTCTCTGTGTTATGAAAATAAATTTTTAAAATTTCTTAATTTTTCTCTCAACTATGGGAGGCATTTTAATGCTAGAAAAAGTTTAATACCTGTTTGTAAGAATGCACAAACTAAGGATTATAAGAGCTCAGAGGAGAGGAACCTATCTAGTTCAGAGGAGTCTTCCCAATAGAAGTAATATTGGCCTAATCTTGATGTATATGTGAAAGGCATTGGAGAGTAAAAGCAGTGAAAATGCAGACGAGGTCACCATGTATGTAAAAGCATGGAGGTAAGGGAGAATATCACTCACTCAGAGTATTACAGTAAATAATCCAGAATCCAGGGTGTGTAGTAAATTATTTGCAAAAATGGCTGTAAGTATTCCCCACCATAGATCCATGAAATTAACATTACTTTTTAGATACTCCCTTCAAGAGGCTGAGTCTCAGGAGTGAGTTGGTAACTCACTTGGCCAACAGAATGTGGCAGAAGAAAGGTGCTAGTTCTGAGTGTAGACATAAAAGATCTTGATGCTTCTCTTCACCCACCTGGAAACCTGCTCAGCCACTGGGTGAACAAGCATGAGTTGAGCTGCTGGAGAATGAAAAACCATGTGGAATAAAGACAACCATTCCAGCTGAGGCAGAACCTCAGACAACCTTCTCCAAGCCAATCTGGCAGCTGATCATAGATGTATAAGTGAACCCCGTTGAGACCAGAAAAACTACCCAGCTGAACCCACTCCAAATCACGAAACTGAACAATATAAATCATTGTTGCATAAATCACAAAGTATGGGTTAGTATGTTATGCAGCAAAACAAACTGATACAGTAAAATACAATGTCAAACAGAAGAGCAGGAAAAAGAGTATGCTATGTCTTTTAGGCTTTATGCTGAAGGCAATAAAGTCTAGTACTTCGAAATTTCAAGCTTTGGTTCTTTCTTTCTATATTGATAGTTTCTGAAAACTCTAAATGTATCCTGCAAGTATATTAAAATGGTACCATCTATAATAACTTATTTGTAGGTATCTAGAAGAAAAAACATTTAAGTTATGTTTCATGGTCAAAATAGTTATAATATGTCTGATCTCCAGGATGGGTTCAGCTGTGCAGAAAAAATGTAATTCTACCTCCTATAAATGCACCTAGGAAAGCGTACCCTGGGGAAGAAAGAATACTCCCGTTGAAATGGCATTCTGTAGTCATTCTTTTGTTTTATGAATGATATTGCAGCCAAGAATTCCTTCATCTGCCTTAGTTTTGTCTACCTATCTTTTCTGCTGCTTTATTTTGATCTGCATGGTCCTAGTCATCTTATACTTAGTCTGAAAATTGCAAGTTGTCGTATAGAAGTTGTTTGGCTGATGTATGATGATGTATGTCCTTTAAAGTGTATGCTGCAGCTACTTTTGACTGAAGCATGTGACATAGTCACCAGGAAGTGATGCAAATACAAGGTTGAAAAGTCACCGCCAATTTACAAAGCAAATATTATGCCAGTCTTACATTCTCACTCTTGGTGAAATGCTCGTCTTCTAATAGCATAATTGAATGTCACATTGTTTGAAGGTAGAATCAGAGTGAGACTTGAGGAGAAAAAATGCTGCTTTTTGCCTTTTGGGATTTTATCTTTTCTTCCAGGAATAGGGAAGACCACACACATTTATCACGTTTCCCCATAGGCTAGTTCTCCATTTGAGAGGTATGTGGGTGTCATGGTGGGTATGTCAGTATAAAGATGATGTTGTGTCATTTGCACCTAAATAGTTACTAGTCTTGACCCTTGACATCAGCGTTTATGATTCAATAATCAGCAGTGGCCGGGTGTGCGGTGGCTCACGCCTGTAATCCCAGCACTTTGGGAGGCTGAGGCAGGTGAATCATGAGGTCAGGAGCTTGAGACCAGCCTGGCCAATATGGTGAAACCCCATCTCTACTAAAAAAAAATACAAAAATTAGCCGGGCATGGTGACATGTGCCTGTAGTCCCAGCTTCTCGGGAGGCTGAGGCAGGAGAATTGCTTGAACCTGGGAGGCGGAGGTTGCAGTGAGCTAAGATCGTGCCACTCCAGTCCTGGGTGACAAAATGATGATGATGATGATGATCATTATCATCATCAGCAGCAGCAGCAGTTGCTTTCCACTGGCCCTTTATCTCCTGCCCAGCATGATAGTTTTAAGATGGATTCGAGAAAAAATAAACCCCTGACTTCAAGGTGCATATGGCCAGGCAAGGCTAACCCACCTGAGGAAAAATTAGAGAACAGCACATTTCTAATGTTGTATTTTATTTAAAGTATAGTAAACTAAATTTAAACACAATGCTACCCAGTATGCCTATTCTAGATTTTCAGAAGCTTATTTCAATGGACTAGTCAGTCATGTTTCACACTTGTCCTCTTCTGTCTGCTATAATTGCTTGGATGACAATAATACTATTGTTGGGAAATTATTCCCCTTCCGAGGTACTTTTTCTTTACAAAAGGGATGGCAGGAAACCATTAGAAGCTGTTTTCCCCCAGCAACTGTGTTTCATGTATAGATTCTGAATCTGTCTTCCATCTTTCCCCTGACAAAGAGCTGTGCAAAGTTCATCAATGGCAAAGTCAATTGGTTTCACGTGCTCTCTTCAAAATATCTCCTCTCCTCAGGGATTCGTCAAGTTCCTTTCAAGAACCACTTAGGGCAGCAAGACATCTTTAGATGTTTTCTTCCTAAGGGGGGATAATGTGTATGTGACGAAAAGGTGGTGTTTACACAACAGGGGGCAGTGAGCAAAATTACCAAGCAGGTCAAAGTCGTCTCAGTCTTCTTCACTTCCCCTTTCTGAAGCTCCATCCTTGCCCTCTGCATGCCTGGCGTGTGCTCCAGCTGTTTTCTCTCAGGGGGAGGCTGTTCCCCGAGGGGCCCATCCCGATCTGCCTGCTGTGCAAATACTTTTTTTTTCCTATCCTCTCCTTCCTATCCAAACTTGTCTTATAGCAAGCCCATTCTCTTTAGGTCTGTTTTATGTTAGAAAGTGAGAGATCAGCTTGTGTTAAGTTAGCAGTAGGTTTTCATGAGACCCCTTCCCTCTCCCCACCCTCCTATGTGATATAACACAATACAGATCAGCAGGGGCTCTAGGATTACAGGTATCTAACCTGAAAATAGAACAATTTCAACCATGATGTGGGATAAATTGGTATCTTAAGCAACCAATAAACTCTTCTGAAGGCTTCTCTTTGTCACATTAAAAAATTTATTCTTTTCTTGTTCAGAATTGTTGAGAATCAAGTACATTTGACTATTTGAAGAAAATGTAAAAATCCTGGAATTCCAGCTAATTGCCTCACCTCTTCTCTGTTCCTTTGCCAATGCCAGCAGCAAAACTTTGAACATACTTTCATTCAAACTTTTATCCTAGTAAAACAAAGCACATTATATTTTTAAAATTTATGTTTTCATGTGCTTTAAAGGAGAAAAAATTGTGTGTGTGTGTGTGTGTGTGTGTGTGTGTGTGTGTGTATGAGTGTGGGTGAGTTTATCTCTGTCTGTGTATGTTGCGGGATAGTTCTCTGGGTGGCCTTGGGCTGACCCATTTCTCTCCCCTTTTTCATTTGCAGTTCTCAAGAAAAACTATAGCATGTTTTGATAATATTACATCCTGATATAAGGAAGGGACTGGCTCTCTCTGCCCTAGAACTTCAACACTTTTGCCCAGCATTTTATGTTGTCCCTGAGGTCCCTTCAGGGTCCCTCCGCTGTGGTACATGTGGCATGCACAGTGGAGACTCTGTCTGCTCCAGGCAGCACTCCTGAGCCTGGGGGAACTGAGTCACAATGAGTCCTGGGTTTCTGCTGCCCTTGCTGCCTATCTGTAGGTAATACATCTGCTTCCTGTAACTTACATGCATGAGTGTTCTGTCTCACCATCCTCAGACAAGTTGATAACCAGTGCATGATGAATGTGCTTCACACACGTGTGTATATGTTATTGTGTTTACGAGTGGCTTGTGTTAGCCTTCTATTGCAGTGTAACAAATGCATCACACATTTAGAGGCTTGGCATAATACCCATTTAAAATCTCTGTAAGTCCAAAGCCCAGGCAGGGCTCAGTTGGGTTCTTTGCTTAGCGTCCCACAAGGTTGATATCAAGATGTTAATCATGGCTGGGTTTTCATCTGAGGGTCAGAGTCCTCTTCTAAGGCCATTCAAGTTGTTGACAGAATTCATTTCCGTTTGATTGCAGGACCAAGACCCCAGCTTTCTTGCCTACTTTTGACCAGGGGGCTGCTCTGAGTTTCTAGAATCTGCCTGGTATTCCCTGCCGTGTGGCTTTCTCCACAATATTGCCATTTGCTCCTTCAAGGCTAGCGAGAGAATGTCCCTGTTGCTTTGACTTGCTGGCTTCTCCTTTCTCTTACTTCTTGATCCTCATTGAAAGGGGCCTACCTGAGTAGGTTAGGCTCACACACACTCAAAGGGTAAGGGTACATAGGATGTGCATACCCGTGGTGGAAATTTGGTAAGCTTTCTTAAAATTCTGCTAACCACAGAGCTTGTCTTGGTTTTCTTCTGAATAGTTAGCAAAGGAAGGGGAAATTAAGTGGGTAGATGTAATAAGAAGAGAAAATAGGTGTCTAGTCTGAGGCTCTAGTAGCACCTGGCCTTTTCCTGAAGACAGTGCTGTCCAATAGAACTTTCTACAATTATGCAAATGTTCTCCATCATCTGTGCCCAATATAGTAACCATTAGGTCCATGCATCTATTAAAAATTAGAAATGTGACAAGCAAACTAAAAAACTCATCTTTAATTTTTTACTTTTAAACAATTTAAATTTATATAGCCATGCGACTGTAGAGGCTACCATGTTAGAGAACATTGCTAGAGACCAGTATACAACTTCAGCCCTTCTTCACCCTGCTCAGGTACAGGGTCACTTCCTTCATGCCGAAATACTGTGTTTGGCATTTATATCCGGCCTTTATTCTCCACCTGTGCCTGGGGTTTCAGTTTAAATCCCAGTTCCTATCTTCATATCTATCTCTAACTTCTGCCTTTAACTTTCTGCCAAATTCACAGTTTTAGATTGACCCATTTTCTATATAAATTCATAATTGAAAAAAGTTCTAACATTATCTAGTCCCATTCCTCAATCAAAGTAGAAATCCTTTCTTATCACTGCCTTTGTCACATACATGAGCACCAAAATAGTTACTGTTATCCTTACTGAATGGCTACTGTCTATGCAAGGCACTCAAGTGGGTGCTTCACAGTATATTCAATCTTCACAACAACTCATGTTGCATTATTATTCCTGTTTCACAGGTGAAGAAACCTTGTCTTGGAGAAGTTAAATAATTTCCTAAAATCTCACAATTGTTTAATGATAAAAGAGAAATCAAATTCAAGTTCTTTGTCTACAGTCACCCTTGATTTTATCTTTAAAACTCCATCACCTTTTCTAACAAATGTTCTTACAAAGTTCAATCAAGCTGTTTCTAGTAGTACTAGTGTCAGGGAGCCCATAACTTTGAGAGACAATGCATGCTATTTACTGACAGCTTTAAGAACACTTTGGTTTTTCCATGGTCTTTTAGTGGTTCTTCATGAAACAAGCAGCTAAGTTACCCCCTTATCTGGGTTTTCTCCCTTAGATTTGATCCAAGGTTTAAGTGTTATTCCATAAACCAGGATTATAAAAATGATCCATGCTTTTATCTTGAAATCAAATATTTCTCCCAATAATTTCTATGCTGATTATTGTCAATTGACCTCTTCAACTGTTCTAACCAAACGCCCTTAGGCTGTAGGGTAGAGATTAATAGCCAAGATTTGGTATTAGGGCAGATGTAAGTTTAATTATCAGCTGTACATCTTATGAGTTTTGTGACCTTCCATTTCTCCATGCTTCTTTCTTATCTATAAAACTAGATAAAAATATCTACCTCAAAAAATTGTTTCACGGAGGAAATAAAAGGTTAGTGAAGCACCTGGCAGAAAGTCCAGCACCTAGCAAGCACTCAGTAATAGGTAGCAGCTACTCTTACTATAGCCTTGTATTATAACTGGGGATAGCTTTCCATGTTCCTACCCAACCCAGATTTTTCCACTTGTGACACAAAATAATTATTTCAGAGGTTCCTCTGGCAACAAATGGTTAAATCATTCACTTCCTTCATTTTTCTTCTCTGGATTTGATCCAGGTTTTAAGAATTGTTCCACAAATGGTGGACTCTAAAAATGAATCTGTTTTATGAATTTTTATAAATACCAAAGACTCATGTCTTTGTGCCGTGTTTGAAGCTGAATCAGATGAATAAGGTTGACCCTGCATCAGAGCAGTGAGAATTGTGTAAGTTTTTACGGGAAAACATTAAAAAGATGCTGTTAGTGAAAGAGAAGTAAAAATGAGATCCTGACATAATGCATCAATGTCACTTTTAGTGGAGAGAGTTTGAGTATGCACATTTCTAGATCAGTGCAACATTAAAAATGTGAGGTCACTTCTTTAAAAATCAAGAAAAAGAAAAGGTATTCAATTGTAAAGCTTTTTTTCTGCTGCTGCAGTTTCTTTCTTGATTTTCCAGGGGTTATATTTGCTATTTCATGTTTTTCTAAATTAAGAAAAACTAGCCTTTAAAATTTTAGCATAGCTTTTATTGTTTATATTTGTAGTGTACAATGCAAATTTTAAATGCAAAAGTAAGAGCATTTAACTCATATCCAGAATAACCAAAGTTACATAATTCATATTTAGTAGCTCATATGCACATATTTATTTTGTTCTTACTAAAACAGTGGAAATACTACACAAACCTGACTCAAATGTTTTTAGCTCCTTGAAATGTGCACTGGCTACTAACATGCTTTACCTTTATGTTGCTAAGTAAGAAAGGACTGAAAAAAAAAAAAAGGATCGATGAGTCCCCTATCTTTCCTTTTCCTTCTGTGGCGTTACTTTAAGCTTTGGTGTTTGGTTAGTATAGGAATATCATAAATAATAGAAATATAACAGGGGTCCTTGGTCTATTCTGCTTCTTAGAATGTCATTGCCTTCTCCCTGGTTCAAAAGGACATCTCAGGGTTGTTAGCACACTTAGGTCATTGAAGAAGTAACTCACTTACTTGTACTTGCTTTGCAATTCACTGAATTTTCATGCATGATGGGTCTACTAGAATTAGGCTCTCTCAGGACACCACGAACACTCTATGCTTATATGGCAGCAGGGCATGATGTGTACATATTGTGCTTATCTTCTTTGTTCCTGTACATGTCCCACTGTTCCATACGACTTGGCTTACAAAATACAATTAAAAGATAAGATGATTAAGAAATTTAAGACAGCAAGAAGGCAGCATTAAGTCAAGAGTGGGGAGTTTCTGCACATGAGCCCCGCATGAGTGTAGGTTACACATCCATGAAACTAGCACTCATTGAGACAGATAGAAACTGAATTTTGGTAAATTTAAATTTTGACTTAATTTAAAACATTTTAAAATGTCTGAGTATGCTACAAAGAATTTACATTTACTCTTCACTCAGATTTATTAATTAACATTCTTTTCATTTTTGGCATAATTCTCTCACTTTCCTTGTCTGTGTTGTATTTTTCCCCTGAATCATATGAGAGTAAATGTCAGATAATGCCACTTTACCCTCAGTAATTCATTGTCCATTTTTTAAGGGAAATAACATTGTTTCATACTTGCTATGGTTCGAATGCTTTTGTCCCCTCCAAACCTCATGTTGAAACTTAATCCTGAATGCAACAGTATTGAAAGATTAGAACTAATGGGAAGTTTTTAGATCCTGAAGACTCTGCCTTCATTAATAGACTAGTGCTGCTATAATAAAAGGCTGTTGGGAGTCAATTCACTCTCTTTCACTCTTCTGCCATGTAAGGACCCAACATTTATTTCTTCTTTTCTTTCTGTCGTTCTTGATTTAAAGACACAGAAAGAAGACCCTCAGCAGACACAGGATGCCAGTGCTTTGATTTTGGACTTCCCAGCCTCCAGAAACATGAGACAATAAATTTCTGTTCATTGTAAATTACTCATTATTTTGTGTTTTGTCATAGCAGCACAAAATGAGCTATGCAGGGAATTGGTACCAGGAGTGGGGTGTTGCTAACAAATACCTGACAATGTGAAAGCAATTTTGGAACTTGGTAATGAGTAGAAGCTGAAAGAATATGAAGCAGCAGGCTTTAAAAGTCCTATATTTCTGTGAGCTGAGCATTAAGGGAAATGCTAGTGAGAGATGAAAGGAAGATAAAAGCCATTCATACATGAACAGAATATTAACAGAAATATGGAAAGTAAAGGCTACACTGAAGTATCAGAAGGAAATGTGGAATAAGATATTGGAAACTGGAGGAAAGGCAATGGCTTTTCAAAATTTGTTAGAATATATTTTTCATTTGTCCTAAAGTGTCCATGCCCTAGGGCTTTATGGAAGGCAGAATTTAAGAGCCATGAACTAGGATATATGCCTGAAGAAATCTGTAAGCTGCAAAATGTTGAGGGAGTTTTGTTGCTTCTCTTAAATGTATATAGTAAAATGCAAAAGAGATAAGTGGCTTTAAATTTACAATCAAGAGTAGAAAAATGTTGAGATTTGGAAAAACCCCAACTTGGCCATGTAAAGAATAAAATGTCCTGTTTAGGAGGAAAAAAAAAACCAGGGGTGTGGCTAAAGGACTGTTTGATAAGAAGACTAGTATAGATAGAAGGAAGCCAGGTGCCATTCATCAAGACAAATGGGTGTGACCCTGCAGGCATCTCAGAGTGGCAAGGGTCTACTCCCATTATAGGCCCAGAATACCAGGGCCTTAAGAGCAGTTAGGTTTTGAGGGAAAGATCCTTTGTGCCCTTGGGACCTCAGTGCTCACTGCCCAAAGCCACCTCTGGTCTCTTCTTCCCTCATTTTGATGCTGTACTCCTCAGCAACCCCAGCTGTGGTTCAAGCAGGCCCAGATGTAACTCTAGCCACCACTTTAGAGGTACAAGCCATAAACCCTAGTGGCATTCATGAGATGCTAGTTTTAGAATAATGCAGAATGCATGGCAATTGGAGACACGGTTTTCCCCATCTAGATTGAATGAATGATGCAGAGATTGGCCACGGGGGCAGTGTCACCCCAGAGAGTCCTGTCAGGGCAATGCTTAATGAAGCCATGTGAATGGAGCCACCTTAAAGACCCCAAAACTGCAGAGCTACCATGGTGCAATACCAACCTGGGAGAGCTGCAGGCATGAGTCCAACCTATGACAGTTGCTGTGTGGGCTGAGCCCAGCAAAGCCACAGGGGCTGGGACCAGAAGTGGGGTATTGCTAACAATTGCCATGTCATTCTAACAGTAGTTTTCAGGGATTATTGAGGCCTTAGGGGCCAAAATCCTTCCCCAGAGTGTTTGGATGGTATAACATGGAGTCAAAGAAGATTATTCTCAAGCCTTAGAATTCAGTGTTGTTCACCCTATTGTGCTATGAACATGCTTGGGACCTGTTACTACTTTGTTTTGTCCATTTCTACCTTTTAAAATAAATGTGTTTTGCATGTTAGAAGGAAATAAATTTGAAAGGTCAGAACAGAATGCTTTGGGATGAATTCGTTCTTCAGAATTTATGTGTTGAAAATGTAATCCCCCATGAAACAGTATTGGGAGGTAGATTCTAATGAGAGGTGTTTAGGTCATGAGGACTCTGCTTAGGTGAATATCATTATAGAAAGGGCACATAGGACTGGGTTCATTCTCTTACACTCAAATAGGCACTCACCAGACGTTTGTGCCTTGATCTTGGACTTCCCAGGCTCTAGAACTGTGAACCAACAAATTTCTGTTTATTATAAATTACCCACTCTTAGGTATTCTGTTACAGCAGCACCAAATAGATTAAGACTATAATCACAGTACGATTATTATAATCAGAAACATTTCACACAGATCACATATGTCATTTGTAATCTATTATCAAATTTTTAAATTATCTCAATAATGTTCTTTATAGTCATTTTTTGCAAGTCCAACATCCACTCCAGGTTAATTTGTCGCATTTGGGTGTCATGCCTCTTTAGTCTCCTTTAATCTGGAACACTTCTTTAGTTCCCCTTTGTCTTCATGACCATGACTTTTTGAGGCGTACGGGGCAATTCTTTGGTAGAATATTCTTCAATTTAGGTTTGTATAATGTTTCTTCATAGTTAGGCTCAGATCATGCCTGTTAGGCAGGAATATTATAGAATTGATGTTTTCTCCTTCTCAGTGCATGGTGAGAAAATGAGGTCTATTTGACCTCTTATATTAACTTGATAAATCGTTAAGGTGGTATATTCAAGGTTTTTTACTAAAATGTTACCTTATTTCCCTTGTAATTAATAATAAATTTTCAGAGAGATACCTCGAGACTACATAAATATTCTGTTACTCAAAATCTTCACATGCTAGTTTTACTCTTCATGATGATACTTGCTTAGATCAAACATTACTACAGGGTGATAATTTTTCTGTAGACTTCCTTCTTTCTATACTTACTAGTTAGCATTCTGTGAGCATGGCATTTTCTTTCAACATCATTTATTCATTCAGCATAAACTGGTGAATCCTTTTTTGTTGTTGTCATTTTATAGATTAGATTATGTTTTACTATTAATTTTTTTTAAAAATATTTGGCCATTGGGGCCAGGTGTGGTGGCTCACATCTATAATCCCAGCACTTTGGGAGGCTTAGACGAGCAGATCACAAGGTCAGGAGTTTGAGACCAGCGTGGCCAACATGGTGAAACCCTGTCTCTACTGAAAATACAAAAATTAGCTGGGCATGGTGGCACACAACTATAGTCCCAGCTACTTGGGAGGCTGAGGCAGGAGAATCACTTGAACCCAGGAGGTGGAGGTTGCAGCGAGCCGAGATTGTGCCACTGCATTCCAGCCTGGTGACAAAGGAAGACTCCATCTCAAGAAAAAAAGAAAAAGATTTGGCCATTGGAAGCCTCCAAGCAGATTCCCATGTCCTTTTGACATGCCCCTATCATGTTTTGAATACTATATTACTTTCTTAAATAAGAAGATTGTTCAAGCTAATTTTGTATTTTCTCTTACCTACCCATGGAGTCAACAGTTTCTCCGAGTAACCCTATGTTCTTTTGATACATTGTGGTATTAGGAGCTGAGGTCTAGTTTTATTGCTTATTGCTACTCGGATGTCATAGAATGCAACATGAAGGCAGTGTCAGTGCAATGCAGTATAAATGTCATGTCATAGAATTGCTACTGGGATGTCAAAGAATCTTACTTGGTGAAATCTAAGAATTTGAAAATCTCAGTTCTATAGAGGCTTATTGACTGCTTTTGGGGATTGCCCAACTTAGATGTACAAGCCGATCACCTTGGTTACAGTAACCTCACACCAATCATTAGCATCACTGTGGTCATGATTAAATTGCCTACTCTGCTTGTGATTAACTAAATCCCTCCCTCCCTGCCTCCCTTCCTCCTTCCCTTCCTTCCTTCCTCTCTCACATCTCTCTTTCTCTCAATACTGAGAATTGTGAGATATATACATATACTGTCTCCATCCACTGTAAAAAACCTTTTCTTCAAGAAGGACATTTCTTACAACCCTGTACTTACAAAACCAGTAATTTCTTTTTCTATGGCTTTTCTATTTCTTTTTTCAAAAGCATGTCCAAATATCACATATCGAAGCCTTTAAACTGAAGATTTTATGGCTGACATTGGCACACAGTTTTAAATTATTTTTCTCAACTAATTCTTTTATTATGAATTAGAGAACTTTTTATTTTTGTATGTATTAATATCTAGAAATATCATCTTTGAACTTATCTTTCTTTCCTTCTGCCATAAATAAAATCACATAAGTTGCTATTGAGTTTTTCATGCTCACAAATGTATTTTAAGTTTGCATTAACGTTTTTCCTCAAACAATACCATTGTACAATTAGGAAAAACACATTTTAACTCAAAAACTTGAAATTGATCAACTTTCTCCTTTGTGCAAAAAGAGGGAAAGTTCCTAGAAATAATGCAGGCGTGGTTGTTGTAGTCTAGATTTGTTTATGTTCATAAACATATTTCATTTTGTTCTGTATCCTTGTCCCATAACAATGTGGATTGGAACGAAAATGTTGCAAGAAAAATTGTGTAATTAGAAGATAATCATTTACTTTGGCAATATCTTGAAACTAAGAGTTTTAAAGAACAATTACAGTTTCTATGTGTTTGATTGAAATGTGATTATCCTGATTAACAATTTACAAACATTTCTTTCTGTAAACCTCTGGGATCTCAAAAACAGTTCAGCTTCCACAGGCTGTTGCAGGTAATATGTATTTTTAGTTCTAAAATAATCCAGGGTTCAAAATGAACTTAATAACTCATTCCATTTATTTCTCCCATGACAGGAGAATTGCTTTTTAATAAAGGATTCCAATGTATCTATAGCTCTACAGATAAATGCTGAATGTCAATATAATCAAATTAGAAGGTCAAAGTTTCAAATGTAATAACTTGAATAATCTTCACTTGCAAATTTAAGAAAAAATTTTCAAATAATGTCATTAATATAGAAGAAACAAGTCCATATTTGTCCTTTGGAAAAACATTTACAGAGTTAATAGCACCTACTTGCCTGCTATGGAGAGCATCTGCATCACAGGATAATTTGATAATCCAATCTGCATAAAAGAAATTGACCTTTAAGAGGGAAGTCATGATGTAAAATGGATTCTTTGCAAGAAAAGTTGAAATAAACTTGTTCTATGCAGTGACAGTGTTTCCAGAATTTGAGTGCTTTACTTGACAATTTTAACGGAACCATTTTAACTGTGGTACTCATAAGGCTAACTTATAATTTCACTGGCGCTTATTATTTGTGAAGTGCTTTTACATCCACCAAAAAATCATATAGCAAAAAAGTTGTTTTCTCACTTCAGACATTAAAAATTTAAGGTTAGGGACATTGCTTAAAACTTTAAAAACACTTGCAAAAATAAGAAAATACATGCCCATTTTTTAATTTTTTTTTTCTATTTATATTTTCTGGGCCTCAAACACAGAACTTTCGCATTCTCATGCACCTTTGCCAATGGAGTAAACTAGCTGACTCTTTCCCTAATCTCTCTTCATTAAATTTGACAAATTATTTTTCATTGATGCAGAGGCTAAATGACATAGCTGGAGATCTCCAACCCAGGGATCTATCTGAACAGATGTGAGCCTGGCTTGAAAAAAAAAAAAAGTAGGAATTAGTTTGTAAGTACAGTTTAGTTTTAAATTAGTTTGTAAAACCCCCCATACCTGTGGTTTTGCATTTAGCACTTTTAGTTACCTGTGGTCAAATTGTTCAGAAACATTAAATTAAAAATTCCAGAAACAAAAATGTGTAAGTTTTAAATTGCATGCCATTCTGAGTAGCTTGATGAAATCTTGTGCCTTCTGGCTTGGCTCTGTCCAGGCTGTGGATCAGCCCTTGGTCCAGAGCCTCCAAGTCATGCATGCTACATGCTGCCTCTTAGGCACTTAGCAGCTGTCCCCTTTATCAGCCCGCTTAGTAGCTGTCTTTGTTAACCTATCAACTGTCACAGTATAGCAATGCTTGTGTTTAAGTAAGCCTCATTTTACTTAGTAATGGCCTCAAAGCTCAAACGTAGTGATGTAGGAATATTGCTCTAATTGTTCTATTTTATTATTAGTTATTACTGTTAATCTCTTGGTGTACCTAATTTACAAATTGAACTTTATCGTAGATATGTATGTATAGGAAAAAACAGCATCTATACGGCTCACTACTATCTGTAGTTTTAGGCACCCCTTTCCAAGACTGTGAGTCTTGGAACATATTCCTTATGGGTAACGGGGGACCACTGCAATGCCTTTCATAAGCATGTTTTAGGAGTAGTGATGCAAGATTGGTATTAAAGGAAATCCCCCCACTTTTTAGCTTATTTCCATAATACATCAGGTGATCATGTATTTGGTTTCTGCATATATGCATTTTGACTACTATATCTATATTTTTGAATAAAAATTTGAGTTAGGATTTTTTTCCTTGGCCCCAAATGCCTTGTGAATCAGATCAGAAGCCTATTAATCAAATCATACACACTATTTTATGTTATTCTCCACTAGCTATTGAGAAGTAACTTTTTTCCTCTCTCTGTCTCCCATCTTTCCTTACTTCCCTTTCTTCCCTTTATATATTTCTTTTTTTTATTATTTAAGTTCTGGGGTACATGTACAGATCTTGCAGGATTGTTACATAGTTATACACATGCCATGGTGGTTTGCTGCCTCCATTCCCCCATCACCTACATTAGGTATTTCTCCCAATGTTATCCCTCCCCAGTCTTCCCACTCCGCTATCCCTCCCCTAGCCCCCTAGCCCCCAAAAGATCCCAGTGTGTAATGTTCCCCTCCCTGTGTCCATGTGTTCTCATTGTTCAACAGCTGCCTATGAATGAGAACATGTGGTGTTTGATTTTCTGTCTTTGTGTCAGTTTACTGAGAATGATGGTTTTCAGATTCATCCATATCCCTGCAAAGGACAGGAACTCATCCTTTTTACGGCTGTGTAGTATTCCATAGTATATATGTGCCACATTTTCTTTATCCAGTCTATCATTGATGGGCATTTGGGTTGGTTCCAGGTCTTTGCTAATGTAAACAGTGCTGCAATGAACATACATGTGGATGTGTCTTTATAATAGAATGATTTATAATCATTTGGGTATATACCCCATAATAGGATTGCTGGGTCAAATGGCATTTATATGGGGCGAGTGACGAACAGTGAGAAAACTTGGGCACAGGGAAGGGAACAACATTCACTGGGGCAGGTGGGGCGATGGAGGGGAAAGGAGGGGAGGAACAGCAGTGGGGTGGGGAAGTTGGGGAGGGATAGCACCAGAAAAATGCCTGATGTAGGCTATGGGCGGGGGATGGAAACAGCAAACCACCATGGCATGTGTGTAACTATGCAACAATCCTGCAGGATGCAGGATGTGCACATGTACCCCAGATACCAAAGTACAATTAAAAAAAACTTTAATCCATCTGGAGTTAAATTTTGTTTAAGGTGTAAGGAAGGGGTCCAATTTCTGCTTTCTGCACATGGCTAGCCAGTTTTCCCAACACCATTTATTAAACGGAATCCTTTCCCCATGGCTTGTTTTTGTCAGGTTTGTCAAAGATCAGATGGTTGTAGACGTGTGGCGTTAGAGAAGTATTTTTTAAAATCTTTCCAACATTGTTCTAATGGAACTAGAATTGCTAAATTGTGACAGAATTATAGGATATTCTAAATTTGAGTTTCATCCTAGTTAAATTTGGACATCCTAGTTAAATTTGAATTTCAGATAGGTAACAAATCATTATTCATATTAGTGTGTCCCTAACATTGCATGGAACATAATTATTGTAAAATAATGATTCATTGCCTAAAATGTAAGTTTACTGGAATGCCCTGTATTTTATTTGGCAACACTTAGTAGAACCAATGAGAAATTGAAATGATTTTGTCATTGAGCCATGTGAACAAAAACCAAAAGTAAGAGCAAAGACACTGAGACAGAAATACATTTTTCCTAAATCTGATTTAAAATACTTGGACTAAGGGAATTTTTCCCCTACGTAGGTGAAAGTTGGAATAAGAGGACAGCCTCCCCTCCACCCCCCCAGGATCAGTACGATCAACAATTCAATAATGGTCTTAAGCATCTGATTGTTTCTGTTTCTGGGTCCGGTCGCCCTCAGGTTTCCTTTCCTGCGTGCAGGATGCTGCAGCAGTCCTTGGGTCACATCAAGAAGCAGCAGTGCCCAAAGGCAAAAAAGAAATCCTTTCTTTCAGCGTGTTTTCTTTTTTTTTTTTTTCCCATTTAGTTTATTGCATTTTAGGTTTTGGGGTACATATGAAGAACATGCAAGATTGTTGCATAGGTACACACGTGGCAGTGTGATTTGCTGCCTTCCTCCGCATCACCTAACCATCATTCTCAGCAAACTGACAGAAGAGCAGAAGATCAAACACTGCATGTTCTCACTCATAGGCGGGCGTTGAACAATGTGTTTTCTTAAGAGCTAGGAAACCTTCCTTAGAAGCCGTATGAAGACCCATCTTAATGATTACACATCCCCTTCCTCCTCTCCCGCAGATTTGTCATATTCAACGATAACGAACAAGAGCATGACTGTCATCTAATCATGATACTCCTGCTAAGGTAGTTATGAGGTTAGCTCCTCATGAGGTACATGGAGGAAAAGCATATTTGAAACAATTAGTTCATATTAGAAAGGAAGAAGACGGTAAGAAGATAGACAACCAATATGTTCTCTTAGTTTCTTGCGGTATGCAAAACTCATACTCTAATTTACACAGGGGATCCCTCTGACTCTGGCAGCACATGCACCAGCCAGTCTTACAGAGAAAGTTCAAGTGTTTTCCATTTCATTGAGTATCTCCAGGGGGTCCTGAAAAAGGAAGGAAATGATGCTAAAGAATTGAGCTCATTACTGAATAACAGTTATACAAAAAAGATATGGTTTTAGTGAAGGGGGAAGAAAAAGCAACAAAAACTCTTCTGTTAGAAGTCTAAGAGATCTTTCATATTCCTGTAGAGTGGACCTGAGCTTATTGTTTCTGATCTTATTTCAAAGACAAACACAGAGCTACAGGGAATTCAGTTTATCTCAAGAGCAGCATGAAAACAATTGAGTTATCTCTGGTGAGGTTTTAGTTCCTGTTTACTGAGCGTGTGCATTCTGTGACTAAAAAAAAACAAAAGACAAGGAGATATTATTTCATTAATAGTTATACTTAATAAGACTAAATTAAAATAAGACAGAATAGACAGGAAATTATACACTTATACAGTAGAAATTTCTAATTTATATGAGCTGAATGACTATTTGGAATTTGGAATAATAGGGGTAACTGCAACTAGTTTGATATATATGAACTATTCTTGCATTTTTCTTTAGCTCTATATTAAAATTCCTTACATTACAAGTGTGCAGGGCTCCCAGGAAATGAATGTTGTACAAAACATGGGCTGTGTTCATGGCCCTGTGGTACTAATGCAAATAAGTGATTAAAAGCAAGTGGACACATACTCATCTTCCATTCAGCATTGCACACACATGCATACTTTTGAGAACTCTTATCTGACTATCAAGACATTAGCCCTTACTGTTGAGAATACATCCACCCATAAACACCGAGAGCAAAGTTACTGGTTTTGATCCCTGATAATAAAATTCTTACAGTTGCCATTAGGGGTAGGGGCCCTGTCTCTATCATATCAGGTGAGACTGAGATGATATTTCTGGAAAATAATAAAAAACAAGGAGCCTCAAAGATCGCAAATAACTACTGTAAACTTGGAAACTGTATCAACTGGTAAAAGGAGGGAACTGAGTGATGGGAGTTGTTGAATAAGTAATAAGAAAATCACACTCTAGAAGAGTTGTAGCAAAGAGTACAACTCTCAGGCTATGTCATACACCATCCAAGAAAGATGCCATCAGCTTTGGGAAAGGGAATATTGAAAAACCATGATGGAATAATCATAATGCTCTTGAATACCTGTTGACTCAGTTTTTCTTCAAGTCAATATTTACAACAAATTTTGTATCTTGATTGTTTTAAAATAGATTTTCTTTCTAGTATGGACTATCAGGAATGCCTGTCAGTTATATTTCTTGGGACAAATTAATAGATTTTCTTGGCTTTTATTGAGTTCACATAATATTCTGGCCATCAGACCAAAAATATAGAAATACAAGCATAGAAATGTAAATGGTAGTATATAGTCAAGACTATTCTACAAGAATAATTCTTCCATTTCTAGAGCTTATATTTTTATAAAAATTAAATAATTAGATATCAATAATTACACTAATGGAGATGAAAGATAGATATTTAACAAGACCTTTATATAAATATTTAGAAATCAATGTATATTTATATATGACTATATTTGGGATTTGAAATTAGGGGCAACTACATATTAGTTCTTCTACATAAAGTTCTTGTTAAATATATATAAAGTATCATCACCAAGGCACTATTATACATGAGCTAGAAGTATGTGGGGCTTTCTAAGAAGCCTTTTTAAAGAATGCAAAATTTGAGATGACTATGAGAGAGTAGGGTGTTCAGCTAGAGAAGATAACAGGAGGAGAAATTTGAGAAGCACGAAGATAGGAAATAAAATGTACTGGGTTGTAAGTAATACAGTATGGCTGGGTATAAGGCATAGAGTTGTTGGTAAAATTAAATGCTTTTCTATATTCTGTTTGAATGAGAATGAGGGCTGGGCACAGTGGCTCATGCCTATATTCCCAGCATTTTGGGAGGCTGAGACGGGCAGATAATTTGAGATCAGGAGTTCATGACCAACATGGTGAAATTCTGTCTTTGCTAAAAATACAAAAAATTCACCAGATGTGATGGTGTATTCTTGTAGTCCCAGCTACTTGGGAAGCTGAGGAAGAAGAATCACTTGTACCCAGGAGGTGGAGGTTGCAGTGAGCCAAGATCATGCCACTGCACTCAAACCTGGATGACAGAGCAAGATTCTTGTTCAAAAAAACAAAAAAATGGAAATGAGATTATAAACTATGTCAACCAGTGAATGGAAAGTAGAAACTGAAATGAGATATCAATGAACAAGCCTTGGTGATACGGATTGGCCATGTGTCTCCACCCAAGTCTTACCTTGAGTTGTGATCTCCAATGTTAGGAGGGGGACCTGGGGGGATTCGATCATAGAAGCAGATTTTCCCGTTGCTTTCTCTGTGATAGCGAGTGAGATGTAGCAGTTTAAAAGTGTGTGTCACTTCCCTCTGCTCTCTCTCCTGCTGGCCATGTGAAGATGCACTTGCTTCCGCTTTGCCTTCCACCATGGTTGTAAGTTTCCTGAGGCTTCCCCAGCCATGCTTTCTCAACAGTTTACAGATCTCTGAGATGAATTAACCTCTTTTCTTTATAAATTACCCAGTCTTAGGTAGTTCTTTATAGCAATGTGAGCATGCATTAATATTCTTGGTCACCAAATAAATACGAAAAGCAAGATAAATGGTAGGTTTTTAGGGTTATTTACTAAATATTTCCCATTATCCCTCTAGACAGACAGTAGTTTTGGCACTGTCTCGCCCTCCTGAGGTGAGGGGTGACACTTGGACTTTCTTTGGTTAATAGATATGAGCAGAATTGACATATGTTACTTCTAGGTGTCCCTTTGTTAAGCACTTTCCTATGACTCTGGTAATGACAGGAATGTGTGTTGAGATAGATAGTTGATTCCCAAACAACTATGATGAGCAGAAATCCCTGAAAAACCCATGTTGAACACTGCATAATCAAGAAATCAGGTTTTGGTGTGTTAAGCCATTGATATCTGGTAATTGTTATTTATCAAGAAACAATTTACTTTGTCCAATAAGCATGCTGTCCAGCATTTCAAAATACAAAATTAATTCATCAATACCTGTCTGGCCTGGGTAAATTAATGAATTTATTATTTAAACCCCAATCCCATGCTTAGATTGAGAGTTGGAACATATGACATCTACATATCAATTCTTGCAGGTTAGCTGCTTTTTAGGGTTTTATTAGGTTATCTTCTTAGAAGATCAAAGACAGTTTTTTTCAGTTATAAAGCAAAATATATCAGTCACAGTCACTGGCAAGAGAATATTTGAATAACACAGTAGTAATTAGCATATCAGATCTTTAAGGGCCAATGGGATCACATCTGAAAATCACATCTTATTGGAGTCTGCAAGAGCAAACAAAGGAGATATACTAACACTTTCTAGGAAAGAACAGAAAAATGCTCCATTCTGATCGGAAAATGATAGTCATTGAGTTATCCAGTCAGCAGAGAGTTGCATGTATGGAATTATACTGTGTCCGCAGGGCAGGGGACAATGAATATAAAGAGAGCTATGGAGGAGCATGTTTTGTAGTTAGCTGGTTCCTACATGAGTTGTCTCTTACTCATCTTGTTCTGTTCTTGTCCAGAGCTTTGTGGACCTGATGGTGAATCGTTGAGAGCAGGGACTTTGTCCAGAGTCGGCAGACTATAACTTGGGCTTTTTCAGAATATGGCTTCTCTAAGAGTAGTCTCCCCCGTGAACTCCAGGAAATCCCATAAGTTGGGGAAAGCTGCTGCAGGGTACCAATAGCCACATTTACCAGGACTAGATTTTGTTTATTAGTATTACCATCACACTGAGTCTTCCTTGTTTGATTGCAGGCACACTCCCATTCCTTTAGAATATTATTGTTGAATCTTTATTTTTTCATTAATTTGGAAAGAATAAGAGAAATTAATGAAGAAGAAAAGACAGCTTAGTTACTAGTTGAATTTAACCCCTGAGGAACCATCTTGAGATCTACCCATAAAGTAAGAAATAAATTTTTATTTCTTATATATAAATATATATTTAAAACAAAAATATAAGTTTTATTAAGGAAATGTTTATCTTTACTGAATATTATAACTCTAATATCATACATATACACAGAGTCATAGGGATCTTCATTTCAGTTGATTGTCTTATTGTTGTGAAGGAAAGAAGGGAAAGAAATGACAACCTACCCCTTGATGAGGAACTGAGTGCTCTTAAGTTAACTAAATCTGCTTGGCATTGCTGATGTTCTGAAGCCACATGCTTACTTCTTCTAAAATAACCTTTTACAGGGTAGTGGAACCTTCCATCATTTGCTTATCTTTGGATGTGGAAACTCTGATGACAGTTTTACTGTTGCTGTTATTGCTACTATCAACAGTAAAATAAAAAAAAATTCTGGGCCCACAATAAGACTCAGTGCTACATAGTGAACTTACAAGGTTAAAAAAATATTCCAGAGCCATGATATTTGTTAGACGTGCCCAGTATGATATCTGGGCCCCTTATTTCCCTCTTACATCCCAGAAACATTTTTAAGCCTAGACTTATATCCTAAGACTTGTTTATCAAACTTTAGGTCAAGAAACAATAACAACACATAACAATTACTTAGTGGGTCCTCATGACCACAGGATTTTTAGGAAATATATAAGAATAACATAGGATGTATTAGACATTATACGGTAATTATACAAAGACATTTTTGCTTAAATTTATACACAAACATAATCATAATATAGTACAGTAAAAATTGAAAATAGTTTTCATTTTAATGATACTTATATGCAACACATTGTTCTAAGTGGCTGTGTTAAGTCATTTAATTCTCACAACTTTTGAAACATTTCCCCACTTTACTCACTGAAACACAGCGAAGTTGCATGACGTACCTGACTTTACAGAACTATTCAGACCTAAGCAGGTGGCTGCGTATGTTGCTGTCATAACCTATAAGCTCTCTATACAGCTCTCTAAGGACATTGAAAACACTGGCATAGAGGAGCATGGACATAGGGCAGAAAAAAAAATTTCTGTGGAAAAAATAAATATGTAGAATGAATAATTTGGACAAGGACAGGGTATTCCAGAAAGGTAAAACATGTAAAGAGAAAAAGGTGATAGAAAAGGAAAAAATAGCAGATAGAAACTCCAGTGCAGACAGAATGGTTAATGTAAAAAATGTAAATGAAGACTACTTATTTAATTTTGCTGTTAAAACTCAGTGCATTCTAGACAGTCATGTTGCATCCTCAGGCATTTGCAAAGCACCTTTGAATACAATGATTCTTGCTGCCTTCTGACTGGAATTTACACTTCCCTTCCTCCTTGTTAACACTTTCATACTTGCCTAAATTTCAGGTTAGAAAATAATTTTCAGAAAATCACTCTACATTTATCAATTCAATTTCCCCTTCATCCTTTATTTATACCACTTAAAACGACTTCTCTATGCTTCACGTATTTGCTCACTAGTATTATCTTCTCTCTGGCCAAACTAAACAAATTTAAATGTTTTCAGGTGAGATTATGAGTCATCCTCCTCCTGAGATTTTTTCATTCTTACTACTGTCCTCAGAACACAACACCTCAAGGACTATTGCTTCGTCTGCAGCAGTCCAGATGTGGCTGACTCTCGCAGAATCTGCAGAGCCCCTTGAAATTTAGTCCATGGGCGGGTGACGGATGCCTGGTAGGAAGCAGGAATGTACCATGCTTCAGGTCTTTAGGAACCTCTAGGAAGAAGTATCACTTTAAAAAAAATTCCATCTGCATCCTTTAGCCTATATCCCTTGAGATCAAGAATTGCCAGCTTCTACAGTCAGAATGATTTTAAACAGATGGTTTTGCCTGTAGAATCTCTTGAAACTGTCGTGTTTATTTTCCCTCCAGGACAAGAAGTATAACTTGTCTCCTCTTCTGTAGATTTTTAGGGATTGAATTAATTATCCTGTTAGTAAAAACAGGTCACATTCACATCTTCCTAGAGGCTAATTTAAAACACACACCATATATATATATATATATATATATATACACACACACATACACACAAATATAAAGAGTAGGTCTGTATCAATTTTGTGGCATTACACTTTAAATATAGAAATAAACTTGCTGAAATTGTTTCTATTTTTTTTAAAACAAATATTTCTATTCTCACTCCCTTCAAGAATATAATTGCATTTCATTGTGCTTTTAGAGATAACTATGAAATAAATATCGCCTGTACTGAAAAATGCAGCATTTCTGTTTTCAAAAAATTTATGAGAAAAGCTGAAACTCTTAGGATACCAAGATATAATGAAAACAAACCACATTTCTTCTAACAAAGACTCTAGCAGCTGTATGAGCAAGGCTGCTGCAGCTGACTGTGATTTCCAAGAGGTTGTTTATTTCAGACACTAGGGGGCACTGGTGATTTACTCAATGCCTCTCAGTTCTTGGCTTTAAAAAATTCGGTGTGTTACCGCAACTTTTCAACTTTCAATGGGCAGGAATGGAGTGGAAAATAACTGTTCATATTTTCAGAGAGAGGTTAAAAATCTCTGTAGAACCCACCAGAAGAAAGAGGAGAAGTGACTCATCTCTGTCCCGTCCTGGTTATCCGTCCTCATCCAGAAGCTGCAGTGGGTTCAAACTTTATAATTTGTAAAAAGCTAATGCCAGAAGTGAAGTTTGTAAATTTGAACACACTGTTTTCCTTTTCATGCTTATTTTTTGCTGAAACCGGTGATGACCCCGGTTTCTATCTGTTGAAAACACATTCTGGTTCACAAGCATTGATTAAATGGAGTGTGTTCCTTTGGATGTAACGGGGAGACAAATATGATTAAACACAACAATGACAGGGAGAGTATAAGCTCCCTTCATAAGTCAAATTTAAAATAGTGGAGCAAAAATCCTACTTATCGGTATAATCCATGCTCCAGTTGCTTTAAGGCAGAATGGAGAACTAGCAAGCAAAGGTAAAAAACAAAAAATTAAAGAGGTCAATATTTAATATGAAGCATTCAAGTAAAAAGAAGCTATTCATTAAAAGCATTGACAACAAATCAGCCTGAACAATACGCTTGGTGCATGATTATTTTTTCCATTATTGGTGGGTTTTTTGTTTTGTTTTTGTTTTTGAGATGGAGTCTCACTCTGTCACCCAGACTGGAGTACAGTGTCCTTCTGGGCTCACTGCAATCTCCACCTCCCAGGGTTCAGGTGATTCTCTTGCCTCAGCCTCCCAAGTAGCTGAGATTACAGACATGTGCCACCACACCCGGCTAATTTTTTTTTTTTTTTTTTTTTTGTATTTTTAGTAGAGACAGGGTTTTGCCATGTTGGTCAGGCTGGTCTCGAACTGCTGATGTCCAGTGATCCGCCTGTCTCGGCCTCCCAAAGTGTTGAGATTACAGGCATGCCTGTTCTTTTGATAGCTTTTAAAAAATCTATATTTCCTCAAAGCATATAGCTAAAGAATTTAGGGAGGGAAACCTGTATTCATTTCAGAATCTCCTCTTACTCAAATATGTCAGTCATTACACTCTGCATGGAGTCACACTTGAGAAGGAGGGCATCACATGTTCTCAAGATAACTAAGGAAGAATAGCCTAATAGTGGCCAAGGTCAGTTTTCTTCCTGCTTCATGTGACTCCCTGAAGAACTAGGCCCATTGCAGCCCTGAAAGTCTGTCTGACTCCCACCTCTTTCTCTCATGTGTCACAGGTAAAAATAAGTCATCTACAACACGTGCCTTGGAGGTACGTGATGATAAAGTTTGTTAAATAGAGTCACATTAGGAAGAGTATTTGTCCCATATAATAACCAACTCAGTTCCAACTCCTGGTTTAATCTCCTTCTGACTCAGGTGACACCTTCTTGCTTTCAAATAAATTAGTTTCTTCTAATCCCAGTGAGCCTCCTTTGACCTGAAGACTTATTTCTTTTGTTGACTGGTTTCTGCCTCCCAACCAGATGACTAGATTGTTTGCTGACTTCAAGAGTCCTTTGGTGTCAGCTTGAGGAGATAATAGCTGTTTACCAGAAAGGATCTTTAGAGTAGTTTAACCACCTAGAGGATCTCACAGTTTGGAAGGAGGATGGAGCAATTTACACTACATGATTTTATTAGCAGAAAAATTTTGCCTTTCTTTTCACTGCAGACAAATTATTCTCTGAAGGGTAGCTTGATAGAGAGTACAACATTATTCAAATGCACACAGAATTAAATCTGAAATATGTAATGGTTTTGTTGGTAGAACACTTCTTTTAAGTGGGTTTAGGTTTTAAAATGTGTGCTCACATACATGTCATTGAAACCTGGGAAAGAATGTTTTTTAGGGTACAAAGATCAAAGGAGATATGGAGGTAATAAGATAATGTTTTTGACTTATAGGGTTTTACATTTCTTTTACAAAAAGTGTTTATGCTTTTGTTGTATAAAATGAAAATCCACGTGTTTTGCAAGCCCCTGCATATTCTTTACACTTTCATGCTTAAAGACATATATATATATATATATATACACACACACACACACACATACATACGTACACACACATATATATAAATATTAATGGCGAGAGCCTATTTTTAATTTATTTCTTTATAACAAATGATACATTTTGAGTTATTTGTGCTTGTAAAATATCTTGAGCTTAATTTGTTATAATAAAAAGCAGAATAGGACATATAAGAAGCTGACTTCGTTCTTAAAATTCTCTCTTCTTAAACATTATATGTTTTGTACATGTGTTTTATAGATATTATAGCTATTGCATATATATATGTATACACATACATGTGTTTTAAAGTTTGCATTGTATAGCTTAAAGAACTTTCCTCTCCCTTTAAATACGTCATTATTTTGTCTAAATGCAAAATTATTTAAAAGGAGGATTGTTTCCCCCTGGGAATAACTAGGAATGAGGGCCAATTTGACTTTAAATTATTCTGTTTACATGAGAGACTTTTATGGCACATTCAGGACGTGACTCCATCTTTGGTGAAGGCTGCTCCCAGTTTAAAAAAAAAAATAATAAATAAGACAGAAAGGTCCAGATTCCTAAAAGCTATTTGAAAGAATACTACCCAGAAGAGCAACCCAACCCTCTCGGACTATGATGAGAGGTAGAAGTAAATGTGTTGAATCACTGAAATTTTAGGGTTGTTATAACACTAATTACTTTACATTTTCATAGACTCTGTACAGAATTTATTAACACAATTTTAAACAACAATCCCAAGATGTACTGTACAGAAAAAGGGTTCTATGTCTAAATAAGTCAGAAAAAAACTAAATACCTCATTTTTCTTCGAGTCACAACATGCACTACTAAATTTAAAGCTCTCAGAATTTCCATAGTAAAAAAATATATTTAACTCAACACTTATCAAATGTATGTAATCACATAAACATCATATGACTGATATTAAGCTGCTACATAATATCATTTATATTGATTGTTGAAAATATTGAAATTGTTTTATTCTGATTGGTAAATAAACATTGACCAATCCCTTCAAATATCCCTCCCTCCACTGGCCTAGCCCTACAGTATCTTAGGGGAATACTTTTAGAGAGCTGTTCTGGTACCCCCTAACCAAAGAGCCTACTAGACATGACCCCTGTGAAATGACCACCTTCACTAGAAGTAATTCCTCTGTCTAGAGCAGGCCTCAACTCTGAAAAGGGAAACAGGCTAATGATTAATACCCTGTTGGCACCCTGAGGTTTGGCTTCCTCCAACAGGTAGATATTTCCCCAGGGGATATCCTCATATGGTCTTTTATTACATGTAGCCACTTGTTGAAAATTGTATCCTCCAAAATATTTCCTACTAGTGGTTAAATATTTTTAATTCCACTACATCACAGAAGCAACAGCATTAAATCAATTTCTTTTGCAAGGAAGACACCTTAAATGCTGACAGACTTCCTTGCCTACATATAGTCCGGAAAAAAACCTGTTTACTTTCATTGTGCAGATGAATTTGAACTTTTTTTTTTTTTTTTTGAAACGGAGTCTTGCTCTGTCTCCCTGCTGGAGCACAGTGGCGCAATCTCAGCTCACTGCAACCTCCACCTCCCGGGTTCAAGGGATTCTTCCGCCTCAGCCGCCCGAGTAGCTGGGACCACAGGCGTGTGCCACCACGCCCGGCCAATTTTTGTATTTTTAGTAGAGACGGGGTTTCACCATGGCCATGATGGTCTCGGTCTCTTGACCTTGTGATCCGCCCACCTCGGCTGCCCAAAGTGCTGGGATTACAGGTGTGAGCCACTGCGCCCGGCCTGAATTGTTTTTTATTAAGATCATCTTTATTGTATACGGGAATTTTTAGTCTACGACACAGGATTCATGAAAATTGATATTTAGTAATTTAAATTGCAGAGGTCTCACGCTGCCTCATACCACACTCCTCTTCCTCATTCATTCATTCACATCATCAACAAGGATTCAATGAATACTTACCACATACACAAACGCTAGGTGGTGCCATGGTTGATAAGGAGTATCAGCCATAGTTTATGTCCTCAATGTCAAGTTGTTCACATACAATTGCCAGGATTACATGGACTACTAGGTGCTCTGAGAGTTGCAGGATGTATGAGGCCTAAACACGCTTTTCCAAAAGACGTAAATTCTGCTGACAATATATTCCTCTTTCTTGTATATATAGCCATTATCTTAACCACTTCAGTTATTCTACTTATGAAGAACTGAATAACAGAAGACTTTATAAACTATATTTTATCTACAGCATTTAAAAAATGTTACCATCTTCGTACACTCTCTAACAAAAACATATTGAAAGTAGGTTCAGTTAAATGTTATTTGCTTATTATCATGTGATAGACATTGTGACTTATATGATAAGCACTCTTAAAAGGTTCAGGTGAACTTTGTTTGAAATTGGTGAATTGCTTAACAGTGGTAAATTATGCATTGTAATTGTTTGAAAGCGATGAATTAACCAAAGAGGATAATTCACCATTTTCCAACAACTATTATAGCACATAAAACATTTCCAATAAGTACATTATTAAGGCTTACAGTGAAAGTGACTGTAATTTATAGAGGCATAGTTAGCCCTAAGCTAATCTTTAAAGAATGTGTATCTTCTCTCTTCTACCGTGCAATACTATATATATTTTTAAAAAGATGGGGACAGAGGAGTGATGTCAGCAAGATGACCAACTATATTTGACTGGAGTGACTGGGAAGATACACTAGAGAGCACCAGGGGAGTGGCAAAATTCCTGCAGACCACAACATCTCAGAATAAAACAATAGAAAAGGAGCAAGGTATCCTGCCTCTGACAAACTGTCTCTCCACCAAAATCAATTTGAGTCAGAGATGACTTCTTATAAAGAAGAGAGAAACTGGAGATCCCCACTGCTGCCACAAATGCCAGAAATTCTTGCTACAGGAGAGGCTCCAAGTCCTAGTAGACCTTGAATCCAGCTTAGAGAGGAGCTGGGAGTACACGTAGCTGCATTGCATCAGAGTAGAAGCCCACCTTGAGCATCCCCATCCTCACAACCTAAGCCACTGTGGCATGGGACCATCTTGAAACCAAACCCACTGCTAGGATGTGCCCTGCTCTAGGAGCCAGTGGCAATTGACTCTTCCCATCCCTGAGACCCTACTGTTATTCTACCATGTTCACACAGGTGCCGGTAGCACCATGAGCAGTTGTATGGAACTTAGGCAAGATGAAACAACCGAGACCAAAGTGTCCAAACCCATGCAGCACCCCACCCTTCCAGAGAACAGGCAGATCTGCACAGCACGGAAGCTACTGAACAACAGCTGGCCCACTGAGCTCACATGCACCCATGCATGGCCAAACAGCTTGCCCAGTGGCAGTCCTATCTCCCTGAGAAAACTGCCACACAGCTACCCAGCCTCACCCAACCCATGCATACCTACGCTCAGCCTGACAGCTGGTTTGGCAGTGGCTCACCTTCTTAAGCATACAACTGTTTCCTGGCTCCATTGTGCCCATACATACTCATGTCTGGCCTGATAGCTGTTCTAGAGGCAGCTCAACATCCCCAAGGAGACCACCACAGAGCTATCTGGCCCAGCTGCACCTGCACTCTCATGCTTAGCTTGAAATTGTTTGGCAGCAGTTCTGTCTTTCCATAGAGACTGCTACAAAGCCGCCTAGGCAACTGTGTCCATGTGTGCAGCAATACCTACCTCCCCAGAGAGCCCACTGGGTAGCCTATTGACCCTTTGCCCCCTCACATACCTAGCCCACAACAAACCAGCACCCACGTCCCCAGCAAAAGCACCCGACTGTCTTCAAAAACTTCTGCATTTGAGGCAACTGAACTAATTGTAGATGTTGATGATGAAGATTACAGATGAAGAAACTGCACAAGGACCATGCTACTGAGTTTACTCAGAGCGAAAGCTAATTCACCAAACTAAACTGATACCCTAAAACCCATCTATAGAAAAAAAGCCTCTAAGAAAGGTATTTTGGGTACCTTGAAAAGTGATTGTTCTAATAAATGCACAGATACCAATCTAGGAACATAAGAAACACAAAAAGCAAGGAAAGATGACAGCCCCATAGAAACAATACGTTTTCAGTTACCCCAAAGAAAAGGGCGTTTACAAAATGCCTCAAAGGAAATTCAAAATTATGATTTTAAGGAAACTCAGTGAGATGCAAGAGAACTCAGAAAAGCAACTAAAAAAAAAATCAGGAAAACTATCCATAATCTGAATAAGAAATTCAATAAAGATGGATATCACAAAAATAACCAAACAGAATTCTTAGAGCTGATAAATGTAATAAGTAAGATAAAAAATACAATTAAGGGCCTTAACAATTTACTAGATTAAGTAGAAATAAAAATTTCTAAACTTGAACACAGGTCTTTTAGAATATGGTAGTCAGGGAAAAAAATCATCAAAAATATGAAAAGAATAAAGCCTAAAAAACATGAAAAAACCATTGAGAGAACAAATATTTGCATTATAGGAGTCTAGGAATAAGAAAAAATATATAGCTGAAAACTTTTCAAGATTTAGGAGAGATATGACATCAAATTGAGGAAGCTCAAACGTTCCAAAATAGAGTTAACAAAAGGTTCTCTTTGAGGCATGTTATGATCAAATTATAAAAAGTCAAAGACAATTATAAAAGCTGCAAGAGAAAATCATCAGGTCACATATAAGAGAATCTTCATTAGACTGTCAACATATTTCTCAGAAGAAACCTTGAAGGTCAGGAGAGAATAAAATTTTAATATATAAGTGCACAGAGTAAAAAGAAACAAAAGCAAAAATGAAACAAAAACCTTGATAGTCAAGAATACAATATCAAGCAAAGCTATCTGTCAAAAACAAAGGAGAAAGAAGATTTTTACAGATAAGCAAAAATGGAAAGAATTCATCATTACCAGACCAGCCCTACAATAAATGCTTAAGACAGTGCAATAACTGAAAATGAAAGGACAATAATTATATTATAAAAATATGTGAAAGTACAAAACTCACCAGTAGAGGTAAATTCATAAATCAAACTCAGAATACCCCAGTGATGCACTGGTGTACTGATGTACTGGTAAACCTTACAGTACTCTAGTATAAAAGCTTAAAGTCAATATGGTCAAAAACAATAACAGTTACAATATATAGCTATTGGAAATACAATAGATAAGTAAATTAAGGCAACAAGAATATAAATTTTGAAAGGAGACGGAAAATGTTTACAGCATTTTTACACAACCAAAGTTAAGTTGCTATCGACTTAAAATAGTCTATTATAACTACAAGGCTTGTTACATTAGCCCCATGGTAACCACAACAAAATAAACTTACTGCAGATACATAAATGATACATAGAAATGAAGCAATGCTTAGCTTCAAAACCACCAAACCACAGAGATAAACAACAAGAGTGGAAGAAAGCAACAAAAGACCTACAAAACAACAGAAAACAATTAACAAAATGGGAAGAATAAATCCTTACCTATCAATAATAACCTTGAATGAAAATGGATTAAATCTTCCATTTAAAGATAGAGAGTGGCTGGATGAAAATAAAAAGATTTAATTATATTCTTCTTATGAGAGACTCACCTCATTGGTAAAGACAAACATAAAGTGGAGGAATGGAGAAAGATAGTTCATATAAGTTGAAATAAAAAGTAAGCAGAAGTAGCAATAGACTTTAAGTTAAAAACTGCAAAAAGACATAAAGAAGGTCATTACATAATGATAAAGGAATTGATTCAGCAAGAGAGTATAATTGTAAATATATCTGCACCAAATACTGGAGCACCCAGATATATAAAGCAAACATTACTGGAATTAAAGGGGGAAATGGACCACAATATAATAAAAGTGGAGATCTTCAATACCACACTTTTAACAGTGGTTAGATTATCTAGGCAGAAAAACAACAAAGAAACTTGCAATTTAAACTCCACCATAGACCAAATGGACCTAACAGATATTTACAGAACATTCCATCCAACAGCTGTGAAATACATATTCTTCTGAACTGCGCACAGAACTTGCTCAAGAGTAGATCCTATGTTATGCCATGAAACAAGTCTTGAACAAAATTTAAGAAGACAGAGTTTATATCAAATATCTTTTCTAACCACAATGGTAAAAAACAAAAAAACAACAGTAACAATGTGGAAAGTGTAAAAATACATAGAAATAAACAATGTGCTTCTAAAGAACCAATAGATCAATGAAAACATTTTTTAAACAATTTTAGGTTGTGGGTGTACATGTACAGGTTTGTTACATGTGTATATTGCATCTTGCTGAAGTTTTTTGGTATACAAATGATCCCATACCAAGGAAGTGAACATACTACCTGACAGGTACCCTTCCAACCCACACTCCGCTTTCCTATCATCCTTTCTAAAGCAGTCTTCAGTGTCTATTGTTTCTTTTTGTATGTCCAT